>NC_072775.1:8995696-9318540 GCF_022539595.1 Amphiprion ocellaris | reverse complement strand
TCATCATGAATTTTGGCGCAAAAAAAACGCCTTACTATACTATGTCGAAAAAAAATGCCATTTTTCAAACATGTTGTAGAAACGTGCCATATGATGAAATAACGTAAAGGAGGGCGTGAAAAACACTCCAGAAAGGTTTTCTTTGAAAAAAAAATCATCATGAATTTTGGCGCAAAAAAAACGCCTTACTATACTATGTCGAAAAAAAATGCCATTTTTCAAACATGTTGTAGAAACGTGCCATATGATGAAATAACGTAAAGGAGGGCGTGAAAAACACTCCAGAAAGGTTTTCTTTGAAAAAAAAATCATCATGAATTTTGGCGCAAAAAAAACGCCTTACTATACTATGTCGAAAAAAAATGCCATTTTTCAAACATGTTGTAGAAACGTGCCATATGATGAAATAACGTAAAGGAGGGCGTGAAAAACACTCCAGAAAGGTTTTCTTTGAAAAAAAAATCATCATGAATTTTGGCGCAAAAAAAACGCCTTACTATACTATGTCGAAAAAAAATGCCATTTTTCAAACATGTTGTAAAAACGTGCCATATGATGAAATAACGTAAAGGAGGGCGTGAAAAACACTCCAGAAAGGTTTTCTTTGAAAAAAAAATCATCATGAATTTTGGCGCAAAAAAAACGCCTTACTATACTATGTCGAAAAAAAATGCCATTTTTCAAACATGTTGTAGAAAACGTGCCATATGATGAAATAATGTAAAGGAGGGCGTGAAAAACACTCCAGAAAGGTTTTCTTTGAAAAAAAAATCATCATGAATTTTGGCGCAAAAAAAAACGCCTTACTATACTATGTCGAAAAAAAATGCCATTTTTCAAACATGTTGTAAAAACGTGCCATATGATGAAATAATGTAAAGGAGGGCGTGAAAAACACTCCAGAAAGGTTTTCTTTGAAAAAAAAATCATCATGAATTTTGGCGCAAAAAAAACGCCTTACTATACTATGTCGAAAAAAAATGCCATTTTTCAAACATGTTGTAAAAACGTGCCATATGATGAAATAACGTAAAGGAGGGCGTGAAAAACACTCCAGAAAGGTTTTCTTTGAAAAAAAAATCATCATGAATTTTGGCGCAAAAAAAAACGCCTTACTATACTATGTCGAAAAAAAATGCCATTTTTCAAACATGTTGTAAAAACGTGCCATATGATGAAATAACGTAAAGGAGGGCGTGAAAAACACTCCAGAAAGGTTTTCTTTGAAAAAAAAATCATCATGAATTTTGGCGCAAAAAAAACGCCTTACTATACTATGTCGAAAAAAAATGCCATTTTTCAAACATGTTGTAAAAACGTGCCATATGATGAAATAATGTAAAGGAGGGCGTGAAAAACACTCCAGAAAGGTTTTCTTTGAAAAAAAAACTCATCATGAATTTTGGCGCAAAAAAAAACGCCTTACTATACTATGTCGAAAAAAAATGCCATTTTTCAAACATGTTGTAGAAACGTGCCATATGATGAAATAACGTAAAGGAGGGCGTGAAAAACACTCCAGAAAGGTTTTCTTTGAAAAAAAATCATCATGAATTTTGGCGCAAAAAAAACGCCTTACTATACTATGTCGAAAAAAAATGCCATTTTTCAAACATGTTGTAAAAACGTGCCATATGATGAAATAACGTAAAGGAGGGCGTGAAAAACACTCCAGAAAGGTTTTCTTTGAAAAAAAACTCATCATGAATTTTGGCGCAAAAAAAACGCCTTACTATACTATGTCGAAAAAAAATGCCATTTTTCAAACATGTTGTAAAAACGTGCCATATGATGAAATAACGTAAAGGAGGGCGTGAAAAACACTCCAGAAAGGTTTTCTTTGAAAAAAAAACATCATGAATTTTGGCGCAAAAAAAACGCCTTACTATACTATGTCGAAAAAAAATGCCATTTTTCAAACATGTTGTAAAAACGTGCCATATGATGAAATAATTTCAAGTAGGCCCTGAAAAACACTTTTCAAATTCATTTGTGTTCAAATCTACTGATTCCTAAAGTGACTTCTGTTACTTCTACCACGCATTTTTTAGACATTTTTTCCAACTTCAGCATTTTTGCTTGCCCACCAGAAAGGGCTGAGAACAGGGGGGAGGGATCTGTTTGTTTGTGCCATCTGTCCACTCAAAGCAACAGCAGGATGAAGAGGTAGAGTGGGAGCAGGAGGTGTTCTATTTGGGAGGTGTAGGCTTCCAGCATGGCCACCAGAGTGATGGAGCCAACAATCCATGAGTAGGTAGAGTTCAGGTTGATGCTCCCGTCGAAGATGAGAAACATGGCCACGGTGATGATCTGGGCAAACACCGACGTTGCAGTCCCCTCCATGGTTTTCTTAGGGCCGGGCCAGCGGATCTCCCCGATGGTGCTGCCAAACACAGATGCCGCAGTGTCTCCAACCCCCACAGCCAGCACACCTGCATAGGGCACTAGGCCGCCTGCACCAGGGAGGATCCCCTTTGGTGCACAATGTCGTACAAAATGTCTTTGAAAAGTCATAGTTTAGCATGTTGTCCAACATGGGTAAAAACGTCATAGTTTGTTATGTTGTCCAAAATACCACTAAAACATCATAGTATAGTATGCCGTCAAAAATTTCACGAAGAAGTCATAGTTTGGTATGTTGTCCAAAATACCACTGAAACGTCATAGTTTAGTATCTCATCCGAAATGTCACAAAAACATCATAGTTTCGTGTGCCGTCCACAATATCACCAGAACGTCATAGATTAGCATAAGATAAGTCCTTTATTTCTCCCCACGCCAATATGTCACTAAAACATCACAATTTACAAATTTACAAAAAAAGAGACACAAAACAGCTACAATGAGATTCAAAACAAGTGAAATCAGACACAACATGACTAAAATTACAAGCAAAATTACAAAAATAGACACAAACCAACTGCAAAGAGACATAAAATAACCACAATCAGACACAAAATGACTATAATGAGAGAGAAAATCACTAAAGATAGACACAAAGCAACTACAATGAGACAGAAAACAACTATGAGACACGAAACAAGTACAATAACACACAAAAACAACTACAATCAGACAAAAATGACAATGAGAGAAGAAATGACTAAAACAGACACAAAACAACTACAATGTTACACAAAACAAGTACATTGTGACACAAGTCAACTACAATGAGAGAAGAAATGACTAAGAACAGACACGAAACATCTACGACAGGCTAAACAACTACAATAAGACTTAAAACAACAACTACAACAGGCAAAATGACCACAAAGAGGAGCAACAAAATCTACAATGTGATGCAAAATAACTTCAAAGAGATGCAAAACAACTACAATCAAACACAAAATGCCCAGAATAAGAGGCAAAATGACTGAAAGAAATGCAAAACTACAATTAGACACAAAACAAGGACAATGAGAGACTAAATTGTTACAAAAAGTTGCAAAACAACTACAATCAGACACAAAACAACAACTACAACAGGCAAAATGACCACAAAGAGCCGCAACAAAATTTACAATGAGACACAAAGTAGCTTTGAAGAGTCACAAAACAACAACAAAAAGATTAATGACAACTCCGAGGTGACAGAAGACTGCTATAGAGAGACAAACATCCACAAAGAGAAGCAAACTAAGCAACAATAAAAACACCATAAACAAAAAACTAAACAATCATTAACAAGGCCAGAATTTACAGAGAACAATCATAAAACTACAATAAAGGCACATAGACTACTACTACTATTACTACTACTACTACCACTAGAGACTACTACGAAATGACCACAGATGTAATATGACTACAGAGCAATTTAAGACAACCACAAGTAGACAGAAAATTAATACAAAGAAAACATTTGCAATGAGAGATAAAATAATGATGTAACATAACAATCAGAGATGTAAAATGACCACAAAGAAACACTAAACTACAACAAATAGACGCACAAAGAGACACAAAACTTCCACAGATGCAGAATGACAACAAAGCAACATGAAACAACTGAAAGAGAAGTAAAACGTCTAGTAACAGGTAACCTATGTTGTTCAGTGTCTTTACTATCAAAGGTTGTTTAGAAGTCAGTCCTCATCTAAAAGGCAACTTAGACCAGAACAATGTGAAAACTTGAAACCTGCATTGCACAAACCAGCGATGTAGTAGAAAGCAGAGGCTAATCTTTTGAAATGAATTTGTATATTTATAGATTTGAGGATTTTTCAATAAAATTCTGAATAAAACTGTATTTTGACATATCTTTGAACATGATTGGAAGGGATTTGTGCTGTTTGTTAAACCAGTGCTTTACATTTGAGATGCATTTTTAGGATTTTTTTTACTCCGCCAATGAACGCAGCAGAGTTATGCGACGATCGGCATACGTTTGTCCGTCTGTCTGTGCACACCATTACTCAGAAACGGACTAACAGATTTGGATGAAATTTTCAGGGAAGGTCAGAAATGACACAAGGACCAACTGATTAGATTTTGGCAGTGATGCAGCTTATCGCCTGGATCCAGGTATTTGTTAAAGATTTTTGTATCATTTAGCAAAATAGCGGCACAGTGTCACTAAAACTATGACAAAAAGTGAACACTACACATGATTGTGATCCTACTACAAATCACCGCTGCAGAATTATCAGGACTTATCCGTTGTAAATGATACAAGGAACAACTGATTAAATTGTGGGGGTGTTTCTGAGTCCCATCAATTCCCGCGGTCCGCCGCATATTTAGGTCATGCGATTTGGTAACCGTACATAACACATGCCTATGCTCAGCACAAGGTTATTTTTTTGTGGGTACATCTATATTAAATGGCCAAATTCTATGTTGCTGTGATTTTTGATCATCAATAACTAATAAAAAAAAAAGGCATTTCTACAAAAATATGCTGCATTTCTGACAATGACATATGGGGGAATGAACGGCCTTGGAGGAGTACCGCGCTCTCTGAGTGCTTTTCTAGTTCATCTCATGTATCACTTTTTTTGCAGCAGCACCGTGATATTTGAGGAGTGTCTACATTGAACCTGCCAAAAACAGAGAGAGTATTTAGTCTGTTTTGGTGTCATTTGATAAATTGCAGGTTTAACACCACACTGACACCAGATCTGTGCAATCAATGCCTACCTGCTATGTTTAAAGTGAAATCAATGTGCTTTTTTGGCCCAGTGAAAAGCAGCTCAGAGAACATTTGGCCCTCTTGCCCTTCATGCTTTTGTAATCAGTCTGCATTGTGATCCTGTGTTTCAACGTACAGTCATGGTTATGACTTCCTGCAGTCAGATGTAAATGTCTGAGCGTGTTAGAAGGCATTTCAGGGCTGTAAACAATTACAGGACAGGAAACAATGGCACTGAGCTCAGTTTCCTATTTTTCTTACAGAAAAGAATGGCCTGTTTGTTGCTCAGCAATTTTCTCTTTGGATGTATTTTGCAGATTTGGTGCAAGCAGAAAACTGTTGAATGGATATTGAATGATTTAAACTCAGTTTCCTTTACTCTTTGTGTGTGTGTGTTTTTCCAGAAACTGGGCAGTAGCATGCAGTGTGAGGAAGGAACAGAATGGCTGCTGGAGCTGCTGATGGAGGTGCAGCTGCAGCAGTACTTCCTGCGGATCCGAGATGACCTTAACGTCACGCGGCTGTCACATTTCGACTACGTCAAGAATGAAGACCTGGAGAAAATCGGCATGGGTCGACCTGGTGAGACGGAGCGTCTGTGGAAAGGAGGGTCTGAGTTTGTTCGTTGTTGGACAAAGTGTTTTTGAGTTTTCTATCCCCAAAGGCAAAATCGTATTTCAGTTGTGCTTGGAACCTGAAAAGAATCTTGGCTAAGACATTAGACTTAAAATAATAAATGTTAACAAGTGACCTGACCTGACCTGACCCAGCAGGAAACCTCAGTTGTACACTTGGAAAATCGAATTGTATTGTTATATCTGGCTGTACTCTGGAGAGATGCATCCCAGTCTAAATACCTCTAGGCCTCAGCAGACTGTTGTTTTTTTCCTTTCATTTACTCACAAATTCCTTTTGACTTTATATTGCCGCTTGCAACCTCAATGTCAGTTTGGTACAGACATTAGTAGTTCACAGAAGGTGAATCTGTCTCACTGAAATGATCTTCTGACTATTTCTGTAGTGCGATCAGCGCTATGTTCAGGACTTTGGTTTGTCACCAGATACCTAATCAACAATTTGCATTCCTTTTAGGTGTTGACAGATGTGTTTTTTTCAGGACCAAAACCAATTATTAGTAATCAAGTAGATCAGTAACTGATATTTGGAAACAATATAATTTTTTTTCCATTAACTGGAAATCTTGGTGTAAAAATTCAGAAAAACTTTGCTGAAACAGCTTTGTTCATTCATGTTTCATGTATGTTTGAGGAGAACTTTTGATCATCCTTGAGCATTAAATGGCCATCAGATTTTGCTAGAATCCACTAAGTGATGACAAGAGTAAAAAATTATGTATTTTAATTAAATTATTTATTGAAAATAATGCAATTCTGAGCATCAGAGCCGATAATGGACCAGGCTGATAATCATCGACTCCTAATTCCAATCAAGTGCAGTTCCTCTTCGTCTTTAGCGCTAAATTTCAAATGTTAACATGCTCATGTGCTAAATTAAGGTTGTGAACTGCTAGCATATGTATGTTAGCGCTGCCATTATGAGGATATTAGAATGATGACCATAGACTGTAGATGTCATTAGCTTTTAGCGCTATACATTGCCTCAAGTATTACTTTTGTGTTCATGGCAGTGTGTCACTTAGCTCACCCTCAACGTAATTGGAGCAAATCCTCCATCACTAATACCCATAATATCATTTTAAAGGCACAACTGGTAATTAGTTACAATAGGAGGGGACACTGAAGTGCCAGATCTTTTGTCTGTGGTGAGTGTGTGTGAAGGGGATCACAGCAGTAATGTTCTAAATCCAGTTACTGAAGCCCTCAGGGCCTCGGCTATAGAGCCGCTTAAGACTAATTACACCCACTTCTCCTGCTCATATATTCACTCACATCTCAGCTCACTGCTCTCCAGCCTTTTAATATCGCTTCCTCGTCTGTCTAGTCTTTGCTTTTCTCTTTTCATACTTTATCTCCCATTAACTCTTTCTGTTTGCTCTTTCATATCAAAGTCTGGTGTTTTGTTCAGTGCTTATATAGTTTCCAATTACGGGAAATTCATTAAAATTCAGCATAGTGCACCTTCTGCCACTCCAAATTTTAACCGATCTTATGGGACCTTTTGCTAGATCCATATGAAAAGAATTAGCTACAGTCTTCTTTCTTTTGAGTGTTTCTACCATTAACCATTACTGTATTTTTCTGTTTATGTTGTTTCCTCTGATGCAGGGCAGCGACGGCTGTGGGAGGCTGTGAAAAGGAGGAAAACCATGTGCAAGCGCAAGTCCTGGATGAGCAAGGTGACAGACATAGACAGGCACACAGGACTCATTTATAATGGTGCATGGTATGCTTGGCAGTGTGTCGCCACCGTGGCGTCTGTCTCTGTGTAGCGACGTGGATACATTCATGTGAACACAATAACTCATGAACAAACATGGGAGAAACCTGAGACTTTGAACACAGTTTATTTGTGTGAATACAACATGATTTTTATTACATTTTGATCTCTTTGTGATATGATTTTCATCAATTTTAAAAATGAATTCATTTATTCAATCTTCATTTATACTTGAGAGATCACTGAGAGAAGATCACCCAACCTTGCCATATGAAATACAACCATGAGTGACATGGACATCACTGGTAATAAAAACCTCATGGCAGAGTGATATACAGGGTTCGGAGGTTTAGGAGTAGAAAGCGATGCCATACATACATCATTAATCTTTTTGAAAAACACAACTGAAGCACTCAGTCAAGAGCATGTCACACCCACAGACTGCATATAACTCAAATCCAAGTCTGAAAAAAATCTATTTGTAGCTCTGGTAGGCTATAAACAGTGCATCAAGTGAGGGGGGAATCACATGTGCGGACGGATTTTGATGCCTCTGTTGCTTACTATAGCAGAAGTGTAACAATACATTTATGTGCAAACATGCAAAAAATCCTGTTAGCGAGGTTAGCAGTAGCGCTATTTTTGGCCATATCTGCCATTGCACACAATCAACACATACAATCCAAGGATAGCTGCACGCACTTTAATATGACAAACCTCAGACTGTGTTTTTCGTTTTTACACATCAACACTTCAAACTGAGTTTCTGAAAATTTCCATCTTGAAAGGAGTTATCCAAAAACTCAGTTTGCAATCACATGAAACTCCATTGGCATGTTTGGACAAACAGTAAAAATACATTGCAAAAGCTGGATTTTAGCTGCACATGTACAAGTGAACAAGGCCTAAATCCCAGACCGACCCTGCCTGAACAACCCTTTACCTACAGAGTATGGGAAAGATGCTTTTAGTTCTGTAGTTATAGACTTATTTTGCTCAAGTCAGTGGAATTTGAATGTTAAGTTCTCATCAATCCAGATGCGGAAATACTGTATTTATATGCTGTAACTTTTTCAGTAATAAATCTGTTAATGTTAGAACTATCAAGAGCATTATAGTCAATATCACTGGCTCTGGAAAATAGCATACACTTACTTTTATCCCCATTTATTTGTAATGTGAAGGCAGGGGTGTTTTCATAGAGGTATCTGCAAAAATACAGCCTTTGCCAGTACTGTAATCTGTAATTTTGAAGTCAGTTTTGAACTAAAGAATTGTAATGATTATGTATAAATGGTCACATAGTGTTAAGATAGAACTTCCTGGATTTTCTGAATCAGTCTGTGGTGATAATGGAGGACGTTTCTCTTTTTCTTGATAGTTTTTTTGTGTGTTCTTCATGAAAGAAAAACTCTGATACATACACATCTGTAGGAAACATCCCTCCAGACGACAAGCAGATGAGCACGTCCACACATGCACGACTCAAGTCACAAGAGCTGGTGACACACAGACTCAGAGCATGGTGCATTCACAGAAATGTTGTCTCATGAAGCATTAAGTCTCTCCCTTAAGAAAGACCTTTGTGTGATGGTCACACATTCACTTTCTTTAAATGAAGGCTGAAATTATCACTGATTAATGCTATGTTATACAGAAGCTTACAAAACTACTCAGAGGAATGGACTGAGGTGAAGGAGGAGCCGTCAGTGCTCTGGCAGAGTGTGTTGGCTGTGTGTCGTCGGGGTGCTCACAGGACGCTCCCTGCCATCTATAATTACACCTGTCTGTTTCCGCCTCTGGCACCATCCTCAGATAGAGTAATCTGCTTCCTCAGCCTGCTGAGTGTGTGTGTGTGCGTGCGTTGCTGGGCCATAGTCCGAATCTTTTGAATGTCGAGGCTCCTATTTGAAACCGACAAACCACACCGGGACCACAGAGAGGTGGTGTTTTTAAAAGGTCTGCAGCATTATGTCATGTCTGGTCCAGTGTGAATGTGAAACCACATACCGCTCGCTACTGTTTATATCTAGCCAGTCAAATATGTTTGGCACTGAGGATTCATTGACACCTCTTTTTCACCGATGACACCATTTCTGAGAACTGATCTTTGTTCTTCGGCCAATAGGAGCAGTTATTTTATGATTTTTATCAGATATGTTTCTGGCTTTCAGCAGCTGATGTCACCACCGGTTTCTGTGCATTCCTATTTTGGTAAACAGTTTAACAAAGGTTTTCCTTAATGGCTCCACAGCACACACATTGTACTGGTTCATATTTAGGAGAATGGAAGGGAATCACAAGCACACACACGACAAGCACGCAAACAAAAGCATGACATTCAGGTCACTTAATCTAATAGTGCTTCCTAATGACTACTTCCTAACAGCTAAGTCATTCCTGCTGCGTTGTCAGTACTTAAGCCAAGAGGCAGGAAATGTCTGTCTTACCCTTAATGATAAGTGTTTCTGTGTGTGTGCACTTGTGTGCTGGTGCATTGCAGTTTTTTACTGACTACATAACCTTAAGTTCAGGTCTTCTGCATTTGTTAGTCCACACATTTAGAGATATTACCCAGAACTTCTGGCTTGAGGTGTGGTTTTGTGTGTGTGTGCATCATGACTGTAGAGGGGCTGCACCAGTGAATCACTGCTTAGTAGTTTTTCCATAAAAGTAGTTCTAGTCATAACTTCTGTCTGCCTCACAACCAAGCACACACACCTCTCACACACCCCTAACACTAAATATACCACATAATGTGTACACAAAGTGCTAAAATGCACATTTAGAACAGGAAAAGAGGAAGTAGCATAAAGAGCCTCACTGTTTAAGCTGAAGGATAAATTGAGCTGGTACTCTGAGGTTTCAGCACCTACAGTAGAGTTACAGTTGTGGCTCTGTAGGTATGTAGAGGGCCCCACCAACGCTGACACTTCCATAAAAATTATAACTGCACTGAGACGGCAGAGTTCTTGTGCTGCTTTTAACTTTCTCCTACCTGTGTCTGGTGTCAGTAGTGCTGGTTGGTAGTGAAGATGTCAAGCAGCAGGCTGAAGAAGCAAAGTATTCTTGTAGCTGCTAACACCACATCAAAGTGATTGAGAGAATGCAAAAGCAGCCTGATAATGACTAACACTTGCATGTAATGTTGCTGCAGTTCTGTGACAGTAAGTTAGTAAGTTGTGGGTTAAGAGAGAGAACAAGTGAGGCAGAGTGGTGAGAGAAAGAGATGTGAGGCATACAGGTAGAAGAGTGGAAAATAAAGTTGAATGTGTCTTGACAGCAAAGTGACCAGACCAGTAGGTCAATGAGCACTAAAGCATCAGATGAGACGCAAGCATCTCTTCACTCATGAGTCTTTTCAGTTCCCTACATCCTCCAGTTGTAAGACGTAAAGCACAGAAAGGAGGGGTTCCAGAAATTAAGAAATAATTAGCTGAAAATTAACATGTTGGCATCTGAATATGATTGGACACCTACAAACACAAATGAACGATTTTATTAAGACAACCACAAGTAGTCTTCAGCTTTCTTGCCTGAAGGTATCAGGCAAGAAAGCTGTATGCTATAAACCAGATCAATTATGTCTGTGGTGTATATTGCGACCCGTTTTAGGGATACAAAAAACAAGGAAAACAGTAATAGTTTCTAAAAGTGAATCCTCATTTTAACTTGAAAGGTCAAAATGGCGGAAATATGCATGATCTGCTCACTCTTTCCTTAGTCAGAAACCAGAAAACTCAACACATCTGTCTTTCACTCTTTTTAATGCTTGTTACTCTATTGGTATCTTAATAGTGGTGTAATTGACTGGCTGTTACCAAAATGGTGCAAAAGTTGGCAACGAATCTCCATGCGTTTTAAAAAGCTGAACCACAGTGTAAAAAAAATCGTAATAATTAATAAAGGTGCGATATGTAAACAATTCAGATTCAGAAAACTTTATTTGTTTTATTAGAAAGGTACGTAGAGCAGGCAGTGCAACAATGACGTAATAAAGAAATAGGGATAAATATATATACAAATCTAGAGCAACTAATATAAGAATAAAAAGAAAAAAGAAAAGAAAATAAGACAAAAAACACAACTTGGTAACATACAAGTGCAAACATGTCATACTAGTGCAAATACAAATGAAAAGTAGGTGCAATATGGCAATGAGGTAGATACAAGAATATATCAAGGTAGACATAAATTGCAGAGTGCAAAATGGCATAGTTCATAGCAGTCAATGTTAAAGTCCATGTGTGGTGGAGGAGAGAGGGGGTAAAATACAAGGTTCTCTATGGGTGTATAAATACAAATACAGTGATATTATTTCTACACTGCAGTTAAAATATATGCAAGAATATTCTTCTGACATATCATTAGCTATTTTCAAATTAAATTAAAAAAGCTCTATGCTGGACTTCTGCCACCTTGCTGCAGATCTTTATATGCACTCATACACATATTATTTCCACATCTTCATTTCTAAGCAGGTCAGTGTCACCACATTATTTCTACGATACACACACACTCTCTAAAGGTGTAAAGTTTCTGCTTACCTCAATGCATTGCCAGCTTCATTCTTTTTTTTTTCTTGTCCCTCTCTAGGTGTTTAGTGGTAAACGTCCAGATGGAGGAGATTTCCCCCAGCAGGGCCAACCAGCGTCTTCGTTTCGTAAACTCTCTCCCACGCCTCCCCTGGGTCTGGAGGAGGGAGTCCTGAGCACTCAGCCCAGCGGCGGTGCTCCTCTTGATGGGCAGCAGCAGCAGGCTCTGACCTGCCTCATCCCAGAGAAGGACTTGACGCTGTTTGAGAAGCTCGGAGACGGATCCTTTGGTGTCGTGAAGAGAGGAGAGTGGCTCACACCTGCTGGGAAGGTGGTGAGGACACATATGCTCGTCATACTTAGCCCAAATTTAAAAACAACAACATTTTGGAATTATTTTTTAAAGAAACTGGGGCGTGGTCACACTCCTGAGGACTGTACTACGAAGCAAGCTTGGCATATTCAGACTTTCTTTGCTATCATGACAGTAGTTACCATCTTTCTATAACAGGTTTTTTTCTACAGACTGTGTACACACTACCAAAAAAGAAGGTTTTTTTATGACTTTTCTTCCACACAAAATGGACTGATCATGTGCCGCCTACTTCAGTCAAGACGGAAAGTTGTTATAATGGAGAGTTATGCAGAATATAAAAATTTATTCTGGTAAAAAGTGCTGCTACCTGCAAATAATGAAAAAGAGGAATGCTGGTAGTAAACTGTTAATCATGTAAGCTAATATATGTGTTTTACCACTCAGTGCACTCTCAATGCACTGGTTCAATGATTTTTGAGATACAGCGTAGTCCCTCAGCTGAGAATCTGTACCGCTCATACAGAATCATCAGGAAACAAATGGGTGAAAGGCAGACGCACTTTACAGCTGATTTAGCTGGTGCAGGCCTATGTTACCATAGTGATGTTACCAGGTTGCGATATTGAAAACTCTGACTTAAGGCTCAACGTCCCTCGCAGACCCACTAATCTTGCTTTGTAGTTCACCCCTCAGCAGTTCTTTTGCATAAAACATGTGCCTCATATTTATCTTATGCTGATGCAGGAATAAATAAAAGCATGACTGTGTTTCAGGGAATTTTATTAGAACTGCTTCAACACTTCCTGTGTGATAAAAAAAAAAGCAGAGCTCTGTGAATACATTTAAATAATTGTTTTAAACCTTGTTTTCCAGCTGAACGTAGCTGTGAAGTGTCTGAAGACAGATGTCCTCAGTCAGCCCGACGCTCTGGAGGATTTCATCTGTGAGGTCAACGCCATGCACTCCCTGGACCACCAGAACCTCATTCGCCTCTACGGTGTGGTGCTCACACACCCAATGAAGATGGTAGTGGACACACAGAAATTTCACACGCACAGGGAGGAAAATACAGTCAGATAAATGCCAGAATACATACAGAACACTCAGGCAGTTAGTTGTACACTTGCTTTCGCTCTGTGCAAATACATGCTGCACACTTCACACAAATGCAAATGTGAAGAGATAAAATAAGGAGAGACATTTCAGTGTAGTTGTTTTCGAGCCAGTGCTACCTTGTACTTATTTCCTCTGCTGTATTTTTGATTCACACTGACAAATAGCTTGTAGATCACATTACATTCTCCTTTTTCTTTCACATACTTCTTCCTCCTGTTCTCTTTCCCTCTCAAACCATCTTTGTGCTTTTTACTCCTGTGTTCCTCCTTCCTATTTTCACCCACTGTCTCTTTATCTGTCTCTGCAGGTGACTGAATTGGCTCCTCTGGGTTCTCTGCTGGAGCGTTTGCGATGTGTTCGTCCACAGGGTCCAGTGTTGATCCACACTCTGTGTCAGTACGCTGTGCAGGTGGCCTGTGGGATGGCTTATCTGGAGCAGAGGAGGTTCATCCACAGGGACCTAGCAGCCAGGTAGGAGACAAAGAGCCTTGGCAGCTACAAAGAAACCTTTTTTTAAGGAGGTTATATTCTTCACATTCGAGGATTGTTTTACTGGTATGGGGAATTATTTATGTTGCTTCTCCTTCTCCTCCACCCAGAAATTTACAGGCCATTACTGGCAGACTTGGCCCATAAGCAAAATGAGTCAGTGGTTGGCTGGCTGCACTGGTTGGTCTACGCTCTTGGTCTTGCCCAAATTAGTCACTTTCATTTAAGTGTTGACACTGTGTGGATGTTTAAGAAAAACTTTAATGGTTGGTAAAAATGAGTCACTTTCCCTGTTAAAGCTGTGATAAAATAGTAATGACAGCACACGACTGTTCCAGCGTGCAAAACATTAGGAAGATTTCTCAAGATGTGCAGGTTTTGTAAGCCACCGGAAAATGTATTTTATTGTTCATGAATACCAGGTTTTCTTGATGCCAGTAAGAATTTTCAAGCATCCTCTGATGTAGGGATGCATTCACAATGTGATACTACTCTTTTACACACTCGGTCAGTGGACAGTGCAGATGTGTTGTGTAAAGTATCTTTTTACTTGCTACACAGTGCACATGTGGCCTAGGATGTGAAAAATAACATAGCAAGCTTTCGTCTCCTTTCTGGAACCAGCATAGCACTGTGAAACTTCTAATTCTTCACTGACTTTGTGTAATATAACTAAGTAAACATCTACAGACTAGAGCAGACTGTGAAAGGGATAAAGTTGCAAAGCAACAGCCAGCTGCTTCTGGCAAATTAAATGCCAACAGGGTGAACAAGACCTTAAAGTTGTCATTTCCTGTAAAAACCCGGAAACTGTATGACCTGTTTCTGTGTAAAAGAATCACACATAGCTTGTGTGAAAATAAATATATATATATCGACTGGGCCATTTTACATGTGCAGAGAAGATCTGTTCACTGCATGTGCATCACTTTCATGCTGCTCACATTCATAGTTTCACAGATTATAATGGCAGCAGAGAATTGCAGCAGCTGCTCTTCAAACAGTCCACGTGTGTTCATTGTAGCTGCTGCATAACTGTATGAAGCAGTAACACAGCTGAATGCCACTTAAGGTTGACAATTACCTTAAATATAATGTTTTCTTTGTGGTATAAGTTCACTAAAAATATATTGCTCTTTCACTTGATTATTTCGGTAATGGTCAGTTTAGTGTCTCCATAGATGGCCGAGCTGCTATTATAGTTGCTATTAAAATAACAATGATTTTTATTATTATCAAAAACAAACAGTAACTGCAGCAAAAAGACTTAATGTAGTCATGCTGTTTGTGTGTTTAGTTTAACATGTACAGGTCCTCATTAAATATATATCACCTTCTCTCTTCAGGAACATCCTGCTGGCTTCAGCTCACAGAGTGAAAATCGGCGACTTTGGCCTGATGAGGGCGCTGCCTAACAACCATGAGCACTATGTCATGCAGGAGCATCGCAAGGTCCCGTTTGCATGGTGGGTGCACTGATCGAGCAAAACAATATCTAAAGATGTCCTTGGATATGATCCACAGATAGATTTTAGTAGCTTTGGAGGTTGAATGTGAACCTAATTTATTTTATTGCAGTTACTTTCTGTAGAGAAATCTGATTGATTCTTATAAAACCAGACTTGCTCTGCTTGCTTGGTTTCCACATTCTCTGTCTATCAAGCATTGTATATATGAATTTAAAATTTAGACTTAGATTCCAAATCCTACAGGCTTTAAAAATCCCTTTTCTGTCAGAGTAGCCGTTTAAACACTGAGTTCATCCCCACCCAGACCTCAGACCAGACATACAGTATACTGCAGATAACTGGTTTATATAGTGTGGTGTCCTGTTGCAGGTGCGCCCCAGAGAGTCTGAAGACGAGAACATTCTCCCATGCTACAGACACATGGATGTTTGGAGTCACTCTCTGGGAGATGTTTACACATGGCCAGGAGCCTTGGCTGGGACTTAATGGTAGTCAGGTGAGTACGCAAAGAAAAGCAACCTGTACAGTACTGTGCACAGAAACATAAATGCCATGAAGCTAAGGCAGGCACATTTACGCATACTGACAAAGACACGTTCTTCATTTGTCCTTTTTTGTCTTACCCATGTTTTCTGTTTTATGTTAAAAAAAATAGATTCTCCATAAGATTGATAAAGAAGGTGAACGCCTCCCTAAGCCAGAGGACTGTCCGCAGGATATCTATAATGTCATGCTGCAGTGTTGGGCTCAGAAACCAGACGACAGACCAACTTTTGTCGCTCTGCGTGAGTTCCTGCTCGAGGTATGATAGCAGACATTTGGATAGGAAAAGGTGTCTGTTCAGACTGTTTTTTGAGGGGTTTTTAATGTTTATTTTTGATTGGTTAATGCATAGATGCCCAGTGTTCCTGCAGCAGTCAGTCTTTGTATAAATGGACTTTTAGCTCCATCTAGTGGAGCTACTCTGAAGCAGAGACTGGAAGGTCTGGAACCTGGAACAACCAAGTTACAATTTGAATCTCATAAATATCTTCACCGTTTTCAGACGATGCCCACAGACATGTGCGCTCTACAGGACTTTGATGAACCTGACAAGCTGCTGATCCAGATTAATGATGTCATCACCATCATAGAGGGGAGGTGGGTGATAAGTTTTAAACTGAAGTTCTTTTGCATAATAAAACAACTTCCCAAACTCACCACTGTTAAAAAAAAGGGTGGAGCAGTGGTTAACACTGTTGGCTCACAGTTCCACTGTACTACCACAGTCCAAAACAAAAGCATGTTGATTGGGTGACTCAAAATTGCTCATCAGTGTGAATGTAAGTGTGACTGTACATCTGTCTCTTTGTGTCACTTCTACACATGTAACGTGTTGAGATCATATCCCACCTCTCACCTACTGTCAGCTAAAACTGCAACAATTACTCACTTATCGACTAAATCGTCAGCTATTCTCATGATCAATTAATCAATCTGAGTAACTGTGAAAGGAAAAAGGGAAACTTTTAATCCTTCTTCTGCTTCTTAAAGTTGTATATTTTTTGGCTTATTTACTCCTCTGTCACAGTAGTTATCTTCTGGTTGCAGACAAAACATGTTTGAGGATATTATTTTGGGCTTTGGAAAACACTGATCGACACTTTTTTCTTTAACAATTTTCTGTCTTTTTGTTACAGCTAATCAGTTTGTCGAGAAAATCATTGAAAAATTAATAAACAGGGAATATAATTTTAGTTGCAGCCCTGATGTCAGGTGAGACTGATGGCACACCCCTTGCAAGCCTCTACAAGAACTAAACAAAAACTTAAAATTATCTTATTTTACTTAATAACCACAGACATTTGACTACTATAGCTCCATTATGCTCACAAGTAAAATGTTTATAATTTCTGTTAAGCTAAATACCCTTTCATGTAATTACTAAATTGCCAAAAGTACATTATGGTTATTTATTAGGCCTTCAGTGGTGGCCGTGCTGTTTCACACTCTTTATCATATTGTGTTTCAGGGCAGAGAATTACTGGTGGCGAGGTCAAAACAAGCGAACCCTTAAGGTCGGACAGTTCCCCAGGAACGTGGTGACGTCAGTAGCGGGTCTGTCAGCACACGACATCAGCCGGCCGCTGAAGAACAGCTTCATCCACACAGGACATGGAGACAGCAACCCTCATCGCTGCTGGGGCTTCCCTGACAGGATTGACGAGTGAGCAACACCTTCTGTTTGTTGATGTTCAGTATTATAAGAATTTAGGATAGAAAATACCAGAAAACACCTAAAGATGCTTTTTACATAGTCTATTAAATGTCTTGCTATTGTAGAAAGACATTGTAGTACTAATAAGCACTAACCAATAGATGGCACCAGAACACTATTTTAAGAGGCCACCAGCTTATTAAAACATTACAACGCCTAAGTCAGTTATATTCAATACGCTGACATTTACTCTGCTCAAGTTTATCCTTCTCTTCCCTCCAGTTTGTACCTTGGCAATCCCATGGATCCTCCTGATGTTCTGGGTGTAGACCTCGGTACTGCTCGGCCCACACAGCTACCAGGACGATCTAAAAGTGAGTGAAACAGCTGAAAAACTAAAATTTCAACCATACTACAGACATAACCATTTAAACTGATAAATACAGGATATGCTTTCACTGAATTCTTATTCTTTCAACCAACCTGTTCAATGCAGCATAAATATTTAGATATTTTTGCTTTATTGTAACTTTAAATACAAGTAGGTAAAGAAACCTGGGAAAATATCTTAGATTTAACTGTTGCATTGAGATAGTCCCTATACTAATATACCCGCTCTTCAATTACAGAGTGATCAGATTCCATATTGAAATGATACTGCTGTCTTTTTGTCATTTACATTCTGGATTGCGGGTTAGATTTTAAAGTCGTGTCAGTGCAGATTTTGCAGTGAGATAACACCCACCAGCTTTCTTTTCTTTTATCCTAACAAAGCTTTCATATGCAACCTGACATTTGCTTGTTTGTTTTATCTTCAATCTTGCTATCTTTGCTGCTCTTATTTTCCCCCCTCTTTGTTTCCTTTGATTCTCCTTTGCGGCGGCGGCATCCATTTTTAATTTTTCCAGAGGAACCTCCTCCCCGTCCTCCTCAACCAGCAGTTTTAATCAAGAGTAAGT
Source organism: Amphiprion ocellaris (assembly GCF_022539595.1). NCBI lineage: Eukaryota > Metazoa > Chordata > Actinopteri > Pomacentridae > Amphiprion > Amphiprion ocellaris. Next base: position 9,299,970 of record NC_072775.1, on the reverse strand, counting down.
TTGGTTTCTCTCAGCAGCTCCTCACCCATTGCTCCTGCCCTCTCTGTTCCCTCCTAGCTCCACTTCTCCAAGGTACATCCCACATTTTTCGTCTTTACTTTACTTGTCTTTGCAGTGATTTTCTAAGCTACTTTTTTCCTTTCTTAACATCAGTGTTTCTCCATCTTTCCATCCCTCTGTCCTGCTAACAGATGTGCACTGTAGGACTAACTTCACACCTGGAGAGTTGTTGTGGAGCAGGGTTTTGTATTTTGTGGTGTCTAGTGATCCTAAAGAGCTTTGGTGTCATTACTCTCTAAACTTTATTCAGCCAAGTAACAAATGTATTGTTTCATCTACAGAACCTTGCTATGATCCAGTAAACGAGGAAGAGGATCTGACCTCTACAGGACTAAAGAGATTATCTTTGCGGAAAACAGGCTCTGTCAAAGGCCTCAAGCTTAAACCGGCTGCGTGGGTCTCTGCGTCCAAACAGGGGAGCAACAGGACTTCAGGCCACAATCCCAACAGTGAAGTTTCCCTCATTGACTTTGGGGAGGAGTTCCCCCCATCCACACCTACCCCCTCCCCTGTGGTTGAAATTCAGATTCCTTCATTGGCCAGACTAGCTTTGGAAGCAGAGAACATCCTGGACAGAACTCCACCTCAAAGCCCATCTAGATCACTGCCCCGCCCCCTTCACCCAACACCTGTAGTGGACTGGGATGCAAGGCCGTTACCTCCACCTCCAGCCTACGACGACGTAGCCCAAGATGAAGATGATATGGAGGTATGGTAATACAATGCCCTTCACTTTTTGACAAAATTTACAGAAAGTGTGATCATAAGATAAGATAAGATAAACTTTATTGATCCCACAGTGGGCAAAGTTCACTGTTACAGCAGCTCCAAGTAGAAAAAAATAGTATAAAGGCAGTACAGAATAAATTAGAAACACACAGTGCAAAAACGAAGAGAACATTATATACATAGAAGATGTTTTTTTTTTTTTTTTTTAAGGAAGACTATTTACATGAGGTTGAAACAGTTATTGCACATAAGTGGTATGCATATGTGAGGGACAAAAGTGCAGCAGTAACAGAGGTAGACCAGTTTTCATTTTGTGTCCTTCTATTATCCACATCTAGCTGTACATTGTTGCATGTTGGGAAAATGATCTTCAATCTTCTTTCTCCACAAAGGTGAGCTCCATCAACAGCTCGGAGCAGCAGCATGAGGAGGAGCCTAACGATGTCCAATATTCAGAAGAAGCTCCCTTCTCTGGGCAGAAGATAGAGAGTCCAGACAGACCAGGTCTCGAGGACAACCTCTTTCTTCCCAGTAAGCAGAGCCGGGGTCTGTCCTCCTCTTTCTCCCAGTCTGCAGAGATCTTTCAAGAACTCCAGCAGGAGTGCATGAGGAGGCTCAATGTACCGACCGGAAGCGCTCATCGGTCGTGTTCGCCCTCCCACAGCTCAACTTCATGTCCCCAGAATCCTCAGAACCCCCAGACCTTTGAGGGACAACAGCAGAGTGTCCTCTCCTCCAATGAGGACAAACCCCAGATCCCACCTCGTGTCCCCATCCCCCCTCGTCCCATAAAAAGAGGCGACTACACATCTGCTCGCTGGTCAAGGGACCTCTCTCTTTCTCCAATGCCAGCTGACACCACAGAGGATGTTTCAGGCTCAAGCCAGGACCAACCACCTCAGATCCCCCCCAGAGACCCTTTGTCTCAGCCAGGCTCCAGAACTCCGAGCCCCATGGGTCTGGTCGTGGGCTCCCCCCAGCAGAGGCTCTACTCTGTCAGCCCCGCTGCCCTCACATCCTGCCCCCCAACACACACCTACAGCTCCTACCTCTCCACCTCTCCAGGTAAACTCATGCCTACTACACACAGCTTTGCCTCAGATCCTAAATATGCTGCACCCAAAGTGATCCAGGCGCAGGGGAAGGACGCTGCCAACAAGGGCCCCTGTATCCTGCCTATCGTCCGTGACGGGCGTAAGGTCAGTAACACCCACTATTACCTCCTGCCAGAGAGGCCGCCGTACCTTGATCGATTCGACCGCTTTTTCAGGGAGGCAGAGAGCCTTCCTGCTGGCGACGTGGAGGACAGGCATGCACGGCAAGCTAACACTGCCACCGTCCGACCCATGGTAGTCAGCAATCAGACAGTCCAGGGTCACGTCCAGGGACAGGGGTTGGTCCAGCCGGGCGAGCTAAAGGCTAATTTCTCCTCCAATAACAACAGCACTCTGAGTGGACAGCGGTCAGGGATGAAGACATCAGTTAGTCTCCCTCGTGTGTGTTCAGATGGACTGGCAGCACCGGTGGGCACTGCTTCCTGTACCAGGACAGACGGAGGAGGGAACTTAGCTGACAGGGTCAAAATGGTAAGGCCACAGATATTTGAGTCGCCTTTTGCAACATCGTACTTGAAACACACTGTACTTGAAACGTTAAGAACTTGCTGAAAGGTAATTAAAGTTATAAACTTCACTACAGTTAATGTTGTCTGGGAGGAAAAGTGTGAGTGTGTCTCCATTTCAGGAAAAAACATTAGCATTTAGCGAATTCTGGCGCATATAGTAGCAACTTTTAAGTGCTCAAATCTATGACAATAGACCAGATTATCTCTCTCTTCAACTTCAGATCATTATCCATTAAGCAAATTATGACTGATGTGTGACAGCATCATTTTCAAAGTGGAGCTGAACTTTGGAAAGTCAGTGAATTAGACTAAATAAATGTGAAATTCAGTATAGAACTTGATGCTTGAGCACACACTTTCTTCCATTTTCAATATTGCCTTCATAACTTATTTAAAATATGCCAACGTTTCTTTGGGAGACAAAGGCCATATTAATTTTTGCTGAGAATTGAATTTGAAAGATGATGTAGCAAAGTTTGATTGGGTTTCTTTATGCCGGCCGATTGATTCTGACACCGACCAAGCCTGACTGGACCGGAGTCAGAATCACTGCGAGGCACTGAAGGCACTACACTGATGAGGCATTTGGCATTTTGTAGAGGATACTGAGATCTTTGGCTGCACTCGAGGAGTAGCGAAGTGAGAATATGGGGCCATATATAAACTGCACTGCAGGCGAGTTCACTATAAGACAGAGACATGTAGTAGCTGTAGTATTTGAAATATTAGTGTGGATGCAGCAGGGGGTGTCAATGTATGATGTTGTTAAAGGTATCGATCAAGTTCGGGAAAAAAGAAAAGAAATATTGACACCCAAAAAAATTAAAATCAATGATTGTTGCTGCTACAAAGTTCCACCACACCAGGAACACAAACTCTGTGTCAGAATTAGTCAGCTTAAGATGGATAAAGTAATTACTCTAATTCAGGCAAATATGATTAAGTTTGTGAAGAGATATGAGACTGCTCCATATCTGATCAATGCAGTGATGCTTAAATCTCAGGACTGGGATTCTTATCATCACTTTGCAGGTGAAACTAAAAGTAAGTCTGTTGTTTGTTTTAACTATTAATGTTAAGTTAGAAGAAAGAAAAAGAAGAGTTTCTGATGTTTGTAGTGACATTAGTACTGAGGTGCATCAACAGGAGTGAAGAGTCAGAGCCAGGAATTCCAAGTGTTCTTGGTTGTTGCAGAGATTTACAATGTTGTGTTTTTCAGGTGCAGGAGGCAGTTCACGGTGTGACAATAGAGGAGTGCCAAGCCGCCCTCCAGAACCACAACTGGAATGTCCAGAAAGCTGTACATTATCTAAAGGTGAGAGCATTTGTAACTATGCTATGGAAAATCTTCTGCACTTACTGAGAACCCTTTGATGTGCGACATGGGTCAAAAGTGACCCAAATCCAATGGAAAATGGCTATCTCCTGACTCACACTGCACACCAAAGGGTTAACACTAACAAAGTTATCTAGCTAACATTACTTAAAAGTTCATAGACTGTACATTTATCTTCATAGCATCATTTTCATGTGTAAGTCTATTCCACTTCCCCGATCTGCGTGCTACCATTATCAAAAACATCTTTGCTTTGCTGATAATGGCAAGACTTGACCAAGATTTGGATAGTCCAGTAATGCAGGCGTATTTGGGATTTGTTGATTGCGTTCTTTAAGATTGAAATTTCAATTTAAAATATTTTGAAACTGTTCTTCCCTAGTCCAAAACAAGTTCCCCCATTACAATTTTGCAGGGGCACCTTCACTACATCCTGGGCTCAGACGATTGTGACACATTTATAGAAAGACAAACAAGCCGGACTGTTAATCCCTCCTTTGGCAGAATGATAATGAGGTGCAGTCAGACCATTCTCTACTGCTAACATAATAAATGGTAAAGGGTCTAGACTTATATAGCGCCTTTCTACCTTAGGAAGGAAGCTCTTTACAATGCATTTCTCATTCATCCAATCATATTCACACACATTGGTAGCACTGGGAACAACTTCGAGTTCAGTGTCTTGCACAAGGACGCGTGTAGGGCGGCGGATCGAAATGCCAATCTTGTGATTAGTGGACAATCCACTTTAGTTTGCCATCTTTCACATTTTGCAGATGTCTGTATTTTCATGTTTCCTTTATAATAATGTCAGAAAAATCCAAAAAGTTCTAATATATAAAGTTAGATTATTTAGTTGATTGGGATTTAAAAGAAAGGTGAAAATCTTCACTTGTCTTTATACACTTTATTTAAAACAATATTATTCAATAATGTATACTGTTTTATTCTGAAACCTAGGATAACCTTTTGCTGCCTTTTTTCAGTTTTTGGGTTTCATAGTCTTGAAGTACATTATACACACAAACCTGCGCAATATAGAACAAAACAAAGGGCAACAAACATTTCGTGGTTCTAGTCCATCACACAAAGGATGGTTATTTTGCAGTATCACAATTATTAAAAGAGAGAGGAGTCCTCAGTGGTCCACACTGCTGTGCTGCAGAAGGATCCTCAGAAATCCAGCTGACTGCATCTCAGGTCACAGCGTGAGTTGTTTTCTGTAATAACCTTCTTTAGAACTGCAAACAGGTAGTCAGGGAAACTTGCAAGGTGTAATTTTCACTTTACAGGCTCATTCCAGGACATGATAAGATAACTTAGTTGGTCCTTAAGGGAAAATCAGGACATTGCTGCTGCAGTGGGGTGACTATAAATACAAAAGCATTAAGACACTCTTATGTCTACAGCATCCTCAACACCCTCTTAACTGGCTATGGTTGGGCTCACTGCACAGCAAGCAAGATGTGATTAGACGACAGTGTTCACAAGGGAACACTTGAGTCTTCCTTAATAGTGCTGGCAAAAGTCTATATGATAAAGAAAAATGCAATCCAGAGGTCTCAGCTTCAGTGTAAGCATCAGAATCATGTTTGAACAACACGCTGAGCTTGTATAAAGACTGAAATAATTCTATACTCTGGCACTCCAATCTCATCCACAGTAAAGACTAAACAAAGATGAATTCTGTAGTTGTGCCCTATAAAGTGCTGCGAAGTGACTCTCCTAAATTGTGCCATCTCATCCCGTCCTGACTTCTTTGTACGGTGCTTTGACCTCTGTTATCTGCCTTTCTGCAGGTGGAGCAGTTGTTCTGTTTGGGTCTGAGGAGCAGGTTGGAGTGTCTAAAGCTGCTGGAGATGTGTGACTGGAACCTGGAGGTGGCCAGCACTCAGATGTTAGATAACTATGGATCCACAACAAGACAGAGGTACTGTGCTCTGCAGCTTTGTTTGCTCAACTTCGGGTCATGACCTGTGACAAAAAATCTGTTACTTTTAATCGACTGCTCTCTTCTTCATCTGTCTTGACTTTTCATCGAAGCCAGAGCCTTTGTTCTTTCTTGAAGACATCTGGCATCTGTGACACTAATGTCTGTTGAATACCTATTTGGACATTTTCCAGAAATTTAATTTACTAATATTTGACTTTTTCCCTCACACTGACATGAGAAAACATACCATTAAAATCTGATTTCTAGTTGGTCTGCTGGAGATTCTCCCTTCTAACTATATTGTTACTGCACCTTTGCTTACTACATGTACAGAACGCAGACAGGCAGCAGAATGATGCAATGAGAACACCGCTGTCTTCTATTAATGAGGCTGAGGCTCTTATTTGGCTGCTACACTGAGAAAGTTTTCCATTTTGTTCAACTATTCATAAAGAAAAATATAGTGTATGGAAGAAGATTATATTATCGGAACAAATAAGGCCCCATTTTAGCTGCACAAGTGCAACAAGAAGTACAAAGCTTTGTGTTAACCAAATCGTATTAGAGTCTTCAAGCATATCTGTGATTTTGGTTCATGTCCAAAGGCTGGATGAAGTTGAATATAAACTATAAGGTGTGGTGGTTAATAAATTCACTCCTAGCCAGTTTCACCTCTAGAGTTACATTCATTAATGAAATATATGACAAAAAATATTCTTTGATTACCTATTTTTGACTCAGAAAGTGATACTAAATATAAAGTGATATTCCAAGATGGCGACCAAATGTTTTGCAGTTTTCGTCAATGAATATAGAGCTAAACAATAATGTTCAAAACGGACAAATGGCCTGTTTGTTTACTGCAGCATCTGTGGAAAAACAGTCCAGCTCCTGATCAGTTTCCCCTGCCGCCGAAAATTGCTTCAGTTCACTAGATTCATCAGTTTGACCTGTCGAGCTGCTGTTAATTAAGAAACTCCTTCCTTTCAGTAACATAATGTGTCAGGCTGTAGTGTTATCTGGCTGTTCTCAGAAGTAAACAGACTAAATTTGTCTACAAATTACAATATGAACCGGCAACAAGACAACTAAGACAAACATGCATGCAAGAGCCAAGATGCACAAAAAAGTAATCTAACGTTAATCTAACACTGATAATTTAACACAAGTTATGTTGATTTAACGTTGAGTTTACTTTCAGTCACATATTGTTCATGTGGCTGTCAGAAGGAACGAGTCAGATCTGGGATTTATGATGGCGCTCAGTCTAAAGTTTAGGTGTTTGGCAAACAAATATTGTTGGATACACGTGTATATATATATATATATATATATATATATATATATATATATATATATATATATATATATATATATATATATATATACACGTGTGTGTGTGTATGTATGTATGTATGTATGTATTTGTCTGAACAATCCAGAGCAGCACGGCAGCCCACAGCCTGTCGCAGATGATTTTGGTTTTTACTTAACTTGTACAACGATGATGGAAGTATATAATTAAAGATGTTGATAAATTCATTTCTAAGGCTGTATCGGTTTGAGATATTTCTCTTTCATTTTTCTTGTTTTCTAGACGTGACAGTGTAAAACATGACAGGGCACTATTTGTATCGTCATGGGCTTCAAAAATAAAACATGAAATTCTGCCTTTGCTGAAAAGAAAGATACAGGGGAACAATGAGCCATAGTAGTATAACGTCTCCCACATAAAAACCTCAGTTCTGTGTTATAACGCACTGGTCTGATGTATGTAGAACTGAATGGAGCTATTTTGTAGCAAAGTATGATTTAATGGAGGTAAACAAAGCAGATGTTTGTTACACTCTGGCACTTCTGAAGTCAAAGGCAGCACATTTGTCAACATATGTGACCTGCTTCCTTCAGATGGCTGCAGGGATCTAATGAACTGAAGCAGAAACTGTTCATGTTGAGTCTAAAGCAGTTGTGGACGACAGGTACTGTCAGGATCATTTTTATAGATCGGTGCAGACTGATTTACTGACGCTCCTGCTTCAGACACAATAAACATATTTTTATATGCTAATTCAAACATCTTCTGGGTGGAGAGATGAATTAAAGTGGTTTATTTACATCGCAAACATTATTCTGTCATTGTTGTGCATTTGCTGCGAGTATAAAGTCTGCTCTTGTTGATAAAAGCAGCAGCAGACTGACTTTGTCCCAGACGTGGTTCTGAGATGAACATTTTCCGCCAAAATACAAACAGCTGACTTTGTGTAGTCTCGCCGTTTTTGGGCCTTTCCCCTGTCCCGTACACTACTCAGCGCAAGAGCTACAACAGTTTATTGATTATTTTCTGAGTAATACGTTAATCTCCAATTATTTAGAAAATCAATCAGTTAGTTTGAGTATTTTTTTAAAGAAAAAAGTCTAAATTATGTGATTCCAGCTCCTTTAACTAAATATATTTGGGTTGTGAACAAATCAAGACAGTGATAGAAACACTGGTCGACAATTTTCACCATTTTCTGACTTCTTATAGATAAAAAAACTCATCAATTTGACAAGAAAATAATCTACTGATTCATCACCAATGGAAATAATTGTTAGTTGCAGCCCCATGTGGCACCAAACTACCACACAGATGCTCAAAGTGGAAATCTCTTGCAAGACAATATGAATATTATTCAAGTTAAGTCAGGAGGTTTTACCATTTCATCTCATCATTTTCTCAATCTAATCTAAATCGTCTTTACATTTCCAGACGGTGACAGAAATCTGAAGCTGCTGAGCTCTGATTGGAACTTCGTCCTCAGTGAAACATCATCAGAGGAGGTGAATCTTCTCCTGACTCTTTCTGTTCGATGCTTCAGTCACGTCTCCAATTAGAAGACTGTAATTCAAGAATCAAGCACAAAATATTCGCGATGGCTCCATTTGTACTGACCGTACCATGAGTGAAAAAAGACTTGTGTCTGAAAGTTTTGTGATTGTTGCACTTGCTGAGAAATTGTCTACCACCATCCACCATCAATCAAAGGTTTTTTTAAAGGGCAAAAATGACTGCACTTATATGTTCAGGGCCAGTGGGTGAGCCTGAAACGCGTCACCCTGACGGACCCCCACAGCGTAACAGATTCTGGGTGCTGCTACTAAACTCGGATGTCAGATCCTCTCACTGCCACAATTACACTGTTGACCAACTGCAGTGAGCTTTTCTTTAGCAAAGCCAGTTTGAAAGTGAACCTGAAGAGGCCAAAATGAGATGATGAGCACAATATAAACAGTAGCACTTTCTGAAAAGATCAACACTCTGCCAAGAAGTCATTGTATTGACAAAAAAAAAAACACATTTTACTGAACTCTCAGCACTGAACCTATATAATGTCCATACAGTTCATTAAAGGTCAACCTCCTGTGTTAGCGTCACTTCCAAGTACATTTTGTGAAGACCAATTTTAAAAATCAAAGTACCTCTGACATGTCTGAGCACAATAGAGTGCAAAATTTAATTGGCTGTCAAGGCTAATATTGCACAGGGGATAATTTTGCCTGTTAACTGTTATTAAGAGGGGTGGAGACATGATTGTGAAGCTTGTCTGCTGCTGAAAGCCTGTGGAGGAAAGTGCAGAAAGAATACCACTGCAAAAGAGACTGATTGATATTTGTCTATAATTTTTTTTTTTTTTTTTTAAATCAGCCCTCAATAAAATTATGGTATGAAGAGGGAAGTTGGTCACAATGCAGTCAGTGCTCAGTATTTAGGACAATTAATGGAAATACAGACTGGAGAAGTAGTTCTTCTTTTAAAGACCTACGAAAATGTCTAATTTATATTCTAAGGGTATAAACAAAATACTCCTTATAAAGAGGCATGTATGTTTTTGTGGCAACTGTTTCAAGTATTAGTATATTGTTTAAACATATTCTGAAGATTATCCTCAGAGACAGAGAAGACTGTTATGTCCATTTTGAGTCATAACATTTTTCGAATTAGATTTTTACCATCTGTCCCTTAAAGGTGGAGTAAGCGATTCTAAGTCAATGCATTTCTTTAGCTGTTTTAACCTGTAATTCACTTCTTCCAAATTGAAAAGAACATTTTAGATATCAACATCATCATTCTTGTAGAACAAATGTCACTTTCACGATCCATGTTTATGTTGTTTCTCATTACAGATCTCCACAGTTCAGATGCAGATTTCCACAATGTGAATTGCGTATATTTGTACCTGAATTATGATCAGTTGTACTTTCAGTCTAATTCTACTTCAAGATATCTTTTCCTCAATTCAAGGTAATTGTTTAGATATATAAATTAGGTTTCAACGATGAATGATGTCGATATCTCTAAGTGGAATTCTGCCTTATAATTACAGATACCTTGAATTGGAATTTTAGCTTGGGCAAATGACGTTGCAGATATCGATAGTTACATCAAAAGCTAGCTTGTAGCCTGAGGCCAAGATTGTAAATTTTTACCTCAAATTTCTTCTATTTCACACCATTTTCGAATGATCTTAACCGCAGCAGGCACCATCACTTCCTCTAACACCGTTAAAGAGCTTTGTTGGACCAATATCCAAAGGAAAGCTGCGTTTATAAACATCTGTAGTTAAAATTCTGCCTAACTGTGTAATTAAAACTAGTCAAAATGATATTCATATCTGTAATTTTAATTCTAGATAGTCAGACTTAGCTGTTAAATGCTAAATGTTAAGACTGCTCGTAATAGGCAGCAGTTGCTAACCAACTTAAACATGTTAACTAGGTAAATATCAACGGAATTGCAGACTCCACCTTTAAATACTAATTCACAAGAGAAAAAAAAGGGCCACCCAGTCAGTGGAAACTTCCTACACCCCAGATGTAGTCTTTCCTTATTTCCTCCCTCTAAGCACTTTGCCTACGCAGAAACTCCTTTGCATCAGCTGAAAACTGCTGCCAGCGTGGTGTTTTCTGCAAACACCCAGACTACGTTGGCAGCTAATAACAGCGGCGTAGTGAAATTCACCCCAAGGCGCAGATCCTGTCCCATAATCATCACTGGAAAGCACCACTGTGATATTTGGGTCAGCAGCTTTGGGGGCAATAATTTAAAAGTGGGAGGACACGTCGGCTCTGAATGAACTCACTGCTGGACGTGACAATACATTTTCTGACTATACTGTCACAGTAGAGCCAGTCAGCACAGAGAAGATTTTGGGCCTGTCCTGGTTTTTTTATTCCACATAGTGAAGGACTGAAAGGAAGGGGAACAAAAGGCGCTCCGCATACTTTGAATTTCAAAATTCACTTTTATGCGGGAAACCAAATGTCGGAAACAATCCTTTACAGATACCCATGATCTGAGTGGGGCTTCTTTGTGTAGAAAAAAGAAACCCTATTTGCCAACCAAGAAAGGTACCCATATTTATGTGTCTGACCACATGTGTGCCCTCTAACCTTCCCTACATATGCCCATGAAACGCCTTAGTATGTGACATGTCCGAGTACGAAATTTTCAGGCAGAAACGGCCTCTTAAAAAAAAAAAAAAAGCTACTACAAAGCCACAACAAACCTGGGCAATTTAAGAGGCTAAATACAAGGTTTGGTTTATTCATAACGGATGTACAGGACTGATTTTGAGAGACACCTGTGTGCAATACGGCTGCTGTAAAATCTGTAGCCTCCCGGCCAGATTCCACCGTTAAGGATCTCTCCCAATACTTCAGAAGACACTGTTTTCAGTCTAAAATGTTTTGTGACTCAGTTTTCCTCCCCAGAGTGCGATAAAGCCGTCCTTAAGCACTGATTCAGGTGAAGCAGATTGTGAATCCAGTGCATGAGGACGCCTGGATGTGAGATCTGCCTCCACAGTGTTGTTCGTCTTTGTACCAAGCTGCTGTAGTTGTTATTAGAAGGACTGAAGTGAACCTCGTGGTGTTTTGATCAACCCAAAGCGACGTCGTCCTGTTGTGGTGTTGAAACTCTGATGTTAGAAAACTCTTCGGTTCTGTTTTGTTTGTTCCATCTGTTTCTTTTCAGCTATTTTACAGTCAGTTAAATGTTTTTTGCTGTTCCTCCTGCCATTTCTTCCTCATTTTTTATGTATTTGCTTCCCAGAATGTGTTTGGTTATAAATGCCTACTGTACAGTTGGTTTTCATTGTTTCTCTCCTCCTGGGCTGATGGAAATGAAGTTCATGCTGCCGAATTTATAAATGTATTTTTTATTAAAGAATTAATTATTTTTTAACTTCTTTTCTTTTTTTTTCTTTTTTTTTTTTTTTTACTAAACTCCACCCAGTGCTCAGAAGCATAATAGTTAATTACTGAGATGAGACAAACACTGCATTAATTAGCTGTAAGTCTTTTAATGGGCACTTAAGTGCTTAGGCTCCTTTTGATATTCAGGAGAACTATTCATGAAGGGAAAACTGTGCATTTATAGGACATTAAAAGGTCTTAGATTTTTTATATTTAGACAGGGGGCTGCCTGTGGCTTGGTGGTTAGCACTTTCACCTTGCAGCTAGAAGATCCCTGGTTCACCTCCCAGCCTTTCCCCGATCTTTCTGCATGGGGTGCATGCATGGGTTTTCTCCGGGTACTCCGGCTTCCTCCCACAGTCCAAAATCATGCTGAGGTTAATTTGTGATTCTAAGTTGCCCATAGATGTGAATGCGAGTGTGATTGTTTGTCTGTATATGTAGACTGGTGACCTGTCCTGCCTTCTCCCCAAGTCAGCTGGGATAGACTCCAGCCCCCCACGACCCTAATGAGGATTAAGCGATGTATAGATGATGGATGGATATTTAAGTAGCTTAGATTCATTTTTGCTCTTTAGTGATAGATACAATGTGGAAAAAAATGTAGGGGAGATGAAGCTTTTCTCTTTAAATAGAAGTTTGAATCCAAATTATTTACACACTTGGTTGCTAAATATTTCTTGGGAAAAACACAGAAGCCTGTTTTTTCAGGATTTTGCCAGTAAACAGTAGTTTGTAGACTGGTCTAGTTACATTAGAGAGCAGGATAAATGGCAATCTGTTTCATAAGAGGACGGACACAGAGTGGGAAGGGAACTTGCAACCTCCACCCAAACTTTGATGAAACATGTCAAGGTAAAGGCATCAGCTGGACTAGAGGAGGGTTTTAAATGCAGCACGACATCTGCCATCAGAGATGGGGGTGAAATTGCAGAAAATTGTACAATTGCAGCAGGCGATGTCTGTGAAACAGGAGTGGAGGTTTTGACCTGATACCTTCAGATTTGTCAGTGAAGCAGGCTGAAAACTTGATTCCTGGGTGAGTTATGTACAGAAAAACTCATGATGTTATCTCATTTAGCTGAACAATGATTCTAAATATGCTGCCAAAAAAGCTTGACTGGCCGAGTCAATCAGCTGGTCTCAGTCTGATTGAGTTAGAATCCTTCTGACTAAACAACAAACAGAAGCTGCAGAGCTTCACATACAGATGCAAAGTGTCTGCTGATGTCTCTAAGACTTCAGGCAGCGACTGATTGACTGTAACATATTAAATATTATGATTTTATCTGAATTCATGTCTATCTGGCCAGCTACTTATGAACCTCTAAACTTGGTATTCCATGTGTTAATAAGGCTGGTCTACCATCCTGTTCCTTCTGTGTTAAAGCTGCTATTGATTAGTTGTCAAGTATTAAATTAACCTTTGATGATTTACATAATTAATTGGTTTGAGTATTTTCTAAAAGAAAAAGTAAAAATTAATGAACTAATTCTTCCTTAATGTTAATATTTCCTAGTTTCTATCCTCCTCTGTGACAAAAACTGAAAATCTTTGGGTTGTGGACAACACATTTGACAATACTTCTTAGACCCTTGAAATGCATTTTCTGACATTTCTAGAACAAACAAGTAATTGATTAATTAAGAAATAAAATCAAGTTTAGAGTAATCAACAATCCAAATAATCATTGCAGCCTTATTCTGTGTTGATGTGAACCTGTAGAGCTGGCACTGTAATGATCTGTTATTCTCTTCCAAATTAAAAGACCCATAGCTTGAACAACAACAACAACAAAAAAACGTGTTACTATCCAGCTATTAAAAATGACAGTGTGGATTGTATAAGTTTAAGGTGTTGAAAAATGATGTTCTACAGCCAGGCTTGTAGGACTGCTTAACTGTCCTTAGTCTTGGATTAACCCTAACTCTAACCCTTCAAATGTCGTACTTTCTATTTTTATTTACAGCACGTACTGCAGCTCCCCTACAAAGTACTGTTTCATTCAGTATGCATACAATGGGGACATAATACTCTGTCAAAATATTGTGCCTCAAGGTTTGACCATTGCAGTCCGTAGTGTGATATCATCTATCTTTGTGCGATGTATGTGATATAACTACACAGAGGACTGTGGGTCAGAATGGCCAGGAAAGCATGCTACTAGACAGACTGCAATATCTGTAAGTACAAGTATGTAGTACGACATCCGGATATTTTTCACATAATATGTTGTGGAAGATAACTGTACACTATGGTAGTATTGATACTGGAACACACTGTTTGTGTTGTTCTCACAGTTACTATGTTTACCTCTTTTACAGACACATACATAATATAGCTTAGCTGGTTAAGTTAACACAAAGTACAGATGAGACATGAGAATTCCATTGATTTTGTCTCATATTTTGTAAAGTGTTGAAAAGGTGAGGGAACCATTGTGATTACAATTAATCCTGTGAGGGCATGAATATGGATAACAAATTTGAAGCCAGATTATTTGGGGTTGAAACTAGCAAGAGTCAATTCTGTTTAACCCTGCAAGACCCAAATATAGAATAAAAATAAAAATAAAACAGAACAAAACCAAAAAAAAGAAAGATGGATGGATGGATGGATGGATGGATGGATGGATGGATGGATGGATGGCTATAAACGCAAATATAGAAAAAAATTAACAAAAAAGAAAATAAAACTAAAAGTATTGAGAAATGAGAAAAACCCTGTGAATTTTTTTTGAAAAAAATAGAATAAAACAAAAAAATAAGAATAATATATAAACCCAAATATAGAAAAAAATAGCAAAAATAAAACTAAACAAAATAAATTAAAGATATAAATAATAGAAAATAATAAAAGCATATATATATATATATATATATATATATATATATATATAATAGATAATAATGATTTTTTGCAACAGTAGTTCTACAGCATTAAAAAACTAAATACAACAAAAAACAACACTATCTCCCTTCATAGCCACTCCTCCAAAACACATGAACGCACACTATCTGAAAACCCCCATTCAAAGCCAACATAGTCTAACAGAAGATAAAATACCATCAAATGACAGTTGTTTGGTGGCAGTATCACAGATATATGTCGACACACTCTAAACTGGAAAAGGATGCAACGCTAAAAGACATGAATACCAATCTACCTGATCATCTGACATGTTTAGCAGTGCAAAATGCTGCAGGTTTAGGTGGAAGTATAAAGTGTGGCTGTGCTTTTACTGCAGTTCTTATGCTATCTGCTTATTGCTCTAGTGAGAGGTGACTGTTCACTGCAGGACCTCGGGGCAAGCACGAGATGATGCGAACGTTTACAGGAACGACTTCGTAATAGGCCTTTTCATTGCAGTGTAGGATCCAACAGCTCAGAGTGCACCAAAACAACAACAGATAGCAGTTATTGGATGTAATTCCCATTCTGTGAGCACGTATGAAGTAGAACAATGGAGGCTGTAAGGCAAATTTTTCGTTCTTGATGGTGATGTCAGAGAGAAGAAGATGAGAGTGCAGAAAAAAAAATGGCACCTATTGTTTCTTGAAGGTGAACCAATCAGCATCAGGACCCACACAGCACTGTTTCAGGGCCACTGAGAAGTACCTAGTCTGGAGTAGGAAGCTTTTTCCTCTTGAATAACACTGAAAAAGGTTCTGCAGGAGCGGTCAGAAAGCTTACAAAGGTTTGGATGGCTTTACCACTGCCTGCAAGTTCCTTCAATGAAAAATGGCTTAATGTGTCCACTGAGCCTTATCGAGAAGTCCATTGATGCACAGGCAGATGGGCTTCAATCATCCAGTCATCTCATGCTGAGCAACTGCAATGATTAGGATACAAATAACAAATTTTTAAATGATTATTATCAGAACACTTGATTATTGCTTGACATCAGGATGTAAAGAGTTTTTCAGCAAATTTAGCAAAAAAGTTCCTATGAAACTTGGCTCATTGGTCAAGGGGTATGATTCTCGCTTAGGGTGTGAGAGGTTCAAATCAGTCTCCAACAAAGAGGAGGACTATTTGATGGAGAACACCCACCTGGAGGACTGGTGCAGAGACAACAGCCTCCTCCTGAACATCAGCAAGACCAAGGAGCTGATTGTAGACTACAGCAAGAAGCAGCAGAGAGCATACCACCCACTCAGGATCAGCGGAACAGAGGTGGAGAGCTTCAAGTACTTGGATGCTAACATCACGCAGGACCTAACGTGGTCCTGTCACATTAACACCCTGGTGAAGAAAGCTTGACAGCGTCTCTACAACCTCAGACGCCTGAGGGACTTTAAGCTCAGGAATTTCTATACCTGCAACACTGAGAGTGTTTTGGCTGGGAGCACTGTTCCCTCTAAACTGCGCGCGTGCGCAATTGCGCACTGCTGACACGCTCTCCGCGCACAGAAAATCTGTGCTGCGCACAAAAAAAAAAAATACAACCTAAATTGTATATAAAATAAACACGTAACAATTCATTCTGTGCTACTTTTCAATGTGAGTCAGTGAGTGACGGTGACTGGCTGCTGCAGCCAATGATGCGATTCACATACGCATTTACCATAGACTGTATATAATGGTATTTACGCAGCTAATCAACGTCTGGCGTCCTTATATGCAGCCACCGTTGTTCTCATAGACATGAATGAGTAGATAGGACACGCCCCTTTGAGCTGCGTGCTACAGCGAGGCTAAGCTAGTGGGGGCAAAGTTTCAGTGCATTCCGTTGATGTAGACGGCGTGAAAACGGAAACAACAAGTATGCCGTCTCGCTGTGCTGCATACAATTACACACTACGTCGTACGATTGAGACAAGGAAACTTGGAATGACTTTTCATAGGTAAGAATAGTTTTTGGCTCTTTTTTCATTATGAAATCTTGAGAGCTTCCAGTCTATGAGAGCTAACTAGTTAGCCACTAGCAAAACGCTAAGGCGAGCTAGCAGCTTGACAACCAAATACCAGACGATTAATAGTAGCTGTAGTATAGTTGTACAAGCAGTAGTAGTAATACTAAAAGTACAAGCAGCAGTAGTAGTATAAACAGCTGTTAGAGTCGTAGAAGTAGTATCAGCATTTGTAATAGTATTACAAGTTGTAGTAGCAGTGCCAGTATCAGCAGCAGCAGTTACTACTAGTAGTAGTAGTCACATTGCTATTACTACCACCAATACTACCAATAGTAGTTACAAAGGCTAACTCATGTATATCCAGATTACCATCTATGTTCTTCCTCCAAACCCATTTTATGATTGGGATTACAGGCAGTTCTTTAGGACTGCTCTCAAATAATTGAAATGTTACTAAACAAGGTTATACTTATCAAATTAAATAGCTCTGGTCTCCAGTATATTGGCGAATTCGGTTCTTTGTACTTAATGTATTAACATGATTTCTTTTTAATATGTTGTGTACAGACTTAATTACTTCTCTGTCTACTTTTCTTACTCCATGTAGGTTTCCCAGAGACTATGGGTTGAGGAGGAATTGGAAGTTTGTCAGCTTAGACCTGGTGTCATTCCATCAGTGTTAAACTTCCCGGCTCATCTTGGAAGAGTACGTGCCAGAAAGACCACGACCAAGCAGCCTTGAGATCTTAGGCAGCGTCTCCCTGAGGTGGGTGTCAACTGTGTTCACAGTCAGGTCTGTGGTAATCCCGTCAAAAAACAAAACAGAAAAAAAATCTAGATTATATATCAACATGTAACCAAAGCACTCTGTGTGTAACGCCATAGTATAGGATGTAGTTCAGAAAATGTCAAAGTATAGTATGCTTTACTCAAGAATAACATAGTATGGCCTGTAGTTCATAGTACAGCATGTTGGCAAGAAAAAAAAAACAAAACATAGATTATTATGTGGTTCAAAAAGCGTAAAATGATAGGATGTTGCCTAAAATAGTCATGTATGATATGTGGTTCAAAAAATGTCATAGTGCAGTATATTGTCAAAATAGTATGTTATTCAAGAAAACATCAGTGTATATGTCATCTAAAAAATGCCATAGAATAATAATTTCATTGCACAAATAAAAGTATAGTAACTTTTACAACAGTTCGAATTCTTATATGTTGCTAAAAAAAACAAAAAAAAAACAAAAACAAAACAACGTCACAGTAATATGTCAATTAAAAAAGCCTATAGTATAGCGTGTCGCCCAACAAACATCATAGTATAGCATGTCGCTCTAAAAACATCACAGTATAGCCTTTAGTCCACAGCTGTCAGTAGGTGAGGAGCAACACAAAAACAGTCCAAACGCTGGTTTCCAGAGGGTTAGACGAGAATTTATTTGAAAGAGGAAGTTTACAACAACACAACATGTGAGGGGGTTAAAAACAAATGGGTGTTAGTAAAATAAAAATAAATAAACAGAACTAAAAGTGAACTTCATGTTGACATTGATGGGCATTCCAACCAGGAACAAAGTAAAAGATAATCAATACGAAAAAAAAACTCTTCCTGTTCACCTCTTAAAACCCAAAAACACACCGCAGTAGCACCCTAAACTAAAACTACCAATGGGTTCCCTGTTTTCCTTTTTGAACAATTCAAAGGTCCCTCTCTATCTCCCCACACATCCACCAACCACTGGAACACATCTCCAAAGTTCTGCCGGGCCAGCTCAGCTTCCCCTCAGAAGAAGTGCCGCCACCTGCCAGATGAAGGAGCCTTTTGAGAGGCAGCTGGCATCGTGATTGGACTGTACTTTGGTCTGTTCCAATCCAGCTTCAGCTCCAGAGACGGCAGGCGGGACGAGTCAACGGAGGCCGGGTGGACGAATGCATGCAGCTGAGTACAATCCAGAAAACAACAGAGGAGGAGTGCAGCGGTAGTAGCATCGTATGTCTCTTAGAAAACATCATAGTATAGCCTTTGGTATGAAAAAACGCCATCATATACATCATATATTGTACAAATAACAAGTCAAAGGAAAGAGACATACATTGTAGAATTGTAGTAAATGTGGGCTGACTGATTTACTGATTATCAGTATTTTATTTTTTACTGATTTATGGTAATGAATACATTTAAAAATGGTGCTACTTTGGCTCTGAACCTTTATCTACCTGTGGTCGCTCTGTCTTCTGGAGTGATTTGATTGGTTATACGTAACGAATAAAACTCCTTTAACATCTGTAAACAAAACAAAAACGTATCAACAAAGTTTTCTGTTAGAGTTTGTGTTCTTCTAAGTTTAACTCAAGATTTTAAATACTTTCATTTACTGCAAATGAATATCTGCTCCAAATGTCTCACTAATAATCATTATCAGCCTTAAAAACCCACAAAACACCCCTCTATACTCGACCACACTTAGTACAGTCTGGTTCCCCCTTCTATAAATCTGCTTGGAATCTTCCACTTCCTGTTTGTCAAAGTGGCCTTCTACCTGGACAGGTTTTGTTGGAGCTCATGCAACAAACATTTTGGGTAACTGCACTTTAATATGGATGGATGACACTGAATTAGAGTCTGTTTTAATGAGACTGAGTTAAGATGTGTAGCTCTGTCATTAAATAGGAAATTATTTCTCAGAATTCACAGAGAAAAGTCTGAAATGTTTGCTAGGTTAGCGTCCCACATGTTCTTTGGCTCAGCTAAAGCTAACTCTCGCCAACTTCTGGATCTCTTGAGTTGCTTGTTGTTAAAATATCTTGCTATAGGTGCTGAAGCTCAGAAAGTCTGAGATGTTTGTTCAAAATAAGCTCATTCTCAAGTCTTCTCTGAACTGTCCTCTTTTGTTTGAACTTTCCCTAAACTTAGGAGTTAATGACAGAGCAGCACATCCAGACTCAGTCTCATTTATGTAGAGATTAAACTTCAGTGTCATTCATTGATGTTAAAGTGCAGTTTTTCAAATGTTTGTTGCACATGCTCCCGACCAAACCAGTCCTGGTGGAAGACGATGTGAAGAGAAAGCTCCAGAGGATGAATATCACACATTTACATTGGAAATTAATGTCCTTTAATTAGACATTGTCATGCAAAAGTTGGATTTCCCTTTAATGATGTTCAAATCTTTGTTGAGTGTTTTGTTGATGTTGGTTTCTAAATGTTTTTTGACACTCGGCCCCAAAGATTAAAACCTTCTACGGCTCACAAGCTGCAACAATTCACACATTATCAATTATCTTTCTGACTAAACTAAGATAAAAAGTGAAAAACTGCCTGATTCCTGCATGATGAATGTAAATCTTTTTGGTTTTTATGACAGTAAACCTAATATATTTGGGTTTGACATTTTATAAACCAAAACAAGAAATGAATTACTGGAGGAAATGACAGATTAATGGATAAAGAAAATGTGTTTTCTAACATATATGGCTGAATTACTCCAACATTACAAGATACATACAATTTAAATTCTATTTTATTTATATAACGCCAGTTACAGGTCAAATTGTCTCAAGACGCTTTATTTTTATATTTTTTTGTCATACTTAAAATATGACAAAGTAAGAAATGTAAAGCTCTTGACTAACCCAATTTATTATTTGGTTTTTAAGAGATTAATTGACAATTAAAATAACTTTCTCCACTAAAACTAATAAACATGAGGTCAAATCGAAGGATGAGTTTTAAATACTGCAGTCCCACGACGACAAGAATAAAGTTTGTCAACAAAAAGTAAATCTGCTTGTGGATTCCATTAAAGTCCTAATAAAGGATAATAAAGTGTGATACTAAAGGTTTGTGGTGCTAAAAATGTCCAAGTAAAGATATCAAGTTGAACATCTGGATGGAGGTTGATAAAAGTTGACCTCCCTTCATTTCTCTGGAGCGACTCCATGGATTTTATGGATGGTGGTTAAAGACCTGCTCTTCTAGTGGTCTTCCTTCTAGTCGCTGTAAAAAGTCAGTCCATCCTGGCCGACTTCAACACCTCTTCATGACAACTTGTTCTGCCTCCGACCTGGTGGAAACTCCAGAAACTCGGGAAAACCTGTCGAGACTCGAGGAACTCGTGGAGACTCGAAGAACTCGTCGGGCGGGGGAAGGTGTGGTGGGAGGTGGGGAGTAGAGGAGGGAGGCCGCCACCCACCTCCCCGCCTACTCTCCGCCCTGACTCCACCCAGGCCCCGCCTTGGCTCTGCCCATGTGGTCACTTCAGGAACTACGATGCCAAAGGGACGACGAATTTATTTCTTTTCATCTGATCTGTAGCTCAGTGAGTTAAGGATTTGCCTATGGAGCTGCAGGTCGCTGGTTCAAGACCAGACCCTTCTTAAAGTTTTTGAAAATCCTGACAAAGACAAAGAAAGAAAACTGCCACTGGTGGGTCTTGAACCTGCGACCCTCCGCTCTGTAGTCTCTCCTCTTATCCCCCTGAGCTACTCGCTCAGATAGTAATTCTTCTTTTTTTTGCGCATTTATCATCTATTTTTTGTCATTTTCGAGTTTTTTTTTTAACTTGAGTCTCGACTCGACCGTTTTTCTCAGGAGGTTGGACTTCAGCCTTTGTGCTGGAGGGTGGAACCCTCAGTTCCAAGACTTTCCAAAGCCTCCACACCTCCCGAGTCCTCAGGACCTGAGCTTTCACACAGTCTGAGGGCTGAAATTTTCTAAGTCCCACAGTAGTTCTCTGTTAGTTTGAACCTTCAGACAGTCCGAGGACTGAAATCCTCTAAGTTCCTGAGTAGTTCTCTGTTAGTTTGAACCTTTAGACAGTCCAAGGACTGAAATCTTAAAAGTTTCTCAGTACTTCTCTGTTAGTTTGAACCTTCAGACAGTCTGAGGACTGAAATTTTAAAAGTTTCTCAGTACTTCTCTGTTAGTTTGAACCTTCAGACACTCTGAGGACTGAAGTTTTAAAAGTTTCTCACTACTTCTCTGTTAGTTTGAACTTTCTGGTTAACAGAAGCCTTAAAACTTGTGACCATGAGTCTTGATTTCACATTTAGACCATCCATCTGAGTTTTTCTCAGACCTTCACCTGTGGGTTTTTTAGAAATCCTTAACAAACTTTGATTCTCTTCACTGAACAGTAAAGTTTGTGGAGATCAGAAGGTAACATTAGTTTGATCAATGCCTTCAACTACTAGTAGACTTTATCTGGAAAGCAGTTTTCTGAAATGAGTTCTTAGTAAATCTGTCCACAATCAAACCAAGAACATAGAAAGAGGAAATGTTTGAAGAAACAACTTGATGTTTTCATTTCAGACTAGAAAACACTTGAAGACCTTTATCTGTTTTTGCTCTTTTTCATCCTTTTATTGTCTCTTCTGTTTAATTTGATCTTCTAAAATTTAACTGGTGTCTTTTCAAATGTTTTGTCTTTAGTTTGATTCTTCTTAAATGCTTAGTTTTGCTCTTTTCTCACCTTTTATTCTTTTCTAATGTCTCATTTGATTTTGAAATGTTGTCTTTTTAATGTTTAATTGTTGTTTTTTCAAATGTTTTATTGGCTTGTTTGAAAAATTTCCTTTTTCTTTCCCAATGTTTAATTTTTTGATTAAATCTTTGTTAAGGTTTTTCTTTTTAAATGTTTTACCACCTTTTAATGTTTAATCTTCTATTTAAATGCTTCATTGTATTTTCTGTTTAATTCCTATTTAAAGTTTTATTGTCTTTAAGATTTAATTTTCAAATTAAACATTTAATTTTTTAATTAAATGTTTTGTCTTTTTAAATGTTTAATAATCTAATTAAATGTTTTGTATTTTTTAAAAATGTTTAATATTCTTCTTGTTTAACTGTATTTTTTAAATGTTTAATGATCTCAAATATTTCATCTTTAGTGTTTAATATTTTTATTTAAAAATATTTGTTTAATTTCATAATTACATGTTTTGTATCTTCCATTCAATTATCTAATTAAATATTTTGTCTCTTTAATATAATTTAATTGTATTTAATGTTTAATTTTGTTGTTAAAAGTTTTATTGTAATAAATGTTTTTTTCCTTTGATTTAATTGCTTTTTTCAATGCAGTTTATTTCTTTAACCTTTTTTCGTCAAGATTTTAACCCTAACCTTAAAAATTAAATAAACCCTTAAATCACAATGAAAATACTTCTGTTGTCACAATCATGAGTTAGTCAATTATTCACTTTATCAATTCAACTTTATTTGTTTAGCACCTTTCACACAGATGACAAAACTAAACAAGCAAAGAGAAAAAAACTACGCTAAAACTATGATTAAAACTCAAAAACATATTTAATTAAAAAAAAAAAAAAAAGATTTAACATGGTAATAAAATACATTGTGTCCAGGGGATGGAGGGAGTTTATTGAAGTCTTCTTGGGCTCACATGGGAAATCATTTAAAATATAAACTTGACATTCAGTCTAAGGAAACTGCAGAGCGACAGAAGAACCAACAATATCTCCCGTTTTCTCCTTTAATGAGTCGACTCTTCTTGTGCTTTCAGACCAAAGAACTACAGACTCTTCACAACCTGCTCAAACTCTTGGTACAGGACCTCACCACACGGGTCAAGAAGGTTTCCATCTCATTTCTACTCTGAAGCTCACCTTCTCCTGCTCAAACTGCTGACAAATGTTTCTGCTGCTCTAAAGTCTGGTCTCCAGAACTTCCTAAAAACTCTCAAAGTCTCTTCTGCTGCAGGTTGCTTTGTAGAACTGTTGCAGAAAACCTCACTAAACCACATGGAGGGGCCTCAAGATAGTCGTCCAAATGAAACCATACAAAAACCAAACTAGCACAACCCAAACGCTAAAGTCTCCTGCAGCCTACCAGAGAACCTCTGAGAACAGAGAATCAGGACAGGAACTCTTACCTTCTGGACAACCAACGTTGGTTCACAAACAAGAATACAGAATGTGTCTGACCAAAAACCTCTGAAGACTCACTACAGCCAAGATAAAGACACAACTCAGCTGTACCAAATCCACTAATCACTGCACACATTAGCACCATGTACTAACTGTGGCTAAAGAACCTCATTTACCAAGACAACTATCCAGTACAAAGCCCTAAAACACACCAAGAAACACATTAAAGTCTATTTTACTGCTGGAAGCTGCAAGCCAACGCCTAAAGAACAAACTAAAGCAAGGAACCAAACCCGGTTCTGTGGTGAAGAGAAGCAGAGGAAATGTTTGTCTGCAGCTAAATAAAGCAGGAAGACACTGAGCTGCTCAGGTGTTCCTGATAACACCAAGCTGCCACCTGGACAGCCAATAGGAACACAGCTTCCTGGAAGTCCAGAGGGCTGGGTTAGTGAAGGAAATTTAGTTTAAAGTTGAAGCAGAAAGTTAATAAAGAAAGTTGAAAACCACCTTCTGATACCTGAAATCTCTGAGTTTTCACACAAAGAACACCTGAACATGTCAAACTGGTTTCATAGTAGAACCATCATTGTAAAAACGTCATAGTATGGTGTGTTGCTCAAAAAACATTAGGACCCGGCTGTCAGGGGACAAACATGTAAGAAACATGAGAACAGAGAGAACCCAACCAGTAGGTCACAGTTTATCATCCCCCAGTCATCTCCTGAAGTCCATATGGTGAGAGACATCAGTATCTGGTTGTTCATTTACCAGAGGATGCTTATAATCATGCTGATGTGGTCTGTACTCTACAGTATTTTAGTGACTCAATAAATGCCTAAGTTGTTCTTTTTAAAATGCTTTTTAGTTTTTAATAAACATTTAAGAGCCTATATGTAATCAATAAATGGCCTTTGCCTATCTTAAGAAAAATTCACTCAGAACTCTGATATGTTAACAGTACTAAATAAATCAATAAATACATGCATACACACAAAAATAAGTTACTACATTAACTGTGTTAAGATAAGATTTAGATTTTAACAAAAGTTGTTTATATTTTTGCAGAATCCAGTATTGCTCACTGGTTGGTCATTACATTTTGTTAGTTTGATTTCACAGTTTAAAATGATGCCACCTCTTTTCAGACAGAACCTGTGATAATAAAACAATACAAAATTTTTAGTTCCGTGTTAATAAAGCACTTAAAGCTTTAAGTATGGCTAAATGCTTTTTTCAAAATTAAATATATCACTCCTTAGGTGGTTGTGGCCTCAAGTTCAGTAAAGTTGGAAAGATATTCACAGATTCAGACTTCCAGCATCAATAACTCATTAGATATAGGTTGTGAAAACATAAACGGTGCCTCTTTCCCATTGTTGCAAGGCAGACAATGTGCTACAAGCCCAGTTTTATCAAAAGTAGCTGTCTTTCAAGCTACAGGAATAACATTGGTGTCTATGGAGTGAACAGGGTCCGTCTGCAATTTGCAAAACCGCTGCAACAGTAAAGAGAGACAAATATTCAATAACTTCACTCTTATACATTGTAGTGTCACTAAAATCACTGCAGCCTTCAACTGGCTCCTGTTGACAAAGTGTTTTAACAGAAATGTAAATGCTGTAATTTGATTCTTTTAATGAACCATGTAACTTGAATGGATGTGATGCTGGTGTGACCACAGTGCACACGTCTGATGTTGCTCACAGTGGTCCAAGGGACGCTCAGGGAGTTTGTGTGTTTGCTCACACTCAGGAAAAATTACAGGGAACATTGGCTGGGAGTATCACCACCTGGATGGGCAGCAGCACCCAGCAGGACGTCTTGGCCCTGAGGAGGGCACCATCAGAACCCCCCTCCACAACCTGCAGAACATTTACAACCAACAATGCAGATTATACTACGTATAATTGTGTTTGTGATAAAAAAAAAAAAAAAAGGTCTCAGGAAACAGTGACGCACTCTGTCAGTCTAAATACATTGCATATTCTAGCTTTAATGGCAATGCTGAGAAATTTTACTCAAAAATACCAAAATGCTTAAGGAAAAATCAAAGGATTTGGAAACTTTGTTGTCTGGGAATCAAATCTTGAGTCAATCCGACTTGTAGAAGTGACTGCCACCCCCAGAGCCATTCCAACAATAAAAGATGCCAAACAGCTGTTGGTTTGAAGCTTCTCTGTGCTAATGTTTGCAATTGTTAATTGAATATTTTGAGAATTTAATCTGCTATTCAGACACTGTAATTTGGAGATGTTTCCTAAGGCTCTGGGAACGCTTGATTAGTATTTTTCAGTTTTTGGATGAAACAATGAATCATTTCAACAGAAATCAAATGAATTAAACATTACTGACAATTATTTTTAATTGAGTGCGTACGCCAATCAGTGCAGGGTTGTGCAGTGGATTGTTTAATGTGTTCAAACTTTCCCTTCACAGCCTTCATGGCTTTAGTGTGTGTGTGTGAGGTGACAGATCGATCCGAATCAATTAGGTCGTGTTTATGTTTGTGATCATCGACGTGCCGACAATGCAACGCCTTGAGAAAACAAACCCCAGACGCTGCATGTGTCGACCGCATTGATCCTCGCCACAAAGCTATCAATTGACCTTTGTATTGTATATTCAGGCACGTCTGCGGCGACAGCAACAACAAGCGCTTCATAATTCACAGTTCATAAATTGCTTCCGATGTGTTGGGACCTAAAAGTGTGTATCGCGGCCTCATTTGTTTATTGATGATACGGCTGTAATCCTGATGATGAAAAATGCCTCACGGTCAATAAAACAGACAAACGACAAAATACAATTGAACAGTGTGGGTGAGCGGAGGAACCTTCAGATGCACAAATGCTGATCATCTTTGATCCTCTCTCCACCCTCATCCTTCACCATCCTTCTTTTCTCTGCGCACACACCATGCAGTACTGTTTGGACATGAGGAACTCCTGCTTACTAATGAGGGACCCAGCAGACCCACTCTTCATCTTTGTTTGTGTGTGTGTACAGTATCATTACTCAGTCCCTGGGCAAATTATTAATGTCTAGTGTTGCAGTTGTTTTGGGCACCAGAGCAGAGGACTCACAGGACTCCCCAGAGAAATTATCGCAAACAGAAGAGGGTAAATAAAGAGGGAAGAGACAAAGAGAAAGCAGAAGGGAAGCTGCCAAAAAAGTGCCAAGGAGCAGATAAGAGTGGAGGAAGAAAAATCCTCCGGCATATGTATTTATAAACATATATATCTATGTGTGTGTGTATGTGTGCTTTATAGAATGTGATTTCAGTATCTCCCTTTGCTTGTTTTCCTTCCTTTTTTTATGTCTTAAGAAAGGTATAGTTTTTTCTCCAAGGCTGTCATTTTTCTCCCTCACCATCTGCTTTGTTGTTCCGAGTTGAAACTTGAGCTCGGAGCTGAGCGCAGACTGCAGCTCAAGCACAAACCTTCGGTGTGCGACGGATCGGCTGGCTGTGGATTGCAGGAAGACAGAGCGGTGACAGGATGACGGCGAAAAGGAAGGTGCACAGGAGAGACGTTTGAGAGGAAAATCAGAAAAAAGAGGAAGGGATGGGTGAGTGGACTAAGAGGAGGGTTGGGGGTTGTACCACACTACATGGATTCTCCCTAATGTTTCCTTCACTTCCTATTTGGGGCTCAGTTCATACCTTCATTTGTTTCCCCTCTGCCTCTATAAGTAAAGAACAAGCATTAGGTCTACAGCATTTCTCTGCAGGCATTTGGTGCTGGTGCAGGCTTTTCAATATCCAGTCTTGGAAAAAAATATTACACCACCCTTGTTTTCTTCAGTTTCTTGTTCATTTTAATGCCTGGCACAACTAAAGGTACATTTATTTGGACAAATATAATGACAACAACAAAAATAGCTCAAAAGAGTTTAATTTAAGAGCTGATATCTAGACATTTTCCATGGTTTTCTTCATAATAACCAAAATCACTTCAGTTCCTACATCAATAGCTATGGCATGATACTGCCAAAAACAGCATTTAGGATTCCATGTTTTCTTTTCTGTCTGTTTTAGTCACATGATCCACACAGGAGTTAGTACTTGATTGCATAACCATTGTTTTTGATGACTGCAGCCATTTGCTCTCCACCAGCTTCTGACATTGTCCTGCTGTCACAGCAGCCCATTCCTGTTGCACTAATTCTAACAAATTTGCTTTGTTTTTGGACTTGTGGTTCTCCATTTTGTTCACAGGTTTTCAGTTGGTTCACATGGTTCCAATGTTCTGGTTCTCCATCCAGGCTTTAACTGACCTCGCTGTGTGGTAAGGGGCATTGTCTTGTTGGAAAATCCAGTCATTGGAGGCAGGAAAGAGTTTTCCAGCTGATGGAAGAAGACTGCTTTTACGAGTAGTCCTGTACATGACCTGCTTCATTTGCCCTGTTGCACCCAAACTGAAACAACCCCAGATGGTCACTGATGCACCCCCATGTTTTACTGTAGGGGCAGACAGTCTGGTTTGTAGCTTCTCCAGGCTTCCTCCTAACCAGTAAGTTGGTTGGAATGGGCATCAACTGAAAACTGGATTCATCACTGGAGAGAACCTTAGTCCAATCATCAACAGTCCAATCCTTGTGATCCCAGTAAAGAGTAACCAGCTTTCCTTGATGAAGGGCTTCTTCCTGCCCCGTGTGACTTCAGACCAGCTTCAACAAGTCGCTTTCCAACTGTCTTTGCAGAACAAGTCACATTTCTCAACAGTGCCCACTCATTTTTAAGGTCCCTGGAGGTCTGACGACGATTCCTTTTTTTTTTTTTTTGTCTGCATTTGTTCTCATTGTTTAACTCCACAAAAGAGGTGTCAACATTGTATGAGATTGATGCATATTTTAGTCTTGCAGCCAAATATTTTAATATTTAGTGCATGTGTGTGACCATCACCGGCCCTCCCTGAAAGCTAAGCAGACATTCTTTATTAGAATTCCCTATTATGAGCCAGGGAGGGCAGTGCTACACCTCAGTGATGTGTGGGGGAAACAAAGACTGGACAGGATGAACAGGACGAACAGGATGAACAGGGATAGAAACTAACAGGCGGTGCTATTGCAATTAAAGATTGTAAGGTGGTGTGTTATTCCCAACTACTAACTGCCCATCAATAATAATAAAAAAAAAACACACAAAAGAAAAAGAGATTCAATAAATAAATAATTAAACAAACGGTACTGAGCACCATAATTGTGGATGTCTTGACAGTATAGAATAGAATAGAATAGGCCAGAAGAGGATACTAGTGACGACGATTCCTGACACAGGAACGGATGAGTGACGGTCATCTGCAGAGGTAGGAAGATGCTTCCTGCCGCGACCAGCTAGCAATTTGGTAAAACCATGTTGGGCTTGTTTTTTCTTGTTGTAATGAACGGCTGTCTTAGAGATCTTCAGTTTTTTTGCGACCTATCTCTCAATCATGCCAATTTCCAGCAGTGCCAAGATGTCTGCCTTTGTGGCTTCACATAATTCTTTTGTTTTGGGCATGATGTGAGAGCTGACAACTTCTGAGTTGTGCGACGACTTGAATGTCAGCAGGAAACCACTCTAGACCTTTGCATGTGCTGCTTATGACATGAAATGGCCTCTATATACCCTGGGAATACAATGAAGCTTAAGCATGTTAAATAGGACATAAAGTATTATGTAATCAGCTGCATTTTTTGTCGTGTTTATTGTATTCTTCAGGTAATATACCTTTAGTTGTACCAGGCATTAAAATGAACAAGAAATTGAAGAAAAAAAGGGTGGTCTAATAATGTTTTTCATGACTGTATATTCTATATTACATTGTCAGATTACTTACAAAAAAAGAACTATGATTTAAGTCAATAAGCTGTTATGACTAACATTACACTAAACTCATCACATAAAATGAATGCACCAATTTTGTCAGTTTGAAATTACAGTTTACATGAACTCATGGATTGGTCATTACTCGTTGTCATGAGGATTCTGCAGAAAACTAGCACATGTTTAAACGCTACATTTGTTCGGTTCCCCTTCAACTGGACGACCTCCCAGATTTATAAGCCCATCAGAATTTTATCCAGTTTCTACAAACAAACTGAGGATTCAATAGTTATCTAGCTGCACATGTTCACATTCCTGCACCGAATCACTGAGAATGAGCAGCTGCCTCAGAGTCTACTAAGTTTCTTTACTTTCAGAAGCTGCTTCTACTGACTCTAAAATGTCCGTACTCACACTAAATGTTTCGCTGTTGGCTACAAGAGTGAACATGACAGCCTTCATGCACTTGTATAGCATCTGTAGAACTGAAGACCCAAGGAATTGCTTTCATTTTTCATGGCAATGTTCCCACAAATAAGGAAAATCACTGGTGTTTTAATAGCTATGTGGCTAACATAACTATTAGCGTTAATTGTATGTCTACAGGTCAGAGCTCTGTGGAAACTGTAGGGACATTGAGAGATGGTGGAAACTTTAAGGCCAATAAACATGTACTGGGTGGATTTCTGTTTTCATGTCATCTAATTCAGTGAAATCTAAACTCAGCTGGTGTTTACATCTCTTCTGCTCTCTGTGCTCACATATGCCGCATTTTATTGTATCTCAATTCCCAATAAAGCTTTTCTCATTCATGTATTTTTCTGTTTCGGTTGTCAGACAAGAGAACAAGCATGTAATGGTGAGTAAAATGCAGCCTATTTATACTACATGTTGAACAGCAGTTACTTCAGAGCCATTTCCCAAGCTGCTGTGCACCACTAAAATACAGGTTTTACAACCACACCGCTGTGACAAACTCATCATAAACATGAGTTCAAAACAACGGCTATGCTTTGAATTCAGCTCTATTTAGGGACAAAGTTACAAGTGATGAGACTCATTCACAGCCAGGGCTCAAGACTAACTTTTCTACTGGTAGCACTGGTGCAATCAACTATTTTGGTTGGTCGCACCAGCAGATAATTTAGTCAGCCCACCCGCACTTCCTTGTTTGGTTTAACACATAGATATGTAATCACAAATCATATAAATATATGTACAACATATAATAATAATAATAATAATAATAATAATAATAATAATAATAATAATAATAATAATAATAATAATAATAATAATTATTATTATTATTATTATTATTATTATTATTATTATTATTATTATTATTATTATAACTTTATGATTATAGCATTTTCAAATCAAAGTACTTTACAGAGCAAGCAACAAATAAATTACAATAAAATGATGCTGAGAAGACACAATAACATCAATAACAATGATAAAACTTATAAAAACAGTATCTAAGGAGACACAGTACCTCACAAGTTAGGATTCATATACAGCAGAGAACAAGTGGGTCTTTAGCTTTGCTCTGAACATCTCTACTGAGCAAGCTTGCCGAATGTCAGACAGAACAGCGTTCCATAAAGACGGTGCACGGAAATAAAAAGCTTGCACACCGACTGTCGTCTTTGGAACTCTAGGGACAGTCAGCAGACCCGTCCCCTGGGAGCGCAAGGACCTTGCTGGTACATATAGGACTACAAGCTCCTTCAAATATGATGGCCCGGTGCCATTTACAGCTTTATATGCTAAAAGAGGTATCCTAAAATCTTAAAAGAAATTTTTAAAAGAAAATCTTAAAAGAAAATAATATATGGAAAAGGAAAATAACATAAAAGTAACTAGAGCTTCCTTCTCTCTCCTCACTCTGTTATTGGCATAATCAGATGTAGATACTTTCACAATTGCATCATGGTATCAGTGAAACTGACTGTTTACATGTCAGGCAGGGAGAAATGCGGAAGAAGTAGTTTCCCAAAAAAGTCCAGAAAAATTCCAGAAAATTCCCAGAAAATTGCCATAAGATTCCCAGAAAATTCCCACAAAATTCCTGAAAAATTTACACAAAATTTCCATAAAATTCATGGAAAATTACCCCCCAAATGCAGGGAAAATGCCATTAAATTTCAGGAAAATTCACAAAGAATTCCAGGAAAATTTCCAAAATGTTTTATGAAATTTCCCCAAAAATTCTTGAACAATTCCCATAAAAGTCCAAGAAAATTTCCATTATATTCCCACAAAATTCCAATAAAATTCCCATAAAATTGTTAGAAAAAAAATTCCTGGAAAAAGTCTATAAAATTCCTGGAAAATTCCCACAAATTGCAGGAAACTTCCCATAAAATTTCAGGAAAAGTCCCATATAATTTCCATAGAATCTCTATAAAATTCGCATAAAATTTGTTCCCGCAAAGTTCAGGGAAATTCCAATGAAATTGCAGAAAAATTCTAGGAAGATTACTATAAAATTGCCATAAAATTCCCATAATATGGGAAAATAACAACAGGAAAATTCTGGAAAAAATTCTGGAAAAAATCCTGGAAAATTCTGGGAAATTTTCCAGAAATATAATTTCTTTAATTACTTACTTTACAAAAAAATTCAAAAACCTGTAATCAACATGTACAATATTTACCAAGTGCCCTCAGGTCAGGGCTCCAGACTAACTTTTTCGCTAATTGCATTGTCAGTTGTTCGCACCTCCCACTTGGTCACAGGACAAACACTTCACTAGCTGAACATTTGCTGATCGATGGACACTACATCACTGATGCGTTACGTCTTCTATGAGCAGAGCACATTTTTAAATGTGAAGACCACAGCAGCAGTGTAGCTGCATTTAGTTCGTCAGACACTGAAGCAGCCTTTTTATAACAGAACCAAAACTTTGATTAATTCTCTAGAAAGGGGCAACAAGTTTAGTGCGGAGCTGATTATACCAAATCACCAATGACCTCAACAACTGAATCAGTTGCTTTTCGCAGTGGACCTACATGGTGTTACACAACACTGCTGGTTCCATCACTCTGTTAAAGTAAGTGTTGTGAATGAAAACGTTGAGGCAGCAGGCAATATGACCAAAACAGTGAGCTGAAAGAGACTAAAAGGGTCCGTAGAGCCGACGTAGAAACTAAACTGTGTGTCATCTTTCACATTACACATAATCAATTCATCCACTGCTAATATAAAATTATTGATTAGTGCAGCTTTAAGATGCCAACACGAAACATGTTTCAGAAAATAAATTCTCTAAATGCTTGCTAAAAACTCTTTTTCCAGTTTTCCTCGTCGTCTCTCCTTCTGACTTTGGCCACTTGTTCACTGCTTTGGTTCTTCAACAATGCAGTAAGTCCAGTACATTGTGTGCAGTCCTTAGATGGACTGATCGATGAGCTGGAACGAGGGGATATACTGTCGCTTTCTTACATAAGTCCACTTGGGTAGCTGAATGAGGACAGGGAGAGGTGGAGTGTGTTTTGTCATTGAGAGTGCGGACACAATAATGAACCTCCCCACCGAAAACATCAATTAATCATTGTGCTCACGGCTAGAGGTAGCCTTTTGTTCAATGTCCCCATGTGCTTGTAGGTTATTATAGAATTATCTAACCTTTAGAGACTAATGAACTCCCATTTGATCTCTAAACTCCATCACTGTAACTATATATTTTTTTTATCTTGGTTCAATATGTTGTGTTCGAACCCCCTACTTGTAAGCCATAATAGTAACTTATGCTGAAATTCATCTCCCATATGGCCCTAAACATCACATGATGTAATCAACTATGCCGAGCGGCCGTGGAGCATGTCCTACCGTTCGACATAATGAGACATGAACGTGTGAACGTCAGCTGTGAAATGTTTAGAGAGCCCTGCTGTTATTGGGCTTATTGGTACATTATGTGCATGTTCCCTCCGCCGACATCCACTCATGGATGTAATTGGATTTCTGGAAAGTGCCGATACACGTGCATATCTGGACATATTGTATATAGCAGGTGCACATGTGAAATGTGCAGGAGTAGTAGCTCCGAGGTAAGAAGACAAAGGAGAGTGAGGTTGTTACTTTATGAAAGGTGCGGAATAAAAATTTTTAAAAAACCCACATTGTCCAACTTTTCTGCTGCAGTAACTGCTGGCTGTTAATGCAAATTAAACAGGCTGGCTACATGTTCTTGAAAAGTAATTGTGCATTAATTTAAGGAGGCTGTGACGTTCGTGCGGGTCTCATCTTCCTGCATAATTGCCTTAATCACGTTTCTGCGGTAATAAAACCTCCCACAAGGCTTCTTTATATATGATTACACATTCTATCAGGCATTTTTGACAGACAAATAGGCAGACGAGGACATTCAGTGTTATCATGATAGTAATGCTGAGGTGTCAGTAATTTTTTGGGATATCAAAAACCCACTTAAGACCTCATATAAAAATCAGGAAAACAATTTCCCTAATTGCAAATCCTAGGCTGTAATTAGTTATAAGACATGTATCGATAAAAGTGTGAAAGAGGGGGGCGGGGGAAACAGCAGAAAGAGCTCTGCTATTTTAGTCAGGGCAGGAGAAAAGCTGCTCACCACTCAAAGTACACCAGATTCTAGAAAATGGTGTGGAGTAGAGGTGGGAGGAGGTGCAAGAGAGATAAGTGGAGTGAAGATATGTTATTTGGGGGAGAAAATGGTGAAGGATGGGACATAGAGACAGGAGCTCTTTTCTGTCAAAAACCAGGGAGTTGGGGAGGTAAAGGTGAGGTGGAAGAAGGAATAGCAGGATGGGAAATGGAATGATGTTTCAGTATGAGCGGGAAAAGAAGCAGTGGAGGTCAACTGGCTGAGCAACTGTTGCTAAGAGGACCTTTGGTGTTGTACAAATGTGGTACAATTGAAGCCATAATAGCTCAGAGAAAAGCCTTGAAGAATAAGCCACGAGGCTGCAAGTGCACGCAGCAACGTGAAAAGAAGCACATGGCATTTTGCTGTGGGAGATGTAAGGTGCTCTCAAAGGAGGAAGGTCTTTAAGACAATCATTCTGCAGGCTGAGGAGAGTGTAGGAATATGTTTCACCAGTGGGGAGAATTTGAGACTTCCGTGGAGAGTGACTCCAATGAGTTTAGCCTATTTTTGGCAGGCTTTGCTGTCCGGTAGAGCCATATCTGTTAGTTGAAAGCAAAGGAGCTGTGCGTAACAGGTTTTTGGGTGGTGCTCAGTAGAGCTTGTGGGCGGAGTTGCCAAGCGGAAGCCACTTGTGCAGCCCGGTGAAAACGCTGCACCAGCACAAGTGAGAACTGCGCCAGGGGGGTGGGTCCAGGCAGCAAACGGCCTTTTGGATAAGATCAAGTGTAGTATCTGTTCTTATCAGTTTAACATCTGATATGTCCTCCATGTGAGACCTGCATATTAAATGGGTTTTTAGCACTGGGAGCTGAAAGAGGGACTTACTCCTTTTTCTCCACATGTTGACCTGGCACTGCAGTGTTGCTGAGAATGGTGCACCTTTCTCTGGCCTTGTAGAATGGAAACAAAACAAACAAACAGCAACACTCTTGCACACACTGTGAAAGTGCGTGTCAACTAGATGTGATTTTCCTGCACGGCAACGCACCGCATCTGAAAATTGCACGGACGGCGGGCGGTCACTAGCGGGCCCCAACATTGTCACATGACAGCGCTGAGCAACAGCGGACCACTACATGGTCACGTGACCGCGCTTTCAGCTGGACAAGCCGGCAGACAAGTCGTATAAACACAGCGGCTTTCCCCCCCCCCACATTTTCAAATTTTAAATCTACCGAGAAAAAAAAGTGTGACAAAAATTTCTGAGATCTGGGCCCACAGCAGCAGCTCTTGGTATATGAAAAACGAAGCAATAAAGAAGTAATATAAGAAGTTATTGCTCCTATAGGGTAATAAGAAAAAGAAACTTCACTCTTGAACTAACCATCAAATAATGACTAAATGTCAGACGTTTTAAACCCTGGGGTGAGTTGTGAAATAAACACAGGCACAAGGATCCAAAGTAAGTCATGACTGCAGCACAAAGAGAGAACCTAATCATTTGGAGGTTTGAGGAAAGCAGTGGGAGACAAACTTAAAGATTCTGTGTGAGAGCTTCTCTGGAGGGAGGAGAAGCCTCTCTCATCTCTGCCTCCGGCTATCTCCCTCGTGGGCTGCAGCAGACGGTGGATGGCTTCTGCTCTCTTGTTGTTCACCCACTGGGAGGATACTCAGGTAGACCCCATCCACACCTTATTCCCCTAGAGCTGGCTTGTGGTCCTCTGGACTAATTAACACCAATTGCAACTAAAGGGGCTTTCAGTTATATTTTCAACCATAGGAAACCAAAATATTTAAAGTTGTTATCACCACTAGCATTTAGGGGGTCGTAGTGATGAATCCACATGAAATTTTTATTCAGTTTTCTAAGTTGTATGGACATTTTTAGCATTGTTTTGTTTGTATGACACAATGATTGCAAGCACACTGCCAAAATCACACAAAACGCTTCTAAAGAAGTGAAAAGTGAAAACTGTGATCTGGACAAGTAAGTCACCTGACTTGAATGCAACAGAAAACATCTCTGGTATTGTAAAGAGAAAGTCAGAGCAACACAACCCCTGAAGCAGAAAGAATGAAGGATGGCAGAACAACTTTGATATCCACCATGCCGAGGAAGAATGAGTCTGCCAACTAAAATAATGCTGGACATACAAAGTATTCAAAAAATAGATTAATTTAATGAAAGGTGGACTGAATTTTGTTGCACTGAGTTATAGTAAATGGAAAATGTTTGTTTTAAATTTCACATGAGATTAATCCTCCTGTTGTCTTCATTTACAGGCACCAAAAAATACATTTTCCTTGGTCGAAAAAAATCCCAAAATTCAGCAAAAAAATAAAAAATTCCTCAAATTTCTGAAAATTTGCAAACCTTCAGGAAGAAAATCCCAATAATTCCTTAAAAATTTCCCTTAAAAGTTTAATTTTAAAGAAATCCCACAAATTTGGCAATAAAATCCTTCTAAATATTTTCAGAAAAATGAGTAAAAATATCTAAAGTGATTACATATATATCAGTAAAACTTCTAGTATTTTCTTTAAGAACATTCGCAAAAAAAATCAACCAAAATCCAGCAAAATTCGCTGGATTTTGGTTGATTTTTTGTGAATGTTCTTAAGAAACATTTTCTTTAACATTTATTTTTTTCCATCCAAAAAAATGTTCAAAAATTTCCCAAAAATGTTGAAAATGTGGACACCAGATAGTTTCACTGTGAAAATGTATTTTTTCCCACATTTTCAAACTTTAAATCGGGTCAATTTGACCCGCAGGAGGACATGAGGGTTAAAAACCCCACTTAGAAGAAATGCAATTACTGTAAAGTCCTACAATTTTAAATCATTTGTCAATTACGTAATATTACACATATACTCTCAATTTATTATAAGATCAGTCACTTCTTATATATTTGAAGTTGTTGGTAGTAATGTTGTTAATGGTCGTAATTACACCAACAGTAATTACTCTGCACCAATACAAGCTGACAGTGACAAACTGCACTTATGCACATGAAAAACAAGATCCAAACAAGGTCTTTAAATATGTATGATTTTTATCGCACTGAATAATGGGATAATGAAACAGTGATGTTTTTAATAAACATCACTGACACTGACTGTCTACTCACGTATCTTGTATACTTTGGTAGAAGTTTTGACGCCTCTACTAACATTGCATCTGCCTCTCTATTAATAAAATAAAATCTGAAAGCAAAAGATTAATGCCCAGACACCTGAGTTATAAATCAAGCTGAATCACGGATGGTAAAACATTTAAACATTATTTGTATTCCAGTGTTTGCTGGCTGCATTCAGCACTGTCTGCCAGCAGAGGCAGGTGAGCAAACTGATTTGTTTGGAGACTCAGTGTGTGTGTGAAAGAGTGTATGTGTGTAGATAAAGTGACAAATGCTGTGAAAGACTCCCTTATCCGTTGTTCCCCCGGCCTCTGTCATCTTTAAACTTTCGTAGGTTTACTTCTTTCTCTCTCTCATCACTCCTGACTACCACACACAGAATGCATCCCCAGCATCTCTTTGCTAACCGTCTGTCTTCCTCACTCCTCAATGTAGCTTGACTCTTGTTGTAGCATTTTGCATTCATGCAGTAACACTGGCATTGAGTTCATTATTCTAAAGAAAGTGGACATGTAAAGGTATAGTTTGGGGAATATTTTCATTAGCTTTCTTACTACAAGTTAGAAGAAAAGATCACTACGTCTCTCACATCTGTCCCCTGAATATTAAACTACAGCCATCACATCTGGACAACGCGATTTGACCCCATTCTCTTTTGCAAAACTGTGAGGTCACACTGGAATTTTGAGTCAGCAGCTCCTTTCAAGTCACCTTGTTGTCTTTAAACCGTTTCTGTGTTCTGGCTTTATGCTTCAGGCCATTGTCTTGCCAGAAAATAAATCTTCTCCCAAGTCACAGTTCTTATGCAGACTACATCAGGTTGTCCTCCAGAATTTCCCTACACTTTGCTGCATTTATTTCACCCTCTAGGGCCTGTTGACAAGCAGCATCCAACTACCATGATGCTGCCACCACCATGCTTATGTGGTCTCCCCCAAAGAGTTTGTTTGATGTCCACACAGCTAAATTCTGGTGTCATCAAGCCAAAGAGCCTTCTTCCTGTTGACTTCAGAGTCTTTCACATACCTTCTGGTGAAGTCTAGTTGAGATTTCTTATGAGCTTTTATGAACAGTAACTCTTTCTTTATCACTCTCTTGTAAAGTTTTGACTAGAGAAGAGCAGCCAACAGTTGTTGTTTCCACTGTCATTCAAATCTCAGCTGTTGAAGCTTCCAACTTCTTCAGAGGAGTCATAGGTGTCTTGGTGGCCTCCCTTTCAGGTCTCTTTCTTGCACTGTACTTTAGTTTTTGAGGATGGCTTGCTCTAGTCAGATTTATGCATATGCCAAATTCCTTCTATTTATTAATAATGAATTCAACTGTACTCCAAAGAATATTTAGTGATTTGTAAGCTTTCTTGTGTCCTGACTTATGCTTTTTAGTAAACTTTTCACAGAGTTGCTTAGAGTGTTCTTTTTTCCTGATGGTGCCGTCATGGCCAGGAGTTCTGATTTACCAGCAGCTAGCCTTCCAGATACAGATGTCTTTATACTGCAGTTACGTTGGACACATTCACTGCACTTTGATGGTCCCCATTTTATATATTGTTGACTTCTAGCACCAATTGACTGCATCTGTGTTCAATCAGATAAGTCACTTCTAATGGGGGTGAATATGTTTGCAATCACCTATGTTACATTTTAGAATTTCAAATAACTGACATTACTTTGTAGAAATCTTTTCACTTGGACATGAAGAAGAACTTTTTTGGGGGAAATTCTTATATTCACCATGATTCAAGGTTGAAGGGTCACTGCAAATCAATACGAAGTTGCTCTGAGCAACACCTTTGTGCTGTAAGAAAACATTTCTATCATGATGGGAGTGGTCCCTTCCAGGATGACAATTCCCCCCTCCACAGGGCATGAGGGGACACAGAATAGTTTGATGAGTATGAAAGTGAAGTGAATCACGTTATGGCTTTTGCAGTCACCAGATCTCTGCCAAACTGAATATCGATGGCAGATTCTGATTAGAGAACACTTGTCATTAGCTTGCGAACTGGTTTCCTCTCTCAGACAATTTCACTCCTTAATTTCAGCTGGCATCTACATCTCACCCCCTAGCAAGAAATGATGAAATGGGATGCTTATCAGAGGGACACATTGCAGAACTGGACACCAGACATCCCAAGTCTGCAATCTTCATTCTCGCTGATTTGAGCTGGAACTGGTTACCTTTCCAATCCGCGAGGACAAAATATTCAATCTTTTTTTTTCTGTATTTCGCTATATTAAGGGTACATCTTGCCTGAAGCAGGTCTGACCAGGCAGTTATTCAGATTGTGCAGTCGGAATTTCAATTATGCCAAACCGATGCGGACCCCAGAGGAAACTGAAAAGCTCGGAGACTGTAAAGTAGGTAGGCTTCACAATTCTGCACAGACACTCTCTGAGCACCCTGTCCTCTAAGGAAAAACCCATCTTACTGTGCACGGAGCATCTTATGCAATAGTCTACCATCGACAGCTGCCATCGCTTCATCCTTATTATCACCCGGGAAGAAGCAATCAAGACACAAACTCCTTCAGCGGCACAGCAACAAGACAGCTGAAGGCCTCAGATATAACAAGAACCAGAATCTCTAGTCATTCCTTCCCACAAGCTTCTGTTCAGCTTAATTCAAATGGCTTGAGGCCAGTCGAGTTGACCTCAGTTAAAAGAAAGACCTTTCAAGTGTCCAGCTCTCTCGTTTCTGAAAGGTGACACAGACCTGCCGCTCAACTCCCACAGTTTTGCCTGCATTGCAGAAATGTCAGAAAATATACCTGTCAAATGGGCAACACACTGTCCTGAAGTACCACAACACTCCTGCCTCCTACTCTATGTCTGCATCTTGTACATGACATTGGTGACACCACCATAATCTGCCAGCTGATAACATACTGTTCTTTAACAGAGAGAAGGCAGTTTGTTCACCAGTACCTTTTCCAGCATTGTGATCCTTTCTTTCACACATAATACGCAGACACTGCTGCCCTGTTCTCAGCTCATCTTTTACTCTCTATGGACTCGACAATAGTTTGATCACAAATGGTCTTCCACAGGTGAAGGTGAGGGTATGAGCTATGAGGACACATCATCTATGACACTGTGTAATTCATAGTACACATGCAAGGACAATAGGCCCAATCATTTAATTACCAGGAGTGGACACACAATATGCATGTGAATGTCACATGAGTATGAGACATTAGTGAGGATAATTTTTCATCCTTTTGTGAAGATAATAGACTCCTCACTCAGCCCTGATCCTCTTAGCTACGGTTGCTATATCCATCTGGCTTGCTATTCTAGCTTGGCAGATTTAGAAGTCAAACTTTGTAGTCATTTTAGAAACAATGTGTCTTCATTTCACAGAGAATCAAACAAAAGCAGTCACTGTTGATATAATGTAATACGTTACCCACACTCATTTCAGCTTATCAACTCAACATCAACCAGAAATGAATGTTTGTAGCTGTAATTATCCATCCATCCATCCATCCATCCATCCATCCTCTTCCGCTTATTTAGGGTTGGGTCATGATGTCAGCAGGCTAAGCAGGACATCCCAGATGTTCCTTTCCACTGTAACTCTTTCCAGGTCCTCCTGGGGGATTCTGAGGCATTCCCAGGCTAGATGAGATATAGAATCCCTTCAGTGAGTTCTGGGTCTACCCAAGGTCTCCTTCCAGTAGGACATACCAGAAACCCTTTAATGAAGGACAACCTCAAGTAATCCTAATCAGATTCTACCACTTCAACCAGATTCTTTCAATGTGATTGAGCAGCATCTCTTCTTTGGGCTTACTCTGGATATCCAAGGTCCTCACCCCATCTTCAAGACTGAAGCAAGCCACCCTTTCGAGGAAGCAAATTTCAGCCGATTGCATCCTCAGTCTCTTTCTTCCAATATTTACCCAGAACTCATGGCTATAGGCAAGGGTTGGAATGTAGATCAACTAGTAAATCAAGAGCTGTGCCCTCTGGCTCAGCTCCCTCTTCACCATGAGAGACATTCCTGCTGATGCTGCCCCAATGAGTCTGTCCATCTCACAAGGTCCTGAGACATTTAAATTTGTTTGCTCAGGGCAACAACTCACACCAAAGTCAGCAACTCACCTGGCAGAGAAACATGGCCTCAAACTTGGAGGTGCTGACTCTCATCAAGGCTGCTTCACACTGCCCCAGTGCACCTTATGAGGTTGGAAGAACGCCTTTATTGGCACAAAGCAGAGACGTGACTCTGAAGTTCCCAGACCAGACTCCCTATTCTGGATGGTATACGGACACAGCTCTCACTTTTGTGGTACAAATACCAAATGGCTTGTAGCAACAACCTCAGTACCCTGTACTTCTGCAGCAAACCCTACAAGGTTCCCCCGGGGAACACAGTCATATGCTTTCTCCAAGTACACACACTCATATTGACTGGATGGTCGAACTCCAGTGACCCCCTCTATACCTTCATTAGGCCAAAGAGGTGAGTCTGCTTATCCACAGTGAAGACAGAACTGGCTATAATCAGCTTTCTAGTTAACAGCGTCTTTTCAAGGTAGTGCCATCTATAACCAACTTTCTAATGTTTCCAACTAACCTACTTTAAAATGAGAATTCAGCAGGAGTCCCGAATATTCTAAATATAAATATTCTATATCATGTTTTTTAAAAAAACCCCACTGTAGTTAAACACCTCAAGCACAGGGTCTAGACGTCCTCCTCCAGGAGCTCATGAGCGTCAAAAACATAATTTCCTGCATTTTCTGCACCAATTTGTTGATTTTCTGCATCAATTTATGGTGGAAATGTCTTTATTTATTTAAAGGAAAACAATCAATGCAGGCACCAGGTGACATTTCAAAATATAATAGAATATAATGCAGTGAGGCTCTCAGGCATTCTGTAGTGATTTCAAATATTTATTCTCTGATAAATTAACTTTTCTCATTTAATATTATCCCTGCTGATTCAACACACAGCTGAGCTCCTTTGCCCTCTTCTATGTCTTTTGTTTAGGAAAGTAACATCTTTAAATGCACCTGCGGCACTTTTTAATGTAAATGATAACTTATGTCATTTGAATTTATTTGTAAACCCTGGACAGATTTGAGCTCATGTTTGAAAACTTCTGCACAATTTAAACATATCAAACATGCTGTATCTTTAAATGATATGTTGAAGAAAAAAGTCCAGCCTCTGTCAGACGCATTGTTGGGTAAATGTTATGGGTTTTTTTCAAAATAAAAGTCTTTCAAAAAGTTCTTCTTTCATGTTTGCACGAAACAAGCAAATGATTTTTAACGCTCCTCCTTAAATATACGGCAAGTTGTAGTCTTCCACACCTCTCTGCAGTTTCCTCTCAGCTGTCACCCTCCAGTAATTCAGTTAGCTTTATTGAGACTGTGTCTGTCCCCCGACCACCAAAATTCAATAAATTAAGCAAATCAAAAATAAACAAAAGACATAGTAACCATAAAAATCTAATTAAAATTAATACCACTATTTCAACTGAGCGAAGAAACAGGACAATTAAATGTGGTCTGTTAAATATTAGATCTCTCTCGTCTAAATCTCTGTTAGTAAATGATTTGATAACTGATAACCAGATTGATTTGTTCTGTTTGACTGAAACCTGGTTGCAGCAGGAAGAATATGTTAGTCTAAATGAATCAACTCCTACTAG
Organism: Amphiprion ocellaris; assembly: GCF_022539595.1. NCBI lineage: Eukaryota > Metazoa > Chordata > Actinopteri > Pomacentridae > Amphiprion > Amphiprion ocellaris. Next base: position 9,257,116 of record NC_072775.1, on the reverse strand, counting down.
TCATACTAACTGTCATGTTCCTCGAATCACAGGCAGAGGAGGAGGAGTGGCAGCAATTTACCTCTCTAGCTTAAAAATGAACCAGAGACCTAAACCTAGTTACAGTTCATTTGAAAATCTTACTCTCAGTCTCTCTCATCCAGATTTAAAAGCTCAGAAACCAGTTTTATTTGTTGTTGTATATCGTCCTCCTGCTCCTTACTCTGAGTTTTTATCTCAATTCTCAGACTTTTTATCTGATTTAGTGCTCAGCTCAGATAAAGTCATTATTGTGGGTGACTTCAACATTCATGTTGATGTGGACAGTGACAGCCTTACGACTGCTTTTAATTCAATATTAGACTCAATTGGGTTTTCTCAACATGTAAATAAACCAACTCATAGTTTTAATCATACCCTTGACCTCGTTCTGACTTATGGCATAGAAATCAAACAGTTAACAGTATTTCCCCGGAACCCTCTTCTTTCTGACCATTTTATGATAACATTTCAATTTACAACAATAGATTGTATAGGAGTTAAGAATAAATATCATTACAGTAGATGTCTGTCTCACAATTCGGTGACTAAATTTAAGGAAATAATACCCTCTCTATTTAGTCCAGCACCACTTACTGATATAATGGAAGGGAAATATTATAATTTTACCCCCACAGAAGTGGATTATATTGTTAATAATGCTGTAGCCTCACTGCGTACAACACTTGATAGTGTTGCACCTGTAAAAAAGAAAGTTCTATCTCAGAGAGGACCTGCTCCTTGGTATAATTCCCAGCTGCGGACTTTAAAGCAGGCGTCCCGAAAGCTGGAAAGGAAGTGGTATTCCACTAATTTAGAGGAAGTTTATGTAGCTTGGAAAAATAGTCTAGTAATTTATAAAAAAGCTCTTCGTAATGCCAGGACAACATATTATTCATCTTTAATAGAGGAAAACAAGAACAACCCCAGGTTTCTTTTCAGCACTGTAGCCAGGCTGACAAAGAGTCAGAGCTCTGTTGAACCTTGTATTCCTTTAGCTTTGAGCAGTAACAACTTCATGAGCTTCTTTACAAATAAAATTATTACGATTAGAGAAAAAATTACTCTGGCCCTTCCTGCAAATGTCACAGATGTATCATCGAGTACAGATACTTTAGAATTGGCTGTAAGACCAGATGGATATTTAGAATTTTTCACCCCCATACATCTCTCTGAACTCATTTCAATAGTTTTTACATCCAAACCATCAACATGTCTTTTAGATCCTATCCCAACTAGACTGTTCAAGGAGGCTTTACCTTTAATTAATTCCTCAATGTTAGATCTGATTAATCTCTCTCTAGTAACAGGTTATGTACCACAGGCTTTTAAGGTTGCTGTAATCAAACCTTTACTTAAAAAGCCCACTCTAGATCCAGATGTTTTAGCCAACTATAGACCAATTTCCAACCTCCCATTTCTCTCCAAAATTCTGGAAAGAACAGTTGCAAATCAATTATGTGAACATTTACAAAGGAATAGCTTGTTTGAAGAGTTTCAGTCAGGCTTCAGAGTGCATCATAGCACAGAAACAGCTCTGGTGAAAGTTACTAATGACCTTCTCATAGCGTCAGATAATGGACTGGTCTCTATACTTATTTTATTGGACCTTAGTGCAGCATTCGATACAATCGACCACAAACTTTTATTACAGCGACTAGAACATTCTATTGGCATTAAAGGGACAGCACTGGACTGGTTTAAATCCTACTTATCAGACAGGTTCCAATTTGTGCATGTCAACAATGACTCTTCTGAGCATACTAGGGTTAATCATGGAGTTCCTCAGGGTTCTGTCTTAGGACCAATACTGTTCACATTATACATGCTTCCCTTAGGCAACATTATTAGGAAGCACTGTATTAATTTCCATTGTTATGCTGACGACACTCAATTGTATTTATCTATGAAGCCAAATGAAACTAATCAGCTAGCTAGACTGCAAGATTGTCTTAAGGACATAAAGACCTGGATGACCTATAATTTCTTACTACTAAATTCAGACAAGACTGAAGTCATTGTATTTGGCCCCAAACATCTTAGAGAATTGCTTTCAAAGCATATAGTTACTCTGGATGGCATTACATTGGCCTCCAGTACTACTGTGAGGAACCTCGGTGTTATCTTTGACCAGGACATGTCCTTTAACTCGCACATAAAACAAATCTGTAGGACTTCCTTTTTCCACCTGAGAAATATTGTGAAAATCAGGAACATCCTGTCTCAGAGTGATGCAGAAAAACTAGTCCATGCATTTGTTACTTCTAGGCTTGACTACTGTAATTCCTTATTATCAGGTTGTCCCAATAGCTCTCTGAAATATCTACAGCTGATCCAAAACGCTGCAGCCAGAGTACTGACGGGAGTTAGCAAGAGAGATCATATTTCTCCTATATTGGTTTCTCTTCATTGGCTTCCTGTTAAATCTAGAATAGAATTCAAAATCCTTCTTCTGACATATAAAGCTCTTAACAACCAATCTCCATCATATCTTAAAGACCTGATAGTACCATATTATCCTAGCAGAACTCTTCGCTCTCAAACTGCAGGCTTACTTGTTGTTCCTAGAATCTCTAAAAGTAGAATGGGAGGCAGAGCCTTCAGTTATCAGGCACCTCTCCTGTGGAACCAGCTCCCAGTTTGGGTTCGGGAGGCGGACACCCTCTCTATTTTTAAGACCAGGCTTAAAACCTTCCTTTTCGACAAAGCTTATAGTTAGGGCTGACTGGGGGACCCTGACGGGGTATGCTGGTGTTTTCATTTGCACAACTGACTTCCCCTCTTGACGTCCCTTTAGTTTGCCCCTAGTTATGCTGCTATAGGCCTAGGCTGCTGGGGAACCTCTCTTGATGCACTGAGCCCTTCTCTAACTACCTATGTATTTACTATATATACCATTATTGCATTACATTCACTCTGTTTCTTTCTGTGTCCTTTCTCCGAGTGTCCCTGGTCCCAGAGCTGGATGCTGGATGCTTCAGATGTGTGGCTGTGTTTTATGGTCCTTGTGTCCCACCCCCCCACCTCTCTATCTCTACCCCTCTATCTGTATCCCTCTATCTCTACCTCTCTACCTCTACCCCTCTACTTCTATCCCTCTATCTCTACCTTTCTACCTCTTCTGTCCCTCTCAACCCGCCCGGCCAGCAGGCAGATGGGTCCCCCCACATTAGAGCCGGGTTCTGCTCGAGGTTTTTTTCCCTGTTAAAAGGGTGTTTTCCTTGCCACTGTCGCCTTTTGGCTTGCTCTGGGGGTCAGGCATATGGGTTCTGTAAAGCGTCTCGAGACAATTTGACTGTAATTGGCGCTATATAAATAAAATTGAATTGAATTGAAATATACGGCTTTGGATGTAGAGTGTCCAGAGTTTATGTTTGGCATTTGTAGAAATCCACACCCTCCAAAACTCCTGTTAATATTGCTTAGAAATAATATGACAATAGCTGTTTGATGAAGGGGTTTCGCCAAATAAAGAACAAACACAATCCAAAACTGTACATAATGCACATAACAACACATGCTACAATGTGTAAATGCAAACTTACACTGATTTAACTGCATTTAAACAAACTAAAATGTCATTATTTTAGAGAGATTTGCTGTTATTTTCACTGTTATTACCGTGTCTGAATGTTACAGTAGTTCATAGTTTAACATATGCTTTCTTTTCAGCTCTTCAGTGTTTTGAAGTACAGTTTAAAGACAAAATTCAGCTCAGTCAGCTTTGTGAAAACAGTATTTGAGCACGTATTGTTAACTGACATCAGTATGATGCCGCCTTCTTTACTCAGAATAAAGAAGTACGGAGATCAATAATCACAAACTAGACTTAAAGGAAGCACACAATATATAAGGCTGCGGTAGAAGAAGCAACGGCAGCACTGACATTTAACAAACTAAAACAGCACTGCAGCCACTGTGTCTGTTTTTATATGTGCATGCATTTATATTGGTCCTTCCAGTTTTTAAGCTGCAAAACAGATATATTTTAATGTACCTTTAATGCAGTTGTGGACAAGCAGGCGATAACTATGTAAATGTAAACATTTTTTTCTTTCCATTTGCACCACAGAGCTGTTTGTGTAACTTTAAGCCAACTCTAGAAACATTATTAAGATGCACTGTGCTGCTGATCTCTGCTCTTATCTCGGGGTAAAAGCCGAGCTGCTGAATTGTGAAATAGCTGCAGATGAGAAAGAAGCTTGTGATTGTATTTGAAGCATAAAAAGTTGCCTTAATACAAAAAGATTTAGAGGAGAAGATGGTGAAAATGACGGAAGTTTGGCTTGTAATGTTTTTCAAATATGGGAAGCCAGACTTAAGATCTCTTTAGAATTACCACACACATCTCCCTCTCACACGGTGTTAGTTACCATGATGGCAAGTTCTGAATTAGCTATGAAAGTTTAATGCAATTTAGGTGATTCTCAGACTGTAAGTTCTGATGCATGGAGCGTTTTATGGTGATTTGAAAAGCACATTTTGCAAAACAAGGACACCCACATTCAAATAATACATGAATCATACACTGTATCTACTCTCAGGCGTGCGTCACTGGATAAAAGCGTCTGCTAAATGAAATTGTAGAAGTGTAGAATTGTATTCGGTGCTTTTAATAAAGAAAAAAACGCATTTGAAAGAGAATGAACCTTTTGTTCTTGACACTCTGTTACCCAGTAATGGCCCATATTGCCATCATTAAACTGTGTCTCCCACTAGCATAAAGTGATATGTAAAATCTTAATAACTCCAAATGACTCTTTGGGATGTTCTATCACAGGGAATAAAACCCCTAAATGAGAACAAAGCTAATAAACCATCTTGACTCACCGCTCTGGCCTGCTTCTGCTCCACCATCTGTCCATTTGTTTCTGTCACGAACAAAGGAGCAGAACAAAGCTGAACTATGCAGTCAGACCCGGCCTGACCTGGGCCTAGTTTCTGATGTTTAAGCACTAAGATCATCAAAGTTCCCCTAAAAACACCGGATAAAGCAGATTTTAGCTCTCACAAATGACAAAAGAGGGTAACAGAACAGTAGGTGGTCAATAGTGGCCTGCAGTACACTTTTAAGTCAAAAAGGGATGATACTGAAGAGGAGGGATCCACATATAAATGAATGTTTGAGCATCTCTGCATTTGAAATAAGTGAGATTCAGGGTTATGTGAGGTAACAGTAAATGGAGGGTCACTTTAGTTCAGCATATAAACAAAGAAGACAACAGGACAACATAAATTAGGGGCAATAAAAAAACAACACACCTTACATTTTTCATTGTAGCAGACATCTTCTGCTTGTATCTACAAGGCAGCAGACGCAATAACAAAAAGAGTGATTTATATGATATTCTACCAGGAATATAGAATTTGATTGAGGATGGAAGAAGAAATTCGCTTCACAAACACTGATTTTAAAAGCTGATTGCTTCTTTTTCTTTTCAGAGAACAGAGATTCAGGATCAGTTCAAAGCACTTAAATAATGACAAAACAACTACAGCACAATCGATTTCTTCACTGTTTATCCATATATGTTTTCTAAAATATAATTGTTATTGTGGTTCTCACACATAAACCTCTAGTAATTCCATCCTACAGACATTAATGTTTGTATGAAACACACAGACAGGCAACATACATGAGAATAAGTTTATATTATAAGACTACAAGAGTTTTAAAATGAAGGCAAAACAATCCAAAATTACATTTCTGTAAAACTAAACTGCAACTGAGGTTTTCAGGGGAATGTATTTCTGCCAGATTAAGTTTGTTTGTGACATATCCTCAAATACATTTCATATCAACATATCTCTGCCATATTCTTCATTAATTTATTGTTGCTCCTTTTCAGCCAACCGATCATACATTAGATGGGGCTGGACAGCAAATGATAAAATAAACAATGATATTTTCCTGCACCTAACCTTGTAGTGTTGGTGCCTAAACTTAACCAAGCTTAAAGTATGTAGTTATCTTATTGCTGTAAAAGTAAACTAAAACGTGATATTTTCCTGAACCTAATTGTGTACTTTTGTTCTTTAACCTTTTGAAACAGTGAGTGAAAACCAAAAATAAATGAATGAAAATGAAACTTTAAAAAATTAGACCTCGTTGCCCCCTCCTCCCCTCCTGTCTCCACATGTGGACTTAACGACTGTTTCAAAGTGGAAGCCTTTCCAACTGTGCAAAAACATATTTATGATTCAGAAAAAACAAGGATTCTTTTAAAAACTTAAATGAGAATGCAGGTTACTTGTGAAGGAGTTTAACGTTGTGGAGACCAAGCTGCTTGAAAACACGTATTACGCAACTGTTCATGTACTTTGGGCTTGCAAGTGTCAATGTAAACATGAAACAGGGGATTAGTTGCTTAGTTCAGAATGCTTCTCTGCCTTTTTTTTTTTGCAGATGACATTGAGTTTGGCAGCTCCACCTCCCAACAAATCACCAGTCAGTCTACCTTGTTGAATGCCATGGATCAATAGGGGTGTATATTATCTCCCCTTCTACTCTCTAAACACATCTGAGGTAAACCATAAACATCAAAGACCTCTCACTCATTAATTATGCTGATGACATGACCCTGATTGCCTGACTGGAGGATGTCACCAATCCTTCCTCCTCTCAGCACATCAGCCACCTTGTCACCAAAGTTAAATGGCAGTTTCCTTGACCTCAGTGGTGTGATTAACACCAAGACGTTGTGTCTGGGAGGGATGATGGAAGACTGGAGCAGACAGCATAGGAATTGTCTTCAAGCCATTTATTCTGAAGGGGCAGGAGGGTGAACAGGTTGTTCACTTTAAATATCTGACAATTAAGTCACCTCTCAGACCAACGCAGGCTACAGTTTAAAAAAGCAAGACAGCGTTTCTCTCCTCATGAAACTAGGGAGCTTCAACACAAGTAACCACACCCTGACCATGGTCTACAGGCACTAAAAGTATTCTCCCCTTACGTATTGTATCCTGGTATGGGAACCTCTACAGAACAAGCCAACCCAGGTGGTCAACCAGCCCACCAAACCACTGGAGACTAACTACTACAACTCCAGGTTGGACCCACAACTGAAAGGGCAACCATGGTCTATAATGACATCTGGAAGGAGACTCAAGGTCCCACTAGCTAGAAATAAAGGGTACAAAAACCCATTTGTACGCTCTGCTGTTATTATTCTGAACAGGAACATAATAAAATACCACCCAAAGACAGCTGCTGAAGACAAAGTTACATTTAATGTGGATTTAATGAACAATAAAGTCGTGGCTCTGCTGGAAAATTACAAATTGTGTTCTCTAGTTTGGGATCAAGTCCTATGAGAATGAGTTTTATGAAAACTGGGGGTCTAGATCATGAGACAAATTGGTTCAGCGATGGCACAAATGTGGCCCTGGGCTTTGGTTAACTTGTTCGCATGTGCAGATAGTCAAAATTTGATTCAAAACCCTCCTGGACAATGAGACAGATCAGAATATGTGGGAAGGATTATGTATTAGGATCCCACCAGGAAGAGCTGCAGGACCTGGCTGGGGAGACAGATGCAGGGGTAAATGGCTTAACTTGCTGTCACCACGACCCTGGTTTGAATAACTGGCAGGAAATGAATGGATGAGGGTAACAACCAACTATACCACAGTGGTGCCACATGTTCTCCTGTACTGATCCAAAAACCTCCGTCTGGCTGCACTGATCCTGATTTTGGTGTGTTATGAATACTACAACCACTCAGCCTGTTATCTGGCTCGAACAGGTAATCCTGTTCAATAAAACAACACATCCCCTGCTACTTAAATTGCAGTGAAATCCAATAATCAATAACAATTTTCAATAAACCAACCAATTTTAAACATGCAAATTGAAGGAATTTTGTTAACTTGTGCATATTTTCCACCTGAATACCAGACAGAATGAAGCAGATGGTAGTTGTTAAGCGTCTTGCTTCATCAGATACAATGCATTGAACTGTAGATTTTTAACAACAACAAATGAAATCCCCTGAACCAATCAACCAACTCCCCATCTAGCTCCGTTAGAGAGATGAGCAGATAGAATATGACATACTGGAAAACTCATATCTGCAATTATAGCCTTGCACCATCCAGCTCTCATCTTACAGGAAAACATAATTCAACTCTCTCAAACAATTACACTCCAGGAAACTTGTACAATGGCTAAGAGTGAAGAATAGAGCTCAGGGACTGATGCAGCAGTTTAATGTTTGTTTGTCCGTGCCGCGCCTTATCACAGCTTACATCACATTGTTGCAGTGGTATTTCATTGTGGTTGCCCGCAGCGTACAAACAGTCGGCCACAAATATTGGCCCTCCGCAGCGATGTCATCACTTTTAATTTGAAATCACTCAGTAGAAGTCACATTATTTGTCTCGCAGGCACATAAAGTACTTAGGTGTGGACTCCAAGTTTGATTGTTTTCTGTATTTATGGTTGCTATTTTGTTCGTTTTCTATAACTGAAAACAACCCCCCCACACACACATGCTGTAAAAGAAGCGGCGACAATAGATCATGGTGAGGTGGTGTGTGACTCCTTGTGTTATGAACATGAGGAAACACGTGGGAAACTGAAATCAAAGCTGGGAATCAATGCGAGGAATCAATAATTGTTTAAATTCACAGCAGATGAACACTGCCTGGATGATTGGGTCAAGCAGGTAGTTGACACACTCGCAGGTAAAACTCGAGCTGAAAGGCATCACCTGCTGTGTGGCCAGTGTGCTGCCTTGCCCATGGGGCTCTGGTATCGATCAGTCTCTCTTTCTTACCGCACCGCTCGTACCTCAATCGTTTGTCTCTTCCTCTATGTGTCCCTCTGTCTCTCTCCCTCTCAGTGCCCCATTAGTGCTGTGAACAGCCGTCAGGGATGCCCGGGGCTGCTGGGTAAAACACTGAGCGGTGCTGACAGCAGACGAGGAGGAGGAGAGGGCAGGAGAAAAAAATGTACCAGAGTGATGAGAAGCAGAGAGAGGATGGAAGCATCTTCTTGCCACGAGGATGTCGGAAGCGGTGAAGAAATGCATCGGCCCAACGCTGCACAGTGTGTACCGAATCTATAGGCAGAGACAGAGAGCTGGAGTTCTCCGGGAAATTTTCAGGCACTAGAATGTACTTTCTCTGTAACTTTTTCACCTCGGATCACTTTACTTTTTCTGTTTTCGTAAATCTCACTCAGACAACTCACTTAGGCTTCTTTAAATTGATACAGTAGATTAGATAAGTCAGGGCTTTGTCAATGTGTATGTCTACTTTGTTGAAGACAAATTTAACCGTCACTCCTTTTACTACTTTAATACTCCCCCTGAATTGTTCTTTTGTGCCTCTTTCTAAACACTGATATTGATTCTAACATCCTCCTCCTTCCCCCTAGACAGCTTCATAAACACTATAAACAAGGCAACTCTGCAGCTCTTTTCTCTTAGAAATGATGCTTACATAAAACTAAACAGCAGCTTTAAACAAATTAATGATTTAATTGTTATGTATAGGCAACTCATAGCTTAACTTAAAAAAAGATTGCAGTCTTGAATGACTCAAACCTCTTATTGGTTACTGTTGCTTTGAGTCCATAGTAAATTATTCCCTGACTGAAAACGAGTGTTTTATTGATTTCAAGGGATTTTAAACTATTTTCTTAAACAATAGTTGGTTAACAATTAATGATAAATTATTCAGAATAGATGGAATACAGTGGTCCTTCTGCCAAACACGGATAAAACCGTTTTTTACCCGACACCTCATGTTGGCATGAACAAAAATAACTTCATTTAAAGTCCCAACAAAATCAAAAGTATTAAACACAGCAGACAAGCGGCAGTCTTCCACACCAAATAATCTGTATTGTTATTAATTTCCTCACAGCAGTTTGATATCAAAATAATCCTCCCACCTGATCTACATGATGGACTGATTTGTTTGCTCCAGTTACTGTAATTCCAGTTGCTGGAAACAGCTGCCCAGACGGAACAGACGATCACAAATACTGTCACAGCAACTTTATCAGTCCAGGAAATATGGGTTTGAAAGTTGTAATTTAGCATCAGCACTAGCTTCAGATAGCTAGCAGAATCAGATCGATATCAGATACCTTCTTCCCAACCTGATACGGCAGAGATGATCAACACAACTCCCACAGTTAGCAGCTGGATAGCAGGAAGACGTGCTCATTTTATGTGTTACAGCTGGTCAGCAAACACACCTGTAACTCCATCTCACCAGTAAGAGCCTCCGCCTAGTGGAGCAAACAGGTACGACAGGAAATCTGCAATACATTTTCTGACGTGCGTGTCCCTCATCAGTTCAAATATTTTCAACTGCAACTAATCCATTAACAACAAGAAAAGCACTCAGAGAGCACAGTACTCTGCCAAGGCTGTTCATTCCCCCATATGGCATTGCCAGAAATGCAGCATATTTTTGTAGAAATGCATTTTTTATTAGTTATTGATGATCAGAAATCACGGCACCATAGAATGTGGCCATTTAATATAGATGTACCCACAAACAAAATGACCTTGCGCTGAGCACAGGTGCGTGTTATGCATGTGTACGTTATGTACAGATACCAAATCATGTGACCTAAATATGTAGCGGCGGTGGGAATTGATGGGACTTGGAAACACCCCCACAATTTAATCGATTGTTCCTTGTATCATTTCCGACGGATAAGTCCTGATAAGTCCACAGTGGTGGATTTGTAGCAGGACCGCAATCCCGTGATCGTCAACAGGCAGCTGACGTAGCGTTCACTTGTTGTCATAGTTACAGTGACTACATGCCGGCCAATGGGAAATCCTTAGCAAATCAGTGGATCCAGACTATAAGCTGCATCACTGCCAAAATTTAATGAGGTAGTCCTTGTGTCATTTCTGGCCTTCCCTGAAAATTTCATCCAAATGTGTTAGTCCGTTTTTGAGTAATGTTGTGCAAACGGATTCACGTACGGCGATTGTAACATAACTCTGCTGCGCTCCTTGGCGGATTAAATAATTATTAACATGCCTAGTTTCAACTATGGTTTATTTGTAACCACACCTGACTGCGAGGACACTTTTAAACCACTGTGCCAAGGTGAGGTGCAGTGAAAGTTGTGTTTTAAAGATTTTTGACCACTAGTAGCACCATAGAGCAGCATTTGTACGAGTAAACTCAATTTCATTTGCCTCTGAACACGAGCAGACAGGTTTTATGATACACATTTTTACATGTAGTGGCCTAAAATCCCACAATGAGCCAACATAGCCAACAAAGAAGAGGACTTCTAGCAAGTGAACATGAATGTGAACACTGCAGAATGGAGGGTTTTGCAAATGTTTTATGTGCAACGAGTTGCATATTTGTTGTTATATTTATAATTAACGTTTAATGTAACATCTCTTAAATTTCCTTCTTCCAATTCCTGGAAAAGAAAACAAGCGCTGGCCGTTCCAAGCAGTAATATTTTTCCTTATTTCAAAATTCTTCCTTCAAATGTATCTGGCAAAGCAAATCAGCACTATATAAGCATTTTTTACATTCTACCACCATAACAGAATAATTTTTGTCTGAACTACCAAGGAGTTTGTCCCAACTGGGAAAGAAGCTCTGCACATACTGTACATGTTGTAAACACATCTATAACATTAAATATTATTTTAAAAAATGTATAAAAACTACATGTGACACTAAATCATGACTAATTTTCCTTCAGATGGGAGCTTGATGTGTTTTTCTGCATGTGTATGGTGTCTACGTATACTGTATGTGCAGCTGCAGCAGAGACAGCAAATTAATAGGGCTGGCTGGGAACTAATGGGGCCTGGCAGTCTCATACTCCCAGCTCTTAAGGGAATACCTCTCCTCTACTCTCTTCTCCTCTGCTATTCTCCCCTCCTCTTATCGCCCCTTCTTTCCTCAGTCCAAGTTAACCCCGTCTTTCCTGCCTAATTTTATGCATATGCACTTTTTATTCCTGTGTTTTAGAGCCTTATGGCAGTAATTTATCTTTGTCTCAGGGCAGTTTCAGTTGTGTATCTGCTACTGTATCCTTACATATTCAGCTGAAAATTCCACATTTCCACTCCATGTGGTTCAACAAGACTCTCAGCAACAAAGTCTTGTATTTCATGACTTACAGTATACAACAGAAGTGAGTATATGCCTGTGCAACATCACTGAAATGCTAAATGATTCACAACTGTATCAACTTGCAGTAATTGAATCACTGCTACGTTCATCGGTAGAGTATTTCCTTTGTGTAAAATTACAAACTAAAGATTTAGATTTACTACATTAAAACTACAGGCCCTACAGTAGGATTTCAATACTGAGATCCAAGTCTTTTATTTTTTCAATACTTTATATGTCCACCTATACTTTGAAAGACCGACTAGTTTACTCGCTTATAAGACTACTTTGAATTTCCCTTTCCCTTCATTCATCAAGTATCTATCTATCTATCTATCTATCTATCTATCTATCTATCTATCTATCTATCTATCTATCTATCTATCTATCTATCTATCTATCTATCTATCTATCTATCTATCTATCTATCTATCTAGCTATCTATCTATCTATCTATCTATCTATCTATCTATCTATCATGATTCATAAGAGGAGATATACGTTACTTATCAGCTTAAAAATAATGCAGCTATGTGAGAAAACACAGATAAAGCAGAAGAACAGAGAGCTGACGGAGATCGTTAAGACGGCATCTACAGCAGAAACTAAAAAAAGGACTGAACTAATAGAGTCATTCATTAAAAAGGGTTTAGACAAGCTGCAGATTAATCATGCTACTCTGAAGGTCTCCTAAGAGATGCCACTGTTAGCACAGACTGAATTAATAGGAACATGTTGTCTCTCAGTCCCATGAGTCAATCATGCAATGAGATGTAGAGTTTGAAGCTGCTTTAAATCGAGCCTTGTGTTGCTCCATCATTGATATTGAGGTCTGTGCTTTCTCGCAAGATACAAAAAGGCATTTAATCTAAACACAGTAACTGTGAAATTGCCTTTATCATTGTTAAAGCTGGTTGTAGATGTTCAGAGAGACAAATACTACTTACAGACCTAAACAGTGAACTACTTTGCAGGAAAAGAGAAAATAACACCTCAGCACTGACGAAAGATTGTGTATTAATATATCAGAGTGCGTTTCTATGTGCATGTATTTGCATGCTAATAAGCAATGCTGCATATTTGATGTGTAATCATCCCGTTTAACTTTTTTCACCTTTGAACATTAATCTTTTTTACTGATATCACTTCAAATGCAAATGTCACTTTTGCCGCTCGCTGACTTTCAACTTTGGAATAAAAAAAGATAGAAAAAGAAAATAATTAAATAAGCGTGACTGAAATTTTTTTCCTGACAGGTTTCTTCTCCCTCTTTGGCCTTTTGCGTCCTCCCAACATGAAAGACTTCCATTTCATCCATGAAAGATCAACAGTTTGAAAGAGATAGCTTACTCACTTTCCATTACGTAGTTCAACATTCAGTGCAGACAGCTCACCTTTCCCTTCAAAGGGAAAGAGGAGGGGTCAAAGCACAAAGTCACCTTTGACAAAAATCTGGCCAGTAATGAGTTCACACATAGGGCCACTGAAATCTCTAAGATGCTGCAGAAGTAAAAATGTTGCAGGTTGTGTCACCAGCACGAGTGTCAGGAAGAGAGTGATAATGTATCTATAGTGTCCACCACAACTAGTGAAGTGCCCTATGGGTGTAAGAGTAGTTATAGATGCACTCTCATTCAAAATTGTGTTAGCAGGGTAAAAAAGTTATGTTTGCCAAGTTGGCAAGTAGAAAGCAATGCATCAGCAACATAATGGGTCTTTCTTTATCTACCTTGGTTTACCTTTACTGACATATGCTCACTAGTGTCAGAGTAAATGCTAATATGCAACAACAGCTATTATTCCATCTGGTAATGTTCTCTCTTTTGTGTGAATCTGATGTTGAATTAAAAAAGAAAAATGGTATGATAAATATTCTGATATTAGTCTTTCAGCATAAGCAGGGATGCTTTTGCCTTATGTTCAATGAATACATGTATGTGTGACTGATTGTGGAGTCTTTGTGCAGGAGATGATGAACCTGCTGCTTGTGCTGCAGAGCTAAAGAGAGTGCTAGATCTGTAAATGTCCTGCTGCAGTGCATTTGCCTTTTCTGTGACTACAGAGAGGCTACAAGTGTGGGGATTATAAAAAGAAAGTATCAAAAGAAATGAAGAATGCAAGTGAATCACTTTTTCAAGAGAGCAAAAGTTTTACCAATTTAGATTTGCTTCTTTACTGTTTTTTCTTTAATTGTATATCAATATGGCCAGCAGTTTAAAAAAATCCACTATTTTCTGTATATTTCATTCTTAGCAGTCCTTAAAAAAGAAAAGCTCTGAATTCCTTTGCTGATGCGAGTATGGATTTGAAGAAAAAGACCAAATTTCAGCCTTAAATCTTTATACCATTTTCCCATTCCTTTGAGCCATCTATTTTAGTCGCTTTGCTCAGGTGGCTTTCTGTGCACTCTCAATCCCAGCATCTGATGTGTGAGAACTGCCTCAGGTTCAGGAGAGGACTGTCCTGTGCAATCAGCAGTGCTAGTAGTTTATTATTGACTGTGACAACAAGGCTGGCACTCCACAGCTTTGCTAGCAGATCTTACTGGTTGGGAATCACTTTTCACAACTGAAGCTCCAAAGGTTCAAGCTCCATATAAATTCCAACTCCAAAAGATTCTCAGCAACCTTCAAAATATCATCCAACATCACATGACAATGCCTCTCGGTAAGCAACATCCCTAATCTTATTCTTTAAAAGGATAATTTCAACCTATTTCAATCTTGCATATTGAGTTGCACACAACAGTTTATAATGGGGAAACAACTGCAATTTCCCCAAAGCTTCGGAAAAGGTTTGATTCTACATGAATAATTTCAAATGTTTTGGAGAGTCTGACCAAAAGTGAACACAAAAAATAGCCACCTAGAATAGCCGATATGCGACTGGCATTGAAGATCTACATTGAGTCTACTTGCAGTGTAACCGCCATGTATATTCATTCAGACATGCTTGTTGGTTTACATGTATGAGGTGACTTTCTGGAAACTCAACAGCTCAATAAAATAGCAGACCATCATGAGGACCATTGCAAGTCATTTCAGTTTGATGGTTCATTTGTACCGGAGTCCAAGATTGGGTCTTTTTAATGTCAGAAGACTTCCATGTATTAATGTCTGAGAGTAATCTCAACGGAGGACATGGACAAGATAGAAACAGACTGTGGACTGCAAGGTTATATTGTCAGTGTTGTGGCAGGCAGAACCCTTCAACATCAAATTCCTCATCCAGAACCATATCTGTACACTGAGACTGAAGCAGTCCATCTACATGTGAGCCAGGCGTGTTTGTGTATGTAGTTCAGCCCATCTAACCTGTTCTGTTGGGGCAAGGTTGAAGTACCAACTTGTGTATTATTCCAAGGAAGAGGATCATTGCAGCACATCTTCAGCATCTGCCCTGCAGCACTAGGGGAAGGCTGCTTTCTCTGGCCACAAGACCAAGTGCTGAAGGTAATTGTTGAGTCCATCTGCAGCGCCATCAACCAGAGTCAGCGTCTCCAACCACTGTGACATGGAATCCTGTTTGCGAAAGTGGGACAAAATCCAAATCTGTGACCATCTGTGCCTTTCTACCTTAGTGATACTCAAAGCCCTTTACAGTGTTTCTCATTCACCCATTTGCACACACATTCACACACCAACAGTGACAGAGCTTCTATGCAAGGTGTCAACCATCAGGAACAACGTAGGATTCAGTGTCTTGCCCAAGGACACTTCGGCATGTAGAGGAAATTTAAGCTCTAGCTTGACATAGCTTTCATGCCCCTCTGTTATTAAGTCATAATAATAAAGCCCTTTTTATCTGCTATAATTTTTCAGAAACATTATCAAAGGATAATGCACTTAATGGCATACTTTTACCAAAAGTTATTTCTTCGTATCAAGAAACAGAAACTTATATTTTTTCTTTGAATGCAGCAAGGGCAAATTTCCATGTAAGACTATTTGTGCTATTTGGACTATAAACAGGACATGGGATAATAAAACTGATAAGGCCACTGCAGTTAAGCAGCTCTTGTGAAAACAGTTTTCCTCTGTGGAAAATCAGCTTTATATTTTCAACAATAACAAGTCCCTGAAATAAAGAGAGGACTTCATTGTGACTCATTCTGACTGTGTGGGTAAATCTGGCACTCATAAAATGTTTCATAAATGCTTATAGTTTCTTAATGGAGTTAATGCTGCCACGACATTTTAGACCAAAAAAGAGCAGAACTCAAACCTGGGGCACATTTCCTTGGTTAATGCTTTTATATAGTTGATGTATAATTCAATACATTCAGATAATATGAGATTTAATTTAAAGTAAGGAATCATTGTTGAGGGTTTGGCCTCTCAGTGGAGAAATGTACATCGCTAATGGTCCCTTACGCACTTTGCAATGCAGATATGATTCTGAAAAAAAGATCATAGTGACAACGAAGCTCGCAGTTCATCATGGAAGCAGCGAATACACACACCATGTTGTTAAAACTGTATCCTCATCATGTTGGCCCTCCTCCCGCAGCATGGAGGGCCTCTTCAACTCTCTCTCTCACACACACACTTAACCTAACAGGGCCAGACCTCACAGACAAGCGTGAGGCGAGTAAACACGTGAAATAGAATTCTAATTCGAAAGGATTTTACCCCGGAGTCCTCCCCACAGGCCTCCTACTGACACCATGATGAATGGCTCTGAATTTGCGAGATCTGGTTGTCTATGGGTATGCATGTGCGATTGTGTGTCTGTAGGAAGGTTCAAGGCACAGAGGTTGTCACCCTTCGGAACGCCTCCCTCCCTCACCCCCCATTAAGCTGCCTGTGGATAATTAAACCTAGTTTTGAAGAGCAGCCGCGTTATTATTTATTTACTTGTTTGTCTCAGAAGCTTGGGGTGGATTTTGCCTAGCGCGGCATATTCAGGGACAGGCTCCCAGTTAATGGAATAACAGAATGAGGAGGACTCATGCACTTTCATATATGTTATTGTGGTGTGTGTGTGTGTGTGTGTGTGTGTGTGTACTTCTGGTTGTATCCAAACAATACCTACTGATGTGCTGGCAAAGGATTTTTTGACATGATTAATTCTTGCCTGTAAGTGATAATAAAATCTGTGACTCGTTGTTGCCCCGTCAAATAATAACAACGACCTCGACTTAGGATTGAATAACAAATAAATTTGGTTACCAGGCCCGACTGCGGCAAAGAGACTGCTAGTTTAGTGTTGTGAACCTCCACTTTCTCGAGGTATCTGCCGGGAGTCTCTCTCTGAAATTGTCTCTCTGCGGATGTCTACAACAAGTATGAATCATAAAAAGATTGACTCCTGGCAAACAAATCTGAGTTAGTAAGGGGTGAAAAACAACAAACTTTAGCTCAGATGATTAATGTACTCCATTTTACTGTCAGCCCATTTCTCCAGACTAAAAGGATTTTGTGTAATTACATGTGCAAGTCTGTGGCTTTGGGATCTTTAAAAAAGCAAGTCTGCAGTGCAAAATTCTGAGCATATAGACTGGTGCAAATTACAGGACAAAGCTGAACCCTTGGGCCCTACAGTGAGGACATCTGGTGGCTCTGTTATGCTGTTGGAGGCATTTTATTGCCATAGTTTGGGTCCACTTGTTCCCTTGAGGGAAGGGTCACTGCAAATCAAGAGGAAGTTGCTCTGAGTGGTCACCTTTGTCCTGTTATGAAACATTTCAAACCTTATGTGAGGGCTCTCTTCAAAGATGACCGTTGTCCCATCCATAGGGTATGAGGGGTCACGGAATGGAAAATGATGCGAGTTTTGTTCTTTGGCCCTCACAGTCACAAGATCTCAACCCAGTTAAACACCTATGGGAGATTCTGGACAGTTAAGTTAGTGTCCTCCACCACCACCATCAGAACACTAAATGAGGGAAAATCTAAAAGAATGGTGTTCGTCACTCTAGAGAGTTGGAAAATCAATGTTACAGCATATTGAAGCTGTTCCAGCAGCATGTGGTAGAAAAACACTGTACTAAGAAATTTTAACTTCGTTTTTCCTTTAATTTGTCACTTGTCTGTATAAGAACATGTGATTTTGTGTGTTTTGTCTTGTTTGGATTCTCTTAATTTTCCGTTTAAGCTTCATGCAACATTATACTGTATTGTATGCTTTAAATACAACAACTAACATGTGAGTTTGGTGTACACCAATCAACCACAACATTAAAACCACCTTCCTAATATGCATAGGCCCCTCTTGTAACACCAAAACAGCTGTGAACCGTTGACGCATGGACCAGGGACCTTTGAGAGTGTCAGAGTTCTGGCATCAGGATGTCGGCAGTGGATCCTTTGGGTTTTGTGGGTTGCAGGGCAGGGCCTCCATGGATCAGGCTTGTGACGGTGCATCCCGCAGTTTTTTGTTCCGACTGGGATCTTGGAAGTTTGGCAGCTGGGTCTGTGCCTTGGCCTCTTCTTTAAGCTGTTCCTGAGCAGTTTTTGTGGTATAACAGGATGCATCGTTCTGGTAGGAACTCTGTTAGGCTGATAGGTTGGTGGTACGTGATGCAGCGACATTGACATGAATGACCAGACTGGGCGAAGGTTTCCCAGTAGAACATTGCATTGTAATGAGGTGATCAATGATAAACACTTCACCTATCAGTGGTTTAAATGTTGTGGCTGATCGGTGGATATTGATTGTGTTTCTCATTAATATTTATTATCACAAAAGCAATCTTTCGCCTCTTAAAATGGTAATTTTGACAATACAGAAGGCACACAATGTGTCTCAAATATTCTTTTGGTAATATAATTCTGAGCTTCCACTGTCCACACTGACTGCAGAGTGAAAGGAGCACATCAGCAGCAGCAGTTCTCTCTGTACTGAAAGCATGAAGCCGCGACAATGCTGTGTCTCCAGCAATGCTGAAGGTAAAAACGATGACTAAATGCCTCTGTGGTGTCCACTGGATGCTGCTACACTGAGATCCAGCTGTGCCATGGCTTTTTTTAAAGGTCTATGCACTGAAAGTTTTTCACAAATCTTCAAGTAGCCAGTATGTAATTTTTGGTTATTTTGTTCATTTCTGTTTGGGCATCCAATGTACCTGTTTCTCTGTCTTGCCTTCACATGACAAGCAATTGTCTACTTTTACAGCATGTTCATAATCCTAGTTTATATTCCAAATGCTTCCAATAGGCACTTGAATGTGGCCTTGTCCGTGTAGTTTTCATGTGTAGGTTGAGATGCAAATGTATAGCAAATAATGCCATCAAAATGATTCTTTTATTTGGAGAAAGTACAGTGAAGTATCTAATTTAACCCCTTGACACCTGAATTTATTTACAATTAAATAAATAACATTTTTTTTTGTGTTTTTGCTTTTCAGCTAGTGCTAAAATAAGTGGAGATTGTTATTTTATCTATTACACATAGAACATAGATATATAATAATAACAGATATATGATAATTAGGTCCCACTCCGACTGGTCCTCCAAGAAACCAGTGCTTGCAAAAGGTTCCAAGGTCCGTATTGTTCGGTATTGTTGCGAATTCGCGACAATAGGCATCAAGGGGTTAAAATATATAGAAACTACAGAAAAGTGGCACTTATACATGATATTTGTTGACTCAAACGCCTCAGTGAATACACATGCACACAAAAACATTTTATCAGACTGCATCGCCACATAATAGAACGAGCCTCATTGTCCAATCAGAATCCTTCTCAGCAGCGAGCCAACCAACCAAAGATTACTGTCACTGTCATCAACATTTTCTTTTTCTTATTGACTTTCCTATCGACTCCTCAAAGATTGCGTAACAGTGCAGAGTACAGCTCATTATGAAACCTATAACTGCAGGCTCTTCAAAAACTATTATCAAAACCAACTTTGATCCCTAAAGGCCAATATTGGATCAATTTTCTTGTCTCGCTTTCACTGAGCAGCTCTGACAGAAGCTCAAAGAACGCTAAAAGCACGAGTATACTGTAGATTCATTACTGTGACCCCAGACTGGTAATAAGGTGTGGTTTCTTTATGATGCATGAACAATGGGCATCCATAAATGATCGCTGTGCAAGGTACTGTGTGTGCTGAAGTATTCCCAGGGCGGCTTGGCTGAACTATATGTTTAATGCACAACTCCCATGGTAAACCATTACTGTGACTTCTGTTAGACACAGCTCCCACTCAGGGGAGGGCTGCCACCAATTAAAATAAACCTTGAATGGGAGTTGTGCTCAGGGAGAATTACATGCCAGTCTGTGACAAGCGGAAAAGGGTGCCATGTTGGCTTTGAGCACATGTGTGCGTGAGTATTTTCTGATGGAAGACGGCTATAAAGAGAAGGGTTATTGTGTCGGAATGTTTGCACATGGGGTCTTTGGCTGCAACTGTGCCAGCTGTTGAGAGAAAAGAAGTGTTATCAGAGCGGTGGGAGGAGTTTGACGTGAAGTGGGACATCAACTTGGAGCTCTTGTCACTGTTATTTATAAATAGCTCACTGTACACATTTTCAGTGCTGATGTACCTGTCACTCGCTCTGTGACAGTGAGTAATGAGCTCCACTCACCTCTGCATTTCATTTACTGGACAGACCCCCTTTCACCACCATTTGAAGTCTCACAGTTGCTTTTGGTTTTATGACGAGTTTGAACAAATGGTTCTGCACCACAGTAAGTCTGAAATTCATCTTCCTTACTTTGAATGAAGCACCATTTATCAAGCTACAGAGATAGTATTTAATGTCAACACAACAATAAAAAGCAGGATAAAGGAAAGATCTCACCCTCATACATATTAAAGATAGATAGATAGCTAGATAGATAGATAGATAGATAGATAGATAGATAGATAGATCGATCATAAAGATGGGTTTTACTTACTTTCTTTACTTGCTATAAAGAAAGCAAGTAAAACCCAGAGGTGCATGAAGGGCAACGAGGGAGAAACCACCGCACCGTGAGGAGGCCTACGTTCCCTGGAGATCCCTATTTTGCCCTTGTGCCCACCCCCACAACAAGCCTGTTAACACATGGAGCAGGCCACTTCGGAGTGCATCGCCTCCCACCACCGCTCTACCACCCCAGGTCAGGGGTGGCAAGAGACTAAGGCAACTACAGACTAGCACACCTTGGGATACCTGTACAGAGGCCAGAGGAAAGCAACAAAGTGCGAAAAAGCGATGTTATAAAGGGGCATGACAGGCTATTTATGCATCTGTATAACATGAGACTTAATATTTCTTGTTGGGCATCAAATATACCTGTTTCTATGTCTTGCCTTAACATGGCAAGCAGTTATCTACTCTTAGTCTTACTCGTACTCTTAGTTTATATTCCACAAACCAATGCAAAATGGCAACAGAGAGATGCAAAACAACTACAATGACACAAAAAACTACTTCAATTAATAAAATACCACAAAGTGATGCAAAATGCTCACCGCTCTACCATCATAGGTCAGTGGTGTGAGATACTAAGGCGACTGCAGACGAGCACACCTTCACACCTTCGGATACCTGCACAGAAGCCAGAGGAAAGCAGAAAAGTGCGAAAAGGCTATGTTATACAGGGACATGACAGGCTGTTTATGAGCCAGGGAAAAGCACACTCAGGGTTTGCTCATGCAACTGAATTTTGCTTTTTAGTTATGCGCTCTCACAATGGTTTGCATCCAAGTGAAACTATTGAACATTCACTTGAACAGTTTCCTTGTTGCTTTTGATGACGTGTCTGTAACCAGTTGAAAGTCCACAAAACATTCAGCAAAAACGTTGAAACATAAATATTACTAAACACAAATTGCGTATCTCATCAAACTGTTCTCCAAGCAGCAATCCTATAATCATAGCTTAGCAGTCATAACTCAGCATGATAAGTCTGTCAAGTTCACATTTGTTCACATTTTCATGAAGTGCGTGTCTGCAGTAAAAGTGAAGCTTGATTTATACTCCTATGCAAGTATCATACATCATTTTGAGCTTGTACACTTGCGCTGTCTGACGGTAGACAGCAGTGGGGTTTCTGTGCCACTGTGTCAGATTTCCTTGAGCACTTCAAACAATGGCGGTGGATACTGAGTGAATCATGTCGGAGTTGCAGCTAATAAATATTGGACAGTTATTTCTACCACAAATACTGGACTGCAGAAAAACTGAAGATGCTGGAACTGACTGTTTACACTAATAGATAGAGCTATGAAACCAAAAAAAACACACGACTACAATGGCCTTTGTGTTTGCATTATGAGCAACCAGATAAATTCATCCATCAGCTGTACATCAGCACCCAGAGAAGCCCAAAGAGCCAGTTTCTTGTTGTGACCACCACCATGTCGCCCAATCCAGATGCAATTACAGCTTGTAGTACATTTTGCTGGAATTTTGTTGGACAGTGCTCTAGTATAAAATGCAACTGTTAGCATGTCTGCTTAACTAGCATGCTACCTGCAACAATAAACACATGCAAGGGTAACAGAAAATTGCAACACATCCACAGGTTAAGGCTATGATTAAGGGGCGGCACATGCAACTATTTATTGTTGTCACATATTAGATGACATTCCATATATTTCTAAAGAAACCTTTTAACAGACATGCAGTACTGTACAAAGGATGCCAGTAAGTTACATGTTTCAGTCTATCATGGAGGAATTTGATTGGTTCGGTTCATTCTGCAGCATGTCTACAACCTCAAACATGTCTTCAGAATCATACAGTACTATCTTTAGAGTGTTCATTGACTATTTTAAACAGACTAAGTGTTGCAAACTGGGCACTGGCCTTAGGTTACAAAGGTTCAAGGGCTCCTGGTTTGAGCATCCGTATAAAGTGAGATTTATTATTTCTTGCTGAAAGGTAAATGACAACAAACAGATGCAAAATGACTACAGAGAGATGCAAAACAACTACAATGACACATAAAACTACTTCTAAGTAATGAAATACTATAAATAGATGCAAAATGCCCACAGAGATGCGCAACAAATACAAACAAATGCAGAATGACTGCAAAGTGAGGAAAAATGGCTACAGGGGAACACACAGCTTCTATAAAGGACACAAAATAGCAACAAAGAGAAGCCAAATGAGCAGACAGTAATGCTCCTCGTTCACTCTAGACTTCTGTCATCTGTGTGGGCTGGTGGCTCTTTACATGTCTTCTCCCACTGTTTTATAATCCGTCCTAGTGTTTGCACGCGGGACATGCTACATTAGTTGCTGCACCTCTTTTTTGGAAATGAAACTCTGCAACTGCAACGCAAGCTCAGATCAGGGGTTACACTGGGCCAAAGCCCACCAGAGCTCCACGTATGAGCTCAATTCTGCCTCCTCTAGTTTTACAGATTTATATAAATGTGCTTTCAGACAACTTCTCGCACTGAATGTGGAACTTTACTTTCTTTTCTTTGACTTTAATAAGCAGTTGCATCACACAACAGCAGGATTCAGGGCTGTGCGTCATTCATGCAGGTTCTTGCAACCTAATTAATAAACCTTAATAATTAATCCTAACAGTTTTCTGACATATCAGTGTGATACAACATGGACTCATTAACCTGAATCATTTCCTAGAAGCAAACAGTAGGACTTTAGTATATAAATTCAGAGTTTCTACAATGACATGGTTGGGAACAAGCAGTGGTGCTCAGCACAAATGAAGCTGAATTATTATTATTATTATTATTATTGTTATTATAGGCACAGTCCAAATGTATGTTCCTGTGGTGAATTACTTTATCATTTCTTATTTTCTTATTTGTGGGAGTTTTTAGTTTTGCTGCTTAAATGCAATAGCTGAATATGTATGAGTGTTAGTACTGCAATGAATAAGTTATCTGGTCCCTTGAGTAAATAAAAAATAAGGCAATAGACAGCCTAATATTCAAAACACAATTTATGATACCGAGTCTATAAATTAATGTAGAATATTTGGGGATAGGTCGACTTTGGGTGTTGTAATACTGTTCTTTGGGACTTTTTGTCAAATTTATTCAAAACGTGTCTTCATTCAAAAAGTACAGAAAGGAAATAAATAAAATGAATAAAGTGAGAATATTTGTGTTTGGCTATTTAGATAATAATAATAAAGTTAGTTTCACCAAATTGGTGAAGGTTAAATGCAGTCTTACTTTGAAAAAAATAACAATTAGAAAACAACTCTTTGCAGAAACAGAGCTATTGTCACTTTGGACAATCCATATCCACTTGATCTGCTTTCTCCTGAAGAACGGAAGAAAAAGCCTCTATTTCTACTGTCTGTAGTGCAGTACATGGGGTCAGCCCTCACTGGGAAAAGGCTCCCCTTCCTCACAAATCCCACTTTAACTCGGGCAAAGTTGCAATACAAAAACAATGTTTATTTATTGTTTTTATGAAACACCGATGCTTGGAGTTTGCATTTGACAAAACTGTCCAGTTACAGTAAAAAACTGCCTTCGTCTGTAAAACAATGGAAAACCACTTCTTTAATATCAGATTTAACTTCAGCAACACTGTGTAAATTTGAGGTCACACATTGTGAAATAGCACTAGTTTTGGTTAGATTTTTTACAGTCAAAATGTAAAATCATATTTTTTTTCAGTGATTTTACTAGATATTATCTGTAGTTTACTAAAACGGGGAAATCTGTAAAATAGCAGGTTAAAATGTATGCACCATTTAAAAATCTTTAATATACACACATTTCTTTCAAATAACAGCAAATATTTGTAAAATAATATTTTTGCGGAGTTAAACTGTCAAAATAGTGTAATTTTACAGTCAAATGTTGTAAAAGAACAAAAGATTTTTTATAAAAAGGCTGATTATTGATATGGATATTATTTACAGTGTTTAGCCTCTTTTAATTACAGTAAATATGTAAAATATTACTTTTTTCTGTGACTTTACTAAATATTGCCTGTAATTTAACTAAACAGGGAAAATCTGTCAAATTTATTTTGCAAAAAAACCTTTAAATTGTTACTAAAATGACAGTTAAATACAATTAATTACAGTAAAAAAAAGTGTTTTTTTACAGTGTATAATGAAATCATCAGTTGCTGCCTTGCAACAAGTAAAAAAAGGAAAAAGTTCCTTATTTATTATAATCAACTTAGTTTTTAATAGTAAACTACATTTGCTTTACAGGAACTACTACAGTATTTACGTAAGGTGGTTAATCCTAAACTTATCCAAAGGGAGATTTGAGTTTGTGGCGTGTTTAAAATGGAAAAATGATGAAACTTAACATACTGAAAAATGTCAGCAGGCACACTAAACACAACCGAACTTTGAGTCTGGTGTTTACAGACAGTTTGTGTCTCAAAAAGCCACACAAAGGAATTAGAGAAGATACAGATTTTTAAAAAAGAAAAGTACCACTCTTTTCTTTTTAACAAAATGATAAAAAGAACGCTGTGAAGATTAGTACATACTTTGTAGTATTAAAGGGAAAATAGGACACAGCTACTCTGTGCACAGTACAAAGTGCTGCAGAGCCTCAACATGCACATGGTCACCATTTATAAAGGGAGGGGGGACTAAGTCAGCTGCCCCCCCCGGAGGCTGCTTTCAGCACAAACACACATCTAAAGTGCATTATTTGACTTCTCATTCCCCGCAGCACACATGCATCATGTCTGAAATCCCCTCATGACCGACTGCAACTGCTCCATTTAACTGGAGGGTTTGATTTTTCTCGCCCAGATGGCTTGTATTGGTGGATTGCTGGGAGGTGATCAATATCAGTGGATATCAATACGCTGTAGACGGATGGCAGACAACATGAAACACGCACACACGTACACAGCTTGATGATTCATTGGCTTGTGCTGCCTGGTGAAGGCACACTGATACTGTGGGGTCAGGTGCTTCTGTTAATAACGGTTAGCAGAATCCTTCAAAACATTTGTATCGACTTACACTTCAGGTCAATTTTGTTCTCGGTGACTAATATCTCGCTGGCTTTCCAATGTGCATTGTGCAGAACAATTATTGATTTCATGATGTTATTGTTTAGTATCAGATAAAATAGCAGTACGGTATGTTATAATCACCAGAGAGGTTGGTATTTAGTGGGACAAACGTTATGATGTCTCTTTGATTACCACTAGATTTAAGAAAAGTGGGATATGCATGCAAAATACACTGTAAAAGATCTTTGTGTTTAAACTGTTTTAACTTTAATACTTTAATCCTTTGAGCAATTTTAAATATTTATTTATTTATTTACAGATTTAAGCCTCTTTTGGTTAGGGTTAGGCTTTAAAAAAAAGCCCAAACTGTAATTAATGTCCATATCAAATAAATATATATATATATTTTTTAATGGCCAATTGTTATTTTACAAATTTGTATTTGAACCAGTGGGGGGGGAAATCATTGCTATTCTACAGACACTCGCTGTTATTTGAAGGAAAAAAATATGTATATTAATGATTAAAAAATAGTTAATCATTTTTTGACAGTTTACTCTGTTTTGCTAAATGATGGATAATAACTACTATAACCATAGAACATGAATTAAATTCATTTTGATTGCATTAAAACAGGACAAAACTATAGTATAGAAACAGTAACTCATTATTTTACAATGTGTGGCTGTAGAATTACACTGTTTTTGCTGCAAAGACAATTTTTACAGATATTTTCCATTAGTTTCTGTGTTTTAAAAAAAAAAAAAACATTTTTAAGCATTACTGTTAGCAACTTAAGTATTTTTTCTGGGACCTTTGCCACCAGATTCTCATTTACAGATTGTTTTTTATAGTGCATGGCACCTTATACTCTAAGTAACCTTAGGTACAAAGTATGAATAAAAACTAACTGGAATTTATACCTTGTATACTTCTACCAGCCAGTAGGTTGCATGTCTGTCCAGACTTTTATAATATATGTAATGAAGACATCTGAGATTAGTGTTATAAAATCACTATCCGACCAAATGTAAAATCTAACCACAGCCTCTCCTTCTGATCCTGAGTTATGGTGTTGAATAAAGTCCAGAAAAGGGTTTTTTGCAGAGCATATGACTGTACAGAGAAGATGACCTTTAACCTTTTGGATATTAAACATCATCACTTCATCAATTTATTGTGTTAGACACTGAAATGTTGACATGATGAGCCTATAAATTCCTGAATTATGTTTTGTGACCTTTCACCTTTCAACACTGAACTTTAATCAGTTCATCCTTGAGTCCAAGTGAACATTTGTCACAGATCTGAAGAAAAACTCCCTCCTGGTGTTCCTGACAGATCAGGTAGGGCTAGGTGATACAGTTGAAGAATTTATCACAATAAAAGGCTCATCATGGTCGCTGCCAGTAATTAATTATTTGTAATGGCCTTTTTGAACATAGATTTATTTTGAATTTGACTACCTTACTGAAGAAAGTACTTGAGCCTATTTATCAAGGTGCATAATAAAACACAAAGAATAAATTAATTCACATGCATAAATAAATATACACATTAAACAAAGAAATCCAGGCAGCTGTGGACTAGCATGCCTTGGGAGGCCTACATGGTTGACATGATGAAGGATGAACTTTGCATTTTCATGTTGTGTTTTCATGGTGATTTACGTCTAAACATTTAAGTGAAATTATCGAACATTCTACCAGAATTTTCTTCTGTCGCTGGTACTATTATTTTATTGCAAATGCCTACTATCACGTTTGCAAGAATGTGATGGATGAATAGATGTTTAACTCAAACACATTGCCAGCAGGAGGTGTAAAAGGGCCAATAGAAAAAAGTTGCAAAAACATATTTTATAATAAATTATTGTACAAGATTCGTGCTCATGCATTAAGAGTCAATGTTTTGTTGTTGTTCTGTAATCACATTGCTTTGGGTATATTTTGTATTTTTTTTAGAACTGTGTTATCACGACGTTAATACAGGATTATTACTATGTTATTATTTTTATATATTAAGAATCAGATACTTGCGGTTTCTGGCTCTAATCAAAGCAAGCAAAAGAATCAACATATAATGAGTATAATCGCCAAGCACAAGTGAGTATATACACTACCTTTCAAAAGTTTGGGGTCACTTAGAAATGTCCTTATTGTTGAAAGAAAAGCATTTTTTTTTTCAATGAGTATAACATTAAATGAATCAGAAATACAGTGTAGACATTGTTAATGTGGTAAATGACTGTTCTAGATGGAAATGGCTGATTTTTAATGGAATATCTCCATAGAGGTACAGAGGAACATTTCCAGCAACCATCACTCCTGTGTTCTAATGCTACATTGTGTTAGCTAATGGTGTTGAAAGGCTAATTGATGATTAGAAAACTCTTGTGCAGTTATGTTAGCACATGAATAAAAGTGTGAGTTTTCATGGAAAACATGAAATTGCCGGGGTGACCCCAGACTTTTGAACAGGTTGTCTAACTTGACAGTGGTACATTGTGCAAGTGCAGATGTATGAGTTGTCATTCATCAAAGCAGCATTTGTGTGCATTACTGCTGTTTGCACTACAATCTGCAAACAGTTAGTTGCTGTAAAACATACTAAAGTTAATCTAGGAGGCAATATGATGTTTGCTTATTACATTAGTAGGAGACAAATGAGATCCCTGCTGTCTGTCTGTATTAAAGAGGCAACAATTTAAATATGTTGTGTTTAATCCGGGAAGCCTTTGAAGATTGTAACAATGACAGTTGTCAAACAATTAATCGTGATGGTGACAGTGGCCTGTTAATCTAAACTTACATCCTATGCAGCGTGGGATCTCTATGCTTTATTAGTCCGTATAAAAATACGGCTGCGGTGTCAGTTCATATGCTGATTTATGAGACTTTGAAAGTCAGCAGTAATGCATTCCCAAACAGCAGGGCACAGTATGAAGCACTGATGTGGAGATGAAGTGCGACAGGTCTGATGAGACAAAGAGCAGCACCTGATCCCTGCCAGGCCTCCGACTCACTGCAGCGTTCCTGCACAACAACAGACTTGAGAGACCAGAATCATGGGGAAAAAAAAACAACAACTGTGGGTGTATTGTTTGGCATAAGGTGACTGTGACCCAAAAAGAGGAAAATACTTTGAAGATGATCTCCTTGTACTCTCCTCTTTGTCTGTGTCCCAGTGTCACACTCCTGCTAGAGCTGATATGCTGCACTTTCAAGTGTTTTTGTTGCAGGACATCTGTTTTCCAAAAACAGTAGAAACTGGGCCAATAATTAGAACGCACAGCAGGCTGTATTAACATTAGACAAAGCCTGTAGAAAGATCAAATCAGTTTGATACTGACCTTAGTTTCTCTTTTAAAAATATGCAGAATAACATCCCCCACACTGCGACAACAGACAGTACATGAACACAGAGTTCATGTGTTTATCAAAATATGTCAAACCACGGCATAAATCCTTTAATACAGTGCAAAGTATTAGCTGTCCATGTAATATTTATAGTATTTACAGCAGTCTAATATGTTTAACAACCATGATCCAGGCTGGAGAAAATACTAGATTCTGATTGTTCCGAAGGCATGTGTTAGATGCAGTGAACATAAAAAGTATTCAATCCCTTTGGAAGTTTTCCCTTTTGCTTTTCAACATTGAGTCAAGTCAATTCAATTTAGCTTTTTGACAGGAATCCCTCCAATCAGAAGATCCCTAATACTGTATATAAGACCCTCCCAATTACGATTCATATGCATCTTTCTGTACTGTTCCCTTCTCCATTAACTGCTGACTTCTGTCTCAGTCATATATTATCACAGCTTCTAGTTGAAGCACCAACTCCAATCATCAGTATTTTATCAGTTCTTAAACACAGCAGCTTTTGTTCTCACAAGAAGTCTGCAGGACATGGAGTGGCCTTCAGTACTAAGTGAGTGTGTGAGAACATGCAATGTGCATGCATGTATGTATGTGTGTCAATGAGTTGGTGTGTATTGGTGTTGACTGCTTGCATTTTGCCCACAGTTGACCTGGTTCTTTTCATCTTTGTTTTATCCCATTTCACAGTGTGGGGTAATGTTCGCGACCCTCCCGTCTTACACAGGTCAACACATCTTTTTATTAGCACTTAAGCAATGTGTATATCAGTATTAAGCCAGCAGTATGTTTAATAGAAACAATAAAAATAATAAATCCTAACATCTTCATGGGACGATCCATGACTTGGTAATTTTCTTGCATCCAAAACCTGACTTATGCTTTTATATGTCTTTGTACTTCTCAGATGATCTGCATTTCACTTACTGTGTGACTTCTAGTGGCATTGGATGCACCTGTGTTGAATAAGGCGAGTCCATTTAAAAAGGATTGCAGTACTTCGCAGAAACTGGTTTTCACTTTGACATGAAAGAGTCTTGTTTATAATTTCATTTGAGTCACACACACACACAAAAGAATTGAGGATGAAGTGATGTTGAAACACAATACAAAGGGGAAAACTTCCAAGGGAGGTAAACACTTTTTATAAGCAGAGTAACAAAACAGTTCTGAGATCGGCCATCACCTCATCAATGCTGCTCTCAGCAATTAATTGCTCAACATTCCTCCAACATATTAGTGGGTGTTGGATATACTGTTGTTTTTATTTGTTGGAGTGTGGATTACGTGAAGGTGTGCAGTAACCAAAAACTAATAAATGTGGAAATACAAACCAACGATTGTAACACAGAATTAAGATCCACTGTTAGTATATTCTATCACTTCTTTCTCTTCAAATAATTATGTTCCTATACAACTCAAATGGATTCTCATTTACATTTTGAAAGAAAAGGTTGCTAGTTGCAAGGAGCCTTGAAGTCCAAGTGTGGAAGTAGGAGAGGAAGATGGAGACGTAAGTCAGCCAGGAGAAGTGGGTTTCTATCCCATGAGCCTGTTGATGCACCTGTGTCTGTTCCACAAGTGATATCTATTTGTTTCAAAAATAATTCAAAAATAGGTTCTATTATCTAATTTGCATACAGGATTCCTCCATCAATACTGCAGTGTTCGTGATCAATACTCCAGATTTATTCTCTGCTATATTATTTGTTCTCAGGTCTCTAACATACTGTAAGAGATGTTCATCTCATTAGGACTTACATTACAAACTAACTTATCTGTGCCTTTGGGATTTCAGCTTTCTTCTGTGACTATTGTGGATATAAATGGCTGAATTGAAGGCGGCACCTTCTATTAAAAGTTAGGACTGAAAAATTTTAACAACATAATAATCTAATTAATTCCACAGGGAGTGAGAGAAAGAGCTTTGTTTGTCGATGCTAATCTCTCAAACACTCTTGCGTCTTATTTATTTTTTTGGCCTGAGCTGACTTAGTCAGAAAGTGCGGCCGCCAAATTCCACAAACCAAATGGTTGTTTTTTTTTTTTTACTAAATAGGAGGTAGTTCTTTATTCATTTCTTAGCTTGACACACGAGTTGAAGATTTGAAGTGAAGTTTGATTTCATATGATTTTGCCTCATAAAAGCAGTTCTGAATTTGACTCTTTTTGCAGTGAATGATTTCACTGTTGCATTCATGCATGCACTCAAACAAATGAATGAGTGATGGTTTCCAATCAGCTAAATCCTTTTGTCAGTTTGCCCTTTCTTATTTTGTGGATTCTAAGCTCTCAAAAACATCACACTTGTTGGTTCTTGTGATGGAAAGTTTGTAGATTCCTTGTGGAACAACTTCATATAAATGGGCGAGATTTTCATGAAGAAACTCATTTTAATCTGAGCAGTTTAGAAAGCAAAGCTCTAACATTGAAACATAAGAAGCCCCCAAGACATTCCTGAGTATTTTTACCCAAATGATGGATCACGATGATTATTCTGCTGCTCTCCGACATAAAAACTTTTTTTCACACCTCAAGTAATTACAAAAAACAACAATAAACTCAAAAGAATGTAATGTGCACACAGTTCTCGTATAAACTTCACTGTCTGAACCACCGAGGAGGAGAGACCTGCACGCTCCGATGCAACTTTTTAATTTTAAAATCTATGAATAAATCCATCGAATCTATGCATCATCAGTGTACTAATTTGCTAAAAAGTGTTTGTTCAAGCTGGTCTATCTCTCTCTGTTTGCCTTCCTGCACCTGAAGAAGTCCATTTACATTATTATCTTTGAGAGGTGATGGTAGCTGGGTTTTAATTTCCATGAAAATGTGTGGAAATGTGCGGAGCCGACTGCTGCCGTCCTCTCAGCCTGACTCTCATTCAAACTGTCACCGAATGTGCACGAGAAGTGTGTTTTCGCACTGAATGTCATCATCAGCCAATCTCTACAGTATGTCACCTCTTCACACACAATAATGCCACTGTGAATCCGGCTGAGGAGTGTCAAGTATTAATATTTCAGAAATGTGTGCGGGGTGTTTTTTTCAAGCTATCCTATCTCCCCTCTGCTTCCCAAATGGGCCAAAGCATTTTTCTCTCCTTTTTCTCAGAAGAATGGAAGAAAAATAGAGAAAAAATAGCGATTATCTCTCCTTGTCTCCTCGCTCTTCTTTTCCCATCAGCCTTCCCTTCCCTCCCCATGATGCTGTCCGTTGCGTTTGTCACCGCAAATGGTTTTCCATGATTAACAATGAATTTGATTTGAGCAACCTGTCCTTGCCTGGCACGGACTGGCTCCGGTGTCCGAGGAAAAAAAGAAGATATGATCTCATAATTTATATCTGAGCACAAATACTAATCAAAAAACCCAATTTCTTTGTCCCTGCTGAGGTATTTATATCTGGATGCTTACTCACACTTGGAGGTAAAGAGTTTACAAAGCGTCCCCAAAGTTAGAAGCCTCCAAGCCAAATTACTGCACAAATACTTGCTTTTTCTTTTGCATGACAAATGGGAGGAAACACGTCATGAATTTTCTTTCCAAGCAGTTGCCATTATCCTTCCAGTTTATGTTATCCAACAAATATGCTTAAATTAAATGAGATCTCTGTGGAGTGTGTTTGTATGGAATTGTGGAACATTTTTGTGCCTTTCACTTCTCAGAGGAGGATGTATCTGTACACCAAGGTTTTATATATACACAGTAAACACACATGTATGGGCCATTCCATCTCAAATCATCAGGGGCCTCCTGCTCAACCATCTCTGAACTGCTTGAAACTTTTTTTTTTCATAAACAATGGACATCTATCTATTTAGTCATGGTTATATAATGCTGTTATCATCCTAATGACCTAATGAGGTGGTAATCCATCAATCCATCCATCCATCCATCCATCCATCCATCCATCCATCCATCCATCCATCCATTATCTATACACCACTTGACCCTCATTAGGGTCATGGGGGCTGGAGTCTATCCCAGCTGACTTAAAGTGAAGGCATGGGACACCCTGGACAGGTCACCAGTCTATCACAGGGCTACACATAGAGACAAACAATCACAATGAGGTTATAATTCACAAGGAAATTACACAAAAATGCATGACAAGTCTTGTCAAAAACCAAGATTTAAGGCTAGAAAGTGGGGTCTGAAAATGAAAAATATGCTCATAGCTTGTTATGCTCAAACAGTTATCAAAGGTCAATGAAAATAACTTAAAAAAATATGACCAAGTGGTATTTTATATTAAAAAATATTTCATATGTTTAGTTTAGTATTATTGTGGCACACAGCTACACATGGGTATGAAAGTATCACTAGTTCTCTTCTACATTATCTTTGTTTTTATTAATGTGTGCACAAAGATGAGGCTTTTTATGATATTTTCATTTGGTTTTCAAATTTCAACTCACCCATAATCAAAAATTGTTTGATCTACTTGTTCTATATTGCTGATTGTGAATCAATGACATGAAGATAAATAACACTGAACAGTTCCAGCATTTATTTTTAATAGTTCAGATTCGGATTCAGAAAACTTTATTTGTCCCCAGGGGGCAATTAAAAAAGGCACATAGAGCAGGCAGTGCAGCAATGACGTAAGAAAGAAATAGGGATAAATATATATACAAATGTAAAGCAAGTAATAAAGTAATAAAGAATAAAAACTAAAAAAAGACAAAAGCACAATTTTGTAACATACTAGTGCAAATACAAATGAACAAGCAGGTGCAATATGGCAGTGAGGTAGATACAAGTTGTATATATCAACGTAGATATAAATTGCAGAGTGCAAAATGGCAGTTCCTGTGATACTGTGCTTGTCTCCAATTTCAAAGCCCCAAGAAACATGCTCAAAGTGGGTCAATAGGCAGTTTTTTCAAGCTTATCTTGGGAAGTATTTGACCTGTCAAGCTAAGGTTTCACAAATATCCATACTTTGTGGTTAAAAATGTGATGGAATGGCCCATTTGTGTGTAGTCACTGAAGTATTCAGACACCTTCGCTTTTTGCACAGTGTATAGTTTTGGAAACTCAATTTTAACTGTATGAAATTTATAATTACATTTATTTATTTTCCTCAACAATCACAATCTACACTCATTACTTATTTCCAAAAGCACTCAAGTGGTTCATTTGTTACTTTGTAGAACCCCTTTGGCAACCATTATAATAATTCTAATGATAACTTTTAATCTCTATTGAAATTTTTCAAACAAAGTTGCAAAGTGCTTCACAAAAGGATGAAAAAACATGAATTACAGAAGCTCAAACAGCACAGGAGCTTTTATAATTAGTGTTTTCTTACAGCTCCAAGTCTTTTTGAACAAGTCTTTCTATGCTTTGACGATTTGGGCAGTTTATCTCTTTCTTCCTGGCAGATCCTCTCGAGTTCCATCAGATTGGACGGCAGCTGCCATGTTCTGGTCTCTCAGCAGATGTTCTGTGGGGTTTAAGTCTGAGCTGTTGCTGGACCAAACAAGAACAGTTGTCTACAAGGACCCCTCTATATTCGGCTGCATTTAATCTCCCTTCAAATTTAACCAAATCTGTCCGTCCCTGCTGCTGAGAGGTGAAGCACCTCCATAGCGTAATGCTGCCACCACTGTGTTTCACTGTAGAGATGGTATTAGCCAGATGACGAGCACCTGATGTTCGCCAGACACGCTGACTGGAGTTCTGCCAGATCGTTCATTTTTGGACTCATCAGACCAGAGAATCTGTTCCCTCTGTTTTCCAGAGTCCTTTAAATAACGTCTGACGAACTCCAACCAGGCTGCCATGTGTCTTTTACTCAGGATGGCTTCCCTCAAGATGCTTTATCCAATTACGAGCCTATACAATTAAACTGCATCATTGATTATGTTTCGAGAGAAACTTTCTGCGGCTTGAGGGAAACTTTCTGCTGGATTATGTTTGTTGGGTAACGTATCACAAATACAATTCTAATAAACGTATCTTTGCCATGTATTCTACTGCTTCCCTGTTTCAGCCAACCAATTAAACATTACGTGGGGTGGGACTTGTCACTCTGGAAACCCAGAAAATGGAGGAGAAGCTTTTGTGAATGTACTCCTGTAAAGTGTCACATTCATCATATTTTTACAGACCTCTTCAGAAGGACATGAAGTTAATGCGTCCATGTAGTGTTTTTATATGCTGGAAGACATATCACAAGCGAAATAGAAGTCAACACCATCACCAAACATTTCTATCTCAAAACGTCAGACAGTCTCAAAAACAATGATTCGGTCTTCCGAGCTTTTATATGTAACAAGCAGAGGAATTAATCCCATCCTTTGGCAGGGCTGGTCTTTTTCTATTAATATTCTCCTTCAAGGTCAGTTTCTAGCTCACACATGTGGCTGAATTGCTCTAATATCCCAACTTGCCAGTGTGAAGTGCAGAGTAGTTTTACAGTGTTTGAGCAGATGAATACATAGGTGAGCTGGTGTGCTCGAGCTGCAGGGGTGTGCAGAAAGAGCCAGGGACTTTATAGATCTACACACTGTGAGGAAGCTACCATGTACTGCTAAGTCTAACCCATTTTAGGGCAGGACGTTTGAGTTTTTAGACGGGAAGGGACTTCAGGTTGTTTGTATTTACTCTTATAACAGTGTTTTTATGCTGCTCTCTAGGCCAGGTCATCTTTGCAAAAAGAAAAAAAAATGAGATTTTAATTTCACTGAGAATTTTACCTGCTTAAATAAAGAAAAATAAAATAAATAGTAGTGCAAGCCAGGAAATGAATTTTAAAAACACACACATCCCAGACATGAACTTGGACCTTAAAGACAGAGAGATGAACGAGAAGGAAGTCTGCTGTGTGTTTGGACTAAACACGGCCAATTTTCTCTGAATTTCTCTTCTTTGACTTTGGGACTTTGCCATCGAGTCATTTGAAGTCTTGTCCCAGGACGGGATAGGGTACACAGAGCTAAGCATACCAATTTTCTGCTGAGGACATTTCTTCCCCAAAGTACATCTAAAATCTCATCTCAATCCATGTACATGCACCGATGCCAAATCCAATAGCTCCAGCACCTTTGCCCCGACTAATTCACATTCTCAATAAAATGGCAAAATCTCTGTGCAGGTCGACATTTGTCTTGTCTCTCTGGGATTCTTGCCACCACTGTGCATTAACTCTTAGAATACAAACAGCCTGCATCTATAACCAAATTGTGACAGAATGTAATTTACGTCCTGACATATACTTCTATCAGCCTATAGTTTATAGTACATCCCACCCTCAATGCTGTCACTCCTCTGTTTGCTTTTACAACAGCAGCATCTGCTCATTTGCAACCCTAATCTGCATTTCCTTGGAAAACACATGCAGCGCTGTACAATGAAAACCCAGAACAACAAAGGAACATTGATGTGACACAAAGTGTGACAAAGGACAGAAACAGAAAAGTGTTTTGTGGAGAAGTCTGAACCAAGTATGTCATATTCAAAACTCTCAAAATCATGCACAGAAAAACAGCTAGACAGATGGAACACAGCAAAATATAAAGCTGACAGTCTCATCCAGCATAAAAGATAATGCTCTGATATCACACAAATTATACACCACATAAATGCAATATTCATTTAAAGGTCACTCTGCAAAGTTTTCATCTCACCTCCATAAAGTTGTGTTGCTTGCAAAAGACAAACTGATAACAAAAATTATTTTTCAGCTCCCGCTGCTGGAAGAATTGTAGCTCTATACAGCAATTATTTATCACTTAATAAAGTAATAATTAAATAGAATATAAATGGTTCAAGTTGGTTGGCAAATGATTAGCATTTAAATGGTACCTTGATAAACGTTAGAAAAGAAAAAATGTTTGTCTGTATTCTGTCCACAATTAATAACAGAACAATAAAATTAGGTAGTAAAATTAATTAAACAATGCTCTCAAAGGTGACCTTTTGTTGTTTGCTGTTCTTTTTTACTTTGCTCATTGTATTCCACGACCTTACAGTTACCATTTTGTGTTAACATTGATATATAATATTTGATTTCATGATAATTATATTAGGATGATTTTATACAAAACTCAAATTTAAATAGAAAACACATCGCAAAAACATTTTTTAGAATAAATTTTCAAAAGTAATTATTTATTAATTAAACCTGCTGAGCTCCTCTCGTGAGAATTGTCATGAGAGAGTACGACAGTTGAGAGCACAAATGAAATAGGGTCTCTTTGGTCAGGAGAGTCTCTTCATGATTCTGACCTCAGAAGATACCCGTCCGGAAAGATTTGGAGCATCGTCTTCATTCTAAGTTGTTGGGACTTTATCATAACCATGTATGGACCGAGTAGCACGGGCTTCAACTGTGGAGCTGTAATCTGAATTCATCATGAATTTCTAGTAGCACAGATGACTTGCCAAGACTCACAGGAGCAGTTCCCCACTGTAGGGGGCAGAGTTTCCTAACCACTGACTCTTGCCAGTTCGTCCGCTTAACAAACAGGCATCAGTGATTGACACAGCTGTCCATCGATGTTCACCACCAATACTATCACCATTCCTACTTCCCGAATGGATGTTTGCATAAGCCTGCACGGGTGGCAGGCGGGTGCTATGCCTTGCCGAAGGGCAGCCCACGATTTGGTCCGAGACCGCTATTTGCAGCTAACCCTCATATCTGAGGGCTGCTCCTCTATCCGCCACCTGACATTTTATCATGAGGCTCTATGGAGATTGACTCACTTTTGAAGGAGTAAGGAGAGGAAGAGGGAGAAGCAATGCTAACTGCTAAGTGCTAGGCTAGCGGACAGAGATAACAGATTAACTTAGAATTAAGTACTGAGAAGGTGCTTGAAGAAAACGAGTGTATGTTACGATTCAAATATTACCGCTACACACAGATTTAATGAATATCAAATTAGATGGAGTGGATAAGCTACAACAGTCACAGAACACAACACAGCGCTACAACAGGAAGTGACGCAATACGCTCACCGTAACGTCAGACGTCGGCAGTCGTCAAGGAAGACACATTACAAGAATCTGTCATTATACTACATCATACAATGTTTAGCCATTCTGGAGTCTTAATTTAGTAAAACAAAACACAGACCAAGTAAACAATGCATATTAAAATATGGCAGAATCCCGTGATATTCAAAAACTATTAAAGCCACAAATGTGAGTATGTGTCACTGATATTTAAGTTAGAGCTCTTCTCTACTAAGACAACTGGTAGCAATTTAACCAAATGTAAAACAAAGAAAAAGTCACATATAGCAGATTTAAAAGAGCATTTTCTTAAATTTTCAATATGTTTCCTATAGAAATGTATATTGACAGGCAATTATTGTAGACTGATTAATAGATGATTAACTTACATAATTATGCTGTTACTTAAAGAGAGCATTATTCTAATAGTGTACTCTAAATGTATTGATGATATATTTCATTGATCTTATTGGAATTAGGAGATGTTTTCTATCAGCGAAAATGTGTGATTCTACTTAAAAATAAGAAATACAAAAATATACAGGCAAAAATCTGTAATTTTACAGTTATTCATTCAACTGTGTATGGATATTTACTGTAACATCATCACATTTCTTGCAACTTTTGTGCTCCAGATGTTCAGTTCACAACATATATCATCTTATAGCACTTCACATAGTACAAAGAAGACCGTACGGATTTTAAATAAAGAACGGAGAACCCAACAATCCAAAGTTGCCTTTGGATTCCTGATGAGGAAGCAGTCAGCAACAGTGGGAAGGAACCAAAAAAAACAACCCCTAATAATATGTCTAACCATGCACTGAATGCACAACCCTAAACCACTTTTCTTGTTTTCTTTCTCCATCTCCCTCTTGTGCGTTTTCTCCCCTCAGGACGATACGTTCACCAGATCCGGTCGAGCCACTGAAGGACACACGTGTCGCCTTCCATAATCTCCAATTTCATTTTCTCTCTGCTGCTTCAGTCTGTTGTGTGTTGAGGGGAACTGCGTGATGGGCTGAGGGCAGGTTATTATCCTGCCCCCCGTGTGCTTATGAATGAGATGAGTGGTGTTCTGGGAGGACTTGTGTGTTTGTGTGTGTGTCATAGTCTCTTTGTGTAGGTGGTCTTGTTAGAGGTAAGGAAGGGTAATCCATAAAGTCTATCTCTCTCCAGGTTACACTCCTCTCATCCCGTGTTTTTCCAGCGCTCCACCTTCACTTCCACCGCCTCTTCTCTCCATCTGCTCTTTCGTTGGTTAATGGTAAAATGGCTTTTTGCCACAATGGTATCAGAGTGTGTTTCAAGGCCTACTGGACCATACATTCCCTCCCAGCACATGGAGGAGAGCCAGACAGAGAGCAATGAGGCTTGAAACATGATTCCAGTCTACTGTACACAGTACAACTCCCTACAGCCGGTCACAACTGGCTATTGACTCACACCAGCCCACACACACAGATACACTGCATGACCTGTCTGCTAAACACTAATAATAAGAAAAGCACTGACCGTGTTTTCAGCCAGAAATAAAACAAATTAAACCGGCTTTGAAGACCGTCTCTTATGGCGGCACACAGAAACATAAAATGTTATTTTCCTCCTTTTGTGTTTTTCATGCTCAACACCATCACTTAGGTGTTTGCACATCTTTGAAAAATCCTCTCAGAAGTCCAAACTGTGGGTTGATTATGCTATTCAACCTGTCTGCCAATCTTGCATGGTCTGTTTTTTGTTTTTTTTTGCCTTCGTGCTTTCGAGCAGCACTATTGATTGCCTTTGTCCCGGCTGTGTGTAACTTCGCCATTAGCAAAGTAATTTGGGCCCCTGTTTTGACAGTCGTGCTATAAACGAGTCACGACTAATGTGCAACGAGCAGCTGAAAGATCTCTGCAGAATGTGTTGCACACAGATGAGCCCGTCCCACCCAAATCTCTGCCAATAACACCAAACCAAGAAGCACCCTCAATAGGAAAACATGAAGGAATGTCTCATTGATGCCCAAACAAACCAATGAGAGGAAGAAAAAGATGGGTGTGAGAAGCGCCACCTGCAGGCAGCTGAAAGAACTGTGTTTACAGTAGTATGGAATAATTAGAACACAATATAAATCTGGATGAATCCATCCATCAATTATCTATACACCACTTAATACTCATTAGGGTCATGAAGGGGCTGGAGTCTATCCCAGCTGATGTAGGGTGAAGGCAGGGGACACCATGGACAGGTCACCAGTCTATCACAGGGCTACACAGAGAGACAATCACACTCACATTCACACCTACGGACAACTTCGAATCACTAATTAACCTCAGCATGTTTTTGGACTGTGGGAGGAAACTGGAGAACCCGGAGAAAAGCCACACATGCACAGAGAGAACATGCAAACTCCATGCGGAAAGATCCCAGGAAGGCTGGGATCCGAATCAGGGATCTTCTAGCTACAAGGCCAAAGTGCTAACCACCAACCCACTGTGCAGGCCTTAAACCTGGATAAATGCCTGATATAAAAGCATGCTCAATTGCTGCTGATCTGTGTCATTATTCCACAAATTAAGGTCAGGCACAATAAAAGCTGATCTCACAAATTTGATGTCAGACTGCTTCATTGCTGTTTGACAGGTGAAGTGCTGCTGTTGTCACTCGCTTGTACTTCGCAGAAGTTAATATTTTGTTTAAAGATTAAAGTTTTAGCTTTTGAAAGAGCCCTTATGATACTTTTTGGGGAAAAAATGTAAAAATGTTGTTTTTAATAAATTACATCAAAAAACACCACTGAAATCAAAAAATAATACTGTAATAATGGTGCAAGATGGGATTCAAACTCAATCCTCCTGGATGAACATCTGCTGACCAACCCCTTCAACTGCCAAATGCAGACTTTTGTTCCTCTGTGTAAATTGGATAACACTGCAGGTGTCTGCAGGTTTTGAGTTTCAATTACTGTGCATCTGCAATCTGGAATGACATGCCGAACAAATATATTTTTAAATCTCAAATGTTCTAACGCATGTTTTAATTATTCCACTAACTTCTGCTTTTAATATTTCTATTTTTATCCATGTTTCTTATTTGCCTGCATCTTCTATATTCTTACTCTGCTACATTGCAAATGAAGCCTTTATACCTCAATGTACTCAGAGTTTAAATTAAGGTTGAATAAATAAATATAAAATAAAAATTGCAAATTGCAGCTTCACCTCTTTAAAAAAGGTAAAAATGGAGCATCATTAAATGAGGCGATGGTAGTCTAGTGAGCCTACAAATAGATTGAAGATGTCCCTACTGACCCGTATGTATAACACTAATGTATGATGATGAAGCACATAATTGCCATGAATAATGCCAACTCATAACTGTTATTGAACAGCGTGATAACATCTAAAACGAGTGGTTGAACTTAAAGCACAAACATTCACCATGAACAAATTGGATTACCCTTTACAGCACAAAAGTGAAAATCAGAGAACAACCTCCTCAGAGCCCAAGTGCCCTTAGTGTGGAGTATTGTTAGTAACCAAACCACTGGTAAAAATCATTTTTGTACATAAAAAAATATCTGTTGTTTAATGTTTAACCTGTGATTTAAGAAAAAAAATATTTTGCAAATTTTATTGTTCTGATAAAAATAATAATTCGAAAAATCACAGAAAAAAGTATTGTTTTACCTGTTAACTATAAAAAACATAAAAAGTTGAAACTACAGAAAAGGATTATTTCTTCTTTTATATTTGACAATAGAATTATTTTTTTAATTGCATTTAAATCAGCAAAATTGATATTTGTCACTATTTCCAATCTTATTAATTTTTTTTTTACACTTTTTTAACATTACAGTATTCCTCTATTTCTTCTTTAAACAGATTTTTCTGAGTGCTACTGTTGCTGCCTGATTTTCAGTTTTCTTACAGGATTTTGTTTTTGTGTAAAGTGGGTCTACAAAGCTTTTTTACAGTCTAATCAAAAAGACAAAGAAACAAATCTTTGAATAGATGGTGCGTGAGGAATAACAGGATTTCTGGATCTTGAATGTCCCAACATGATTAACAAGCATGAACGCAGCGGGACTCATCTAGACTAAAAGGTAAAATTGGTCTTTCAATGACTGGAAAAATGTCAAATACTGCACTTTGGCAAATTGTGTACTTTTCTGCAATTGAATCTGTCCAAAGTAGCTGTTGTTCCACCATTTTCCACCTAAAACCACCACTGGTACCTCACTAATTACGCCGTTTGCCCAAGCTGGTGCTGTACATAAGTCACTCCGATGACCTTTTATTTTTAACCATCTTTATCCATTCTCTCACCAAACTGCATCTAGAAATCAGAACAGCTCTTTTAACCATTAAACCAACAGTAGCTCCTTTAGTACAAGTCTCCCCTCTTGCTGCTGCTCATTTTACCCCTCTGTCACTCCCACGCCTCCCCCTCCACAGGTAAATTTCCACAATATGTTAACAGAGGGGGTTTGATGAATGGCCACATGCTTCTTTCATGACATGAGGAAGCGACTACACCTCCTACACTGTCCCTATTAAATTCAGAACAGAGCATTTAGCTGACATGTCTGGCCTTATCCTCAGAGAGTTGAAGTGTCCTCGCCGGGTTAAAGGAAAAAAAAAGACCTGGCTGCATATAGAATCATTTGTACTGGAAGACTCACATCATTTGTACATTTGATTTGCATGAACTGATTCAAATACACTCACACCACTGATGCTGTTCCTGTGAAATGTCTCCCACTCACATATGCCTCGTTATTTTATCTTTTTAAAATGAATTACCTTGTGTTTTTGCCCTGCCATATCTTGTGTTTTCAACCTAGATAACTGGAACATCCTCACTTCCTGTGTTTCATGTCATGTTCACATCTGTTTCTACATATTTCCTGTCTGCCTCTTTTCTGACATGCACTGGAACAATTTGGCTACTGAGGAGGTTCAAATACCCAGTTGTTAAAACCCTCCACCAAAAACACAATGAACTCTAGATACATAAATACCACTAAATACCAATGCAATGAGCACCGCTTCATTGGTCAGTAATACATTTCAGGTCTGTGTCTGCAGACCTCACCGACCTGCCCGGTGTTTATCGCTCTCTTGTTTGTTGTTTGTTCTTCTCGGCTATCTTCTCTCTCCCCTTTACCCTCATCCCAACTGGTTGAAGCAGATGGCTGGTTCTGACGGCAGTTTCTTCTTCTTTTAAGGAAGTTTTTCT
The DNA here is from genome assembly GCF_022539595.1 of Amphiprion ocellaris. Taxonomy (NCBI): domain Eukaryota; kingdom Metazoa; phylum Chordata; class Actinopteri; family Pomacentridae; genus Amphiprion; species Amphiprion ocellaris. Next base: position 9,213,545 of record NC_072775.1, on the reverse strand, counting down.
CTCCTCTTTTGCCAAGGCTCGCTTGAAGGGAATCATTGGATTCATTAGTTTTTCTTTATGAAGTGTTCTCAGATGACTTTTGTTGTGTGAACTGGTGCTACATAAATAGTGGGTGACTTACAAAGTCATGTTGTGCTTGGCTACATAAGTCGGGCTAAAAGTTTTAGAAATGGTGGAATCTGACTTTGCTGCGCTGTTAAACAACTTTTGTGAACAATGCAGCATCAATGATGCAAGGTATTGGAAAAAAACTGACTCTGATACAGGGGATCCTCAGTTTACGACGTCCTTGACCTACAGCATTTCGTCATTACGTTGGAACTGGTTATGTGGAACTAGATGACAAGTGGAGCGGACAAATACGTCGTTGCGCAGCGCTATAAGACGGCTTTGTTTACAATGGCCAGTTGTACACCTTGGATTGGGCAACATTCACTAACTTTTTCCCTTCATTATGGTTCTCAAGCATAAGTTAGACTTTTCTGATGGCAAAGAAAATGGTGATGGTAAAAACTGCAGCTGTCCAACTAGTTAAACTCATGTTTACAAAATGAATTGTGAGTTGTAGCAAACTTGACCTCTTTACTGTGGCTCTTGATACACATTACAGACTGAAAACTACAACAAAAAGAGAATAAAACAACATAAATGGATGTAAATAAATCATTTTAACTCAACCAGCAAGTCAAAAAATGAAGTTAATTACTTACAACATTGCCTCTGTGGCGCGTACCTGTGTAAAGCTAAACATCAAAATAGCGGACCGGGAGTGGCAACTGTCAACCGACACTTCAAAATAAAGGCTTTTTCAAAATAAAAGTACATCGATAATTCTGCCTTAAGGGCAACACACCATGGAAGTGAAATTAGATTTAATAAAACACTTGGAACAGCGACGAACAGCTGTATTATTAGATCAAGTTGTAAAAATGGTGCAACATATTCTTTTATCTTCTTGTAAAATGACTCATATACGCATGAAAATCATTAGTATTCAAGTCTTTTATGAAGAACTGATCAATATCGTGATGCACATAATGGCTTTGTTTACATTTTCTCTAGAGTTCCGACGGGCGAAAATCGACCTACATCAATCTGTAGGAGGAACTCTGGCATAAGTCAAGGATCTCCTGTATTTTGTTTTTCTGCAATATATACTGGGACATGAAAACACAGCGTAGTAAATATTGCTTGGATATAACTTGCGTACTGAAAGATCCAGTCTGTAGCCAGAACTCTGGAGTCTGGTCCACTTGTTCAGAGTGGACGCTTTCGCCATGTTCACCACATCATCTGTTGTTATACAGACTCAACATCTCTTGTTGAGGCTACCGGAAATCAACACTTCTTTCATCCCTTTTACAACATTCTCACTTGTTTGATATTCAACAAACAATGCCATTTTTAAACAGTGAATTTTCATTTGGAAGTCCTCATCCATGAAGTGAATGGTCAGACTCATGAGGGCTCCACTGTCTGTCTGGACCACAAATCCAATACAGCTGCATAATACTCCACTTGCGACCACTCGGTTTCAACTTGTGCCTTGCATTTGTCATACAGCTTTGGGATGACAACTTAAGAAAAACAGGTGCTGCACTGGTATTACACACAACTTGAATGTTTTTAAAATTCTTTTTGGTAACTGTGTTAATTGGTATCATGTCTTTCGTGATGTGAACATTTTCTTTCTCTCTGCTGTTTGAAACCTTTTTCATATGTTGTAACATTAGCAAAGGGAACTACAATAGTCTTTTTCACGCAGTCCTTTGGCATAAACACATCTTTGTGGTGCAGTTTTAAATGGTCAAACAAATCAGTTGTATTGCCTTGCGTACAGGTAAAAATCAACAGATTACCTGCTTTCAGTCAATATCATCCTTTCTGCAGTCAAAGTATTTCCAGTAAATTAAAACATTTCTGTTTGCAAAGAAATCTTCCTCTGCAGTGTTTCTCTGTGCACATGTGGAGCTGCATGTCAACAAACTCTGTCTTGTAAATAAAGAACTTAGTGTCCAAGAACCCTTAAACCAGAATCAGTTATGTCCTATTACATCGTAAATTTAGTATATATAAAGATATATTATACACCATATAACTGAGATATATCATGCAGCCCTGAAAGACTGCACTGGCCAATTAAATACATGCAGTGGAAAATAACATAACCGGCAGATAATAGCACAATGACTGTAACCACAATAACCTTCAAGGACTTTAAAATCCTTAATATAGTGTTTCTGCGTCAACGGATTACATTTATATTACTTATGAGTGTTTTGCATCAACACCAGTGCATCTGAGAGCATTCAGTCCTTTACTGTCGTAGCAATGTGAGCTGGGGCTTGTTTTTACAGTCTGGAGTTTCAGTTCCTTGGTTCTCTATATGGGAGCTGAGCCATTTCCAAAAGAGTGTCAAGATAAATATGCAGGGTACTGAGATGATTAATATGGTGGTGAGAAGAAAAAGTTTTGCTTCACAAAGTTGTATTCTTTGTTTTTTACTTTTTTATGCTCGATTTCTGTGAAAAAGTCCTCCTAACAACTCTGAAACATGAAAAGGTGATTAAAAACAAGCCAAGAAACATTAGCTTAATCTTCACAAATGTATTCTAGCAGAAGTTGAAGAAGAAAGTAAAAGAAACTGTACTGAAAGTGTAACATAACTTTTTTTTTAGCTAATGAGGGCAAATATTGGATTGACATCAGTAAAATACATTGTCTCATATTGATTTCATGGGACAAACCAGCAAGTCATGCCTGTTATTGTCTTTATAAAACTGTTAGCAATACACACTGTTTCTTGACACAACTTGACAAGGAGTAGACACAGTGAATAGTTGAAACTATTTTGACATTATGCCAAATTCTCTCATGATCCTAACTAAACGTTACTTTTCTTCTAATATGGCTGTGCCACAGTAGCGTGTCTCCATGGGTGCCTGATTTCAAGCTAAAACATCTGTATTTATTGTGTATGTTTTAAACAAAATCTACCCTTATGGAGCCTGGACTCACTGCAAACTCACATCCTGCCACCATTTAGCCTCCTTTTTTAATGCGCAGGGTAGCTGGACAGACTTATAAAAAATGCAGGACTATCAGAAATAGTTGGCATGAGTCTGTAGCCAAGTCCTCGTTACTGTGGCTTCTATCAGGCAACAAGAAGTTTGCCTTGTACCATGTGTTAAATAATGTGAAAGTGCATATTTTAACTCAAGCCATGACCTTTGCCTGAACCTCACCAAGTAGTTTTAGAGCCAAAACTTGATCAAACAGTGCAGATAAATGAAATGTAAGTCACAAAATAAAAGTAAAACTAACCTCAGTTGATCAGAGTCAAACGTTGAGGCAGGTCACTTTTTTTAAGGATCATTTTTTGGTCTGAATGGCCGCTAACAGAATATACTGCAAAACCTCTTTTTACAAAGGATTAATTTTTGCTAGAGTAGGAAGGATGATGATGAAAAACATTCTCCCACTGGGAGATTAGCAAGATTAGCTGTCAGCATGGATTTTAAACCCACTCTTGACTCCCAGTTCTACCAGTTTCTTCCCACTTCCTGAATCACCAAGACCACATTCGGTAATTTTCAACCCTGACATTGCCCAAGTGATATTATGGCATAATTTGGTCATTTATTGTCCCATTTGTCAATGAAAATGTTGCCAGCTGTGATATTTTCTGGAAGGCAGCCACAGTGGTAATGTAAATTTGTTCAACATATCAAGAATTAATGAAGAGAGAGAGGACATAGAGCTGCACAAGAGAAAGAAAGAGGACGTGGCTGCTGCAGTGAGACCTACAATGAATTAACAATAATGGGTGTCATTAAGTGAGGCAAACAGTGTCCAGTTAGGCTGCACACAAACAGTTGTGAAAAGGCACAGCTGTGAAAAACATGTTGCTTTCTCAGCTGTTTCACTGCACACAATAGATTTAGAACATACACACTGCCGATAAAAAGTATTCACCCCCCTTGGATGTTTCACCCTTTTGTTACTTTTATATGTGAAATCATTGTCAATATAATTTGGCTTTTTTGACAATAATTTGAAAAAAAAAAAACTCTTCAATATCAAAGTGAAAAGAGATTTTTTACAAAATCATGTCAATTAAAGGTATAAAAGGTAAAGTAAATGATTGCATAAATATTCACTCCCTTCAGGTCAGTATTTAGTAGATGCACCATTGCACTGAGTCTGTGTGGATAGGTCTCAATCAGCCTTGCACAACAGGACACTGCAATTCTTCTCCATTCTGCCTTGCAAAACATCTCAAGCTCTGTCAGGTTGCTTGGGGATCAGGAGTGAACAGCTCTTGTCAAGTCCAGCTACAAATTCTCGATTGGATTGAGATCTAGACTTTGACTTGGCCACTCCAGAGCATTCACCTTGTCTCTGAACCATTTCTCTGTATGTTTTGCTGTATGCTTGAGGTCGTTGTCTTGCAGGAAAATAAATCTGATTCAGATTGTCCTCCAGGATTTGGCAATATTTTTCAGCATTCATGTTCCCCTCCACCTTTACAAGCTTTCCAGGGCCTGCTGCTGACAAGCATCCACATATCATGATGCTACCACCACCATGCTTCAAGGTGGAGATGGTGTGTTTGCTGTGATGTGCAGTGTTTGGTGTTTGCAAACACAGCGTCTAGCCTGATGGCCAAAAACCTCAATTTTTGTCTCATCAGACCAAGGAAGCTTCTTCCAGTTGACCATGGAGTCCCTCACATGCCTTTGGGTGACCTCTGGGTGAGATTTCATATTTTTAACAGTGGCTTTTTCTTTGCCATTCTTCCATATAACTTTGACTGGTGAAGAACCCGGGCAACAATGTGAGACACTGAAGCTTTCAACTCCTTCAGAGGTGGTGTCTTGGTGGCCTCCCTCACCAGTCTTCTACTTGCCCCGTCATTCGGTTTGTGAGGACGGCCAGCTCTAGGCAGATTTAACCAAGTGCCATACTCCTTCCATTTCTTAATGATGGATCTAACTAAACTCTTGGGGATGTCCAGTGAGTTGGAAATCTTTTTGTAGCCATCTTCTGACTTATACTTTTCAATGGTCTTTTCTCTGAGTTGCTTGGAGTGTTCTTTTGTCTTCATGTTGTAGCAGGAACACTAACGAACCAGAGACTGGACGTTCCAGTTACAGGTGTTCTTATACTACAATCCTTGAAACACACATCAGCTGCACTCAGGTGATTTCCATTTCACAAACTGTGACAGTGCTTGCATCAACTAGCTGGACCTCTGTTGAATTAGGTCAGTCACTTTAAAGGGGGTGAATATTTATGCAATCATTTACTTTACTTGATGTATTTTTAATTAATTGACATGATTTTGTAAAAATCTGTTTTCACTTTGAAATTAGAGAGGTTTTTTCAGCAAATTCTTGTCAAAAAACACAAATTATTTTGAGTATGATTTCACGTATAAAGGCAACAAAAGGGTGAAACATGGGGGGTGAATACTTTTTATAGGCATTGTACATGGCGTGGATGTAGCAGAATATAACTCTTTGCTATGTATGTAAAGATACAGTAGAGTGTTGTAATATGAGCTTTTCTCTTCTGTTATTGCAGTCAGTCCAGCAATGTGTGCATGTTAATGCATGTGAGTCCCTCCTGTTGAAACTGTTGGCCCTCCCCACACTTATAAACAGAGTGACCTCCCACATTGCACTAGAAAAGTAGAGTCCAGCATTCAGTTAGTGCCCTAAAAAAAAACTAAGAAAAAAATATTTGTCCTACTAAAGTTCATTCCATTTTACCCACTCAAACCTTTTCAATGAATAATTTGATCCGTGCCTCTTCGTTTAAATCTAGGAATGAACTTAAATGTTTTAATTGACATTAATATTTCTTCTGTGTTCTTCATTGTGTATTTATGTGTACAAAGCTACTACTGGACTGTAGTTCTCTATTCGTCATCGTATAGCTTCATGGGAAGGCATCCATCATTCAGCCCAAAGGAGAGTGTTACTTCCATTCACCATTATCTGATTTGCATAAAACACTAATCTCACTCCGTAATAGACAGTCTGGAGATTGGGAACTATTGGCATTTTTTCCAGTAATTTATCTGTACATGTGGTTTTCTACATTGTAACTGCATGCCTCTCAACCTCACAGCCAGGGACGACAGTGTTGATTAAGACTGATCAGAGCAACTCATGATGGGCTCTTCCCTTAATCCAGGTAAGCCTACACTAATTGACTCAGCCTATGGCAGACATTCAACTTTCTGCTGGTATTGATTACAACACACCTTATAACTCAAGTGATTATACTTGAACCCTCTGAACCATCTATGCCAGGGCCCCTGCCTGACCAGAAACCCCAGTCATCGCCACCGCTCTACGCTGTACAACCTGCTGCCTCTGCATGCCTCTCCGGCTGCTGGTCTCTGTTCATTAGTTCTAAGTCTGTAGTTGGTTTTGAGTGTTTTGTTAGTTTTGGCTGAATTCTTAGTTTCTTCAGCGTAGTTTGGTTTTGCTGCCCTGTTGATAGTTTCTGTTTTGCTTGGTTTATTTCTTACAATAAAATCCTTTGTTAATTTGACCTGTCTCTGCCTGCTGTCTGTGTGCCTGGACTCTGGGGTTCAGAGTGTCCTTGACAATCCATCAGCAGGTTAGAAAGATATGAGATGGTATAGATTGCAAAATAAAAAGCCTCTTTTGCTTTTTCTTTTTGAATGATTTATAGCCTTATAACTGTTATACTACACAGAGGACATATTTGAGTTCTCTCTTCTTCAAGGCATGGTTATGCTGTTTGAACAGAAGTGCAGGACTTTAGATTTGTAGTAAAGAAAATGAACCCACAGAGAGTAGAAATGTGACAGGAGCAAAGAAATGCCCAAAATCTGCTTGGAATTCAGAGGGTTAAGTTTAAACAATTTCATCAAAGTCACACAATTTAAAACACAGCAAAACTGTGCTGCAGTTACCTCCTTGACACATTGCCAGCCTGTAAAAGCAGATAAATGACTGAGGTTAACATTTGATTTCTGATTAAAGTGTACCTGATTTTCAGGAGGGAGGAGAAAACTCTACTGTGCTTCTCTGATCTTGCTGATTTCACACTGTCTGTGTGAAGAATGTACGATTAGCAGCTGTCTTAACAATTGCTTCCTGCCATGCCCTGCAGGTGCCTTGCCACACTCTACCTTGGCAAGTAATCTATATTCTGAGAAAAGAGTGTTGCTTGCTGGGAAAAGGCCATCCACTTTTAGCTGGCCAGGTCAGATCCAGACATGGGTCAAGAGAACTCTGCTGTTCGAACAACTTCAGCGGCCTGCAGATCAAAGGCAACCTGCTGTGCGCCTCATTACTCGTTATAGCCGGAGATCCACTGATGTCGGAGGGTCTTTTTAACAAGGTCACATGTCCTTACCTCCAGGTAACCTCACACTTATTCATTGTGATATTGTGGTACGTATAAAAGTGTCACTTGTAATCATGTCTAGACTAACCCAGAGAGGTTTTTCTCCACAGCTATAGAAGACATGCACTGCAATTTAATAATATTAAAGTGTAGTGGATAAATTAGACAAATTGGTATCATTGTGTAGTTTTTGGAACCTTTTTAAGTCTATCTACCTCACAGTGTCTGCCAGACAGAGACATGCCACCTTTCATTTTTCTAAATTTGGAAAGATCCTTTTTTCTTTTAAAGGAGGTTTTCCATTTCTCTTCTTTCTATAGCTATCAGAAATGGGTTTGGTAAGGGTGACAGCTGGAGCAAATAGGTGTTGATGTGTAGCCATCTAGACAGAAATGGGAACGGTGATACTTTGGCCGTACAAGGCCGTAATGATGTGGTGTGAGATGGAACTAAAGTAAGAGTAAACTTTATTCTGTGTCAGGCACATTGATACGGTCTGTTCACTAAGATATGTAGCATTGGTCAGCATATAGAAAGTAATATTGTTATAACCTTTATGCCAGTATGTGCAGAAAAAATGCACCGCTAGAAATTGAATTTGAATACTTTATGTTTGAATTTATCAGTGAATCTCCACTCGATTTTTCTTCCTTGATGATGTGGATGCTGGATGTGTCTCTGAATATGTAAATATACAGAGAGTCCCATTTTCAGTGAGGATTAAACCCAAGTGTACCTCAAAAAGTTCTCAGCCTCACCAGAAAACATCTAAGGGAAGAAAATTGTTCTTGCATCGTTTTTCAGCATATTCTCCTTTAACCTAGAGGCTCTTGGTCCACCAATGTTCAAGCTAGACTTGAAGACTGTTATTCTGTCCTGACAAAATACCACGCATATTTCCAGACAGATAGCGAACAGAAAAGGAGAGCCACAGCAGGCTTGACTGGGGTTGAGTTGTTTACTGAATCTTCTTAGCCCTTTATATTATTGTAAAACTGCAACACATATACAAAGGTACAATATGCTACAAATAAATATGTCAACACTCTCTACATACTCATCCTCACAGGTTATAGATAGGTAACTGAGGTTGTTACAACAGTGTGTAACCCTTTTGAGACACTCTGGGTCCTCCCTGGACTCCGCTGATGTGATGATCTCGCCGTCACCCGACATAACCGCGGGTGCGTAGGTGAAGGACCGCTCCCTCTCGATAGCCTCCGCTCCCGCTAGATTGAGGAGTATGTAGGCTCTTGTTTTAGCAGGCTTGTCGTTGTGTGCGGCGGCAATAAATATGTCATGTTCCCGTTCAAACTTGCGCCAGTTCTCAGCCACGTTGCCGTCGAAGACGAGGGGGTCTGGTCGTCGGAATCCGTCCGCCATTTCCGCCGGCTCGATACAGCGGTAGCTCTCTTTACTGTCCTACCGGGTCCGACGAGTCGAGTCGTAATTTCACCTGGGGGTGTTCCACCATCCCACTTCTGACACCATGTAGATTCATTCACAGGAGAGTCCGAATGAATGTTTAACCTCGGGTTTATTAACATTAACATGGAGCTCACAGAGAGAACGTGTTGATCAGTCCATCACTATTGAATACACACACAGATCACGTTGTACACATCTCGTGAGACTTACTCTGAGTACGGCAACACTCAGTAACCAAAATAGTATTAACTATGCAACTGTCTACAGACAGTGATAAAAGGCTTCATAGTATACAGTTATGGCCCAGAATAGAAGTTAACCCCAACCCTACGCCCCTGTTTCCAGGTGAGGCCAATAACTTACTGTTATCGTATGTATTGTCTGAATATATGTATATGTACCAATTAACCAATTATTTGAGTTCAGCAATTCAAATTCAAACATAACTGAGGCAAATAGAGAATTTCTAGTGGCACAGATTTCTACCCCACATGTCACTGAGATTAAAGTTTTGTCAGAAATCTGGGTACAGCAGAAGAAATAAGAAAAGCAGTTAGAGAGCGCAGTGCTCCACCAAGGCTGCTCAGTCGATAAGTCCGCAGTGGTCGATTTGTAGTAGGATCGCAATCATGTGATCGTCAGCAGGCAGCTGACGTAGCGTTCACTTGTTGTCATAGTTACAGTGACGCCATGCCACTATCTAATAATAATACAGAAATCCTTAACAAATCCGCGGATCCAGACTATAATCCGCATCACTGCCAAAATTTAATGAGGTGGTCCTTGCGTCATTTCCCTGAAAATTTCATCCAAATCTATTAGTCTGTTTTTGAGTAAAGTTGCTAACAAACAGACAGAAACATTCACAGATTAACAGAAGGAGAAACATACGCCGTTCGTCACATAACACCGCCGCATTACTCATTGTAATTACAAACCAATAAGTAAACACTGCATAAACAGCATCAGAAACAAATAAATCAATCTCCAAACTAGAAGTTCAAATTCAAGACTTTAAAGTAATTCACTCCACTAATACAGTATTATATGGGGAGCACAAGGAAGGCAGCCTAAACTGTTAGAGCAGATAACCACAGAGAGAAGAGGAAAGGTACACAACCACAACCTACAACGCAGGAGAAATAACAAATCAGCCAAGTTGCCTCTGGTGAACTGTTCCCACATTAAGTGCAGGGCCGATTAGCCTCATTCTGGCTGCCTGTTATTGCCATTTAGTTGTCTAGACAGAGGGCCCTGCAGTTCTAATCAGCTCTATGAAGCATTTTAGCATTTTTAACTTTACTGTTTTGATTCATTATTTTCATCAACTCAATTTCCACACATGGCAGGCAACAGTCTTCAAATTAAAACGCTTCAGCAACAAATGGCAGCCACTTAGCAGGTAAACAGATTTTCCTTAAGAGTCTGAAGGGATGTGTATCATTAAGATTTTAACAAACTCCTCCCGATACTGCTTATTGATCCAGTGCTTTAATGGCACTGTTGTTGATTCTTTTTGGTATTTATTTAAGGAAAATAACAATACAAATCAAGAACAGAAAAAACTAAAGTTGCTTTATTTTCCTCCCATTTTCCAAAATTTATTCTCTTTCTCTTTTCAATAAAAAAAAAAATCTTTGACAGTATTTTTATGGTGCAGTGTAAAGTTGTACTACAAAGAAAAAGTTTGGAGTGCTTCTTCTACCACCAACATTCAGTAGAGAAAGAGTGGAAATAAAGCAAGACAGAGTTTTCCTGCAACCCCCAGGTCACTAAATCCACCTGCTCTGAGCTCTATGAAAGTGTATTTCTGAACCACAGTTCAGACGATGCTCTGACCATCTCACTGAATCTGTGAACACACTCCTTGCTAAACAAACAGCTCACTAATGGCTACATTTAATCATTAACCCACGTTCATACAATTTAGTGTGTGGGAGACTGACCATGTTTTTGCACTTGTCGTAGTAAGCACTGTTAGTATTGACTCTAGCGAATAATTACGGTCCGAGCACCGAAGGCGCATAGGACCTGCTCGAAACCCTTGGGTTTATTATTATTATTCTGAGATTCTTTTCCTGCTTTTTGAAACTCAAATTTGGTGACCTAAAATGGTCAAAAACGCGTGAAACTCTGCACACACATCAGGACTGGTGAAAAATTTGATGTTTTAGGGGAATTGCATAGGTGCCTCAGAGTTTACATGTGTGATCTGACTCCAGCCCTGATGAATTCCATAGACCAAAATACAGTCACAGAGACAGCGCCACCTGGTGGATGGACAGGAAGTGCTGTATAACTGGCCTACATTCTCCAGTCTGCCTCAAACTTTACATGTGAGATCACACTCCGGCCCTGATGACATACATACACCGAAACACGTTCACAGCAATAGCTCCACCTGGTGGACAGTTTTGATAGTTCACCAACAACAAGGCCATAGGCTGAAATACACTCTCAGTCGCAGCGCCACCTGGTGGAAATTCTTGGATTCACTAACCAGCAAGGATGCGAGAAGACGACCAACGTTGCTTTAATTGATCCTGTGGTCTTTCATAATTTAGCCCTTCAGTAGATTTAATAAACAGTTTAATCACCCACCCCTAAGAGTTAGTAGACACAAAATCGAGCCAAAAGTAGAGCATATATTTGTCTTAATTCATCAGGTAATTTTAGCATGTTGCTAAAATGTTTGCCATTTCAATTTAAAAAGTAAATATATAGCTTTATTTGCATGGTACTAGTATTATCTGTAGAGCTCAACTAATTTGTAATAATTGCTGTCTGTGATCTTAATTGTGTGCGTAATTGACTATGTCTGTAAAGTTAGTTAAATAAAAATATCACTGTAAATTACCTTCCACATTTCAACCAACAAAGAGGTGCTATGATCATCATAATTCCACGTGAATTTGCATCTTGGCCATGTAGGGTAGTTTTAAATTATTTTTAATTACATTTTTTTTTTTTTTGCACCTTTTCTCTGACACTTTCTGGCTCGATAATTATAGAAGCTGCCTTAGAAATTGTAAATGAGAGTTTTGAGTGCAAGCTGAAGTGATCCATTTACAGAAAGTCCATGAGAAGGATGTAAGATGTTTAGACGGATGACATGAATAAATATTTATTTTTGGGGGGAATTTTTACATCAATATGACCCTAATATCCCAAGTTTTAAAAAGATGTATTGACTTATGCCTTAACTACTACAATAAATTGCTTAAAAGTGCAAAAGCTTAAAAAAATTAAAATCGTTTTTGATTTTCTTCGCATATATTTTAAAATACAGAAATTGCATAGCTGTATCCCTTAAATCTGTAAAAAAGTTGCACACTATCCCATAGTCTCATTTATGAAGATTTTTGTTATCTGTGCTTTATTTTGTATTTTTACAAACCCATCACTGCAACAAAATCGCACTCTGAGACATGGCAGATGTGTGAAATGTCCGTGTAACTCCCCAGATTTTATATGCAAAAAGAATGATCAATCTATCTTGTGTGGTTTCAAATCTACCGCCAATCAAAAATGAATATGCAATATTTGTCCTGGCACTACTCTGGGCTCTATAGGGTTAATGCGCTTTTATTCACTAGTACATCATACAATGTGTACACACTACGCATACATGATCATCACATGATTGAAGTTCTCTGAATATAAGGTCAGCGTTCCTGTTCCACTCATGTTTATTTTGCTCCGGTGACTCTGCAGCGAGTCTCCCTGTAATGAGGTCCGCCTCGTACTGGTTTCCAGTCTCACCTCTGGCCTTCTGGCCTTCTGGAGATTCTCAACTATTTCCTTTCTAATCCTCATTCCACATGCTCTTCCAACTCATTACACATGCTGAACATGGCCCTGCCTGGCTGACATAAACCCACAGTGGCCCTGGCACCAACACACCAACAGACACACTGTTGTAAAGACACACACACTAAAAGTAGCGAAAAAGCACCGAAGGATGGGGGTTGTTACTGTAAGCCCATTATGTGTTGCAATGCATTAATCAGCTGTTGGCAGAATGCTATTATCTGACTTCATCTGAATATATTTAGAAGTTCTTTAAGCACTGTCATACTTTAAGAAGCCGACGTTAAAAGAAGCAGGGAAGCGTTGTCTGAGGTTATCTGCAGCAGTCGGAGGAGACGCTGTTTATTTTTTATTGTAGCACAAGAATATAATTTTCTCATCTAGAGTCAGGTCCTTTTTTTTTTTTTTTTTTTTTTACAAAAAATCTCATCTGCAGTAATCACCCACCAGGAGCACTCCTGAGGAGGTGAACAAGACAGTCACTATGGCAACCTCTGAAACCTGCAGATGTGCTTAGTGTAATGGTCTTACATTTGGTAATCCAGAATTTGTTTCAAACTGACAAATCCTCGAGGAGCAGCGACTCTCACAAAGCACGCCGTCTTTATTCTCTCAAGAGTCAGTGAGATTGTGGAGAGTGGCGCTTTCTAATCATTTGAATGCTCGCAACTCAAAAAAAAAAAATCAATCTGTCTTTCATGCTGCGGCGATTTAACATGCGAACCAGTTTCACCATCTTTTGTTCGCCTGCACCTGTTTGATCGTTTGGTGGCCAAAATTAATTTTCAGCTGAATCTCATTGTGCGTCGACGCAGACCTGGTAGCAGAGTGCAATCTTGGTTTCAATTGTAGCTTGAAATGTGGGCTGCATTCGTCCTTGCAGAATTTGATGCTTGAGCTTGTAAAAACGTGTATAAATCGACCCAAAGTCACGTTGAAATGAGAAAAATCATATAAAACTGAGTATAATGTGAATGCAGCATCCTGCATAAGCTCTGACTTTGTTACGCCATTCAAGGACACAAAAAGTTCTTCCCAAAATAACACACATTAGATTCTGTGCCCTGCAACAGCCATTATGTTGAATCTACACCACATGTGGGAAAAGCAGGAGCCACAGTGTGACCATTCCCCTGTGAGGGGCTCAGACAAGGGTGACATACTAATTAGCAAATATATACGGACAAACCCGAACCTCGCAAACTGCATGAAACAGACCCGGAGGTTAAAACACATCAGCCATGAAGCAGACAATTATTCTGTTATGATATTATTTATCTTTTCATTATGGCTAATTCACGGTTTGGAGAAAAAAACAAAACAAAAAAAAAAAAACTTCCTCAAGCCAAATGTTATGTAGCGTAAGGAGCAGATGACCAAGAAGACATGGATGTGAATTTCCATCATTAAACAGGAGCTCTGCAGTTTAGATGTCACAGATATGCAAACTACTAAAGCAAGCTACTCTGAGAAGCTGAGCTAAAGTGCAAAAGTTTTAGATGTTTAGAATCTTATCCAACACACATCAGGGAGGAAAAAAAAGTGCTGCAACAAATGGTGTGAATCCTGTTAAGATGAAGAAAAGCTGTGCACAAGTGTACCTCAGACAACTATTGTTTTTTTTCTTTTTTGTCTGACTTTTGTAGTTTGTCTCACGTTTTTGTCGTTAGGTTTCTCGTTTTTGTCATTGTCTCGTTTTTGTCATTTTTGTCTCTGATTTTTGTAATATTTTGTCTTGTTTTTGTTGTTTATTGTCTTTTTTTTGATGGACTTTTGTCATTTGTCTCATGCTTTTGTCATTTTGTGTTTCCTTTCTGTCTCGCTTGTGTTTTTTGTCTTTTTGTCATTTTGTGCTTTGCTTTATTCGTTGTTTTGTGTGTCATTTTTGTCATATTGTTTTTTTGGTCTCACTTCTGTTGTTTGTCCATTTTTTGTAGTTTTGTAACTTTTTAATCAATTTTTTGTCTCTTTTTTGCTTTATTTCATGTCGTTTGTCTCATTTTTGTCATTTTGTGTCTCATATTTTTAATATTTTGTCTTGTTTTTATTGTTTTTTGTCTGACTTTTGTTGTTTTGACCATAAAGTGGAGTTGTGGTTATTTATAGGTTATTATGCTGTGATTTTACTGGCCCGGCCCACTTGAGATCAAATTGGGCTGAATGTGAATTTTCCCAGTGAGGGATCAATAAGGTTCCTCTTATCTGATCTTACTGACAGTGTGCAACAATGATTTTTTTATTTTTTTTTGCATGTCTGCAGCCAGTAACAACATGACATTGCTCTCAGTCAATTAGAACCACTCAAGAAAGCAGCAACAACTACCATATATTTGTGAATTACTGTGACAAAAGGTAAAGGTAAAGTCATTGTTTGCAACCCAGTAGTGGCAAAACTGCATTAAGACAAATTCCAGTAATATCACGGTCCTGACTCTATGAATGAGTAGAAGACAAAAAGGCTTGGACCAATCTACACTTTTCCAGCATGTCTTTTGTCCATTCAAGCTTGTGCACATCACATGGGGAAACGGATGGAGAGGGGGGCAAAGAAAACGAGAGGTGGTAAATCTGGTGACTCTCCAGAATAAGAGATTCCACCATTAACAGCATACATACGGAAAAAACATCATAAGCAACCGAGCATAGCCACTATAACAACTCAATTCATTATTAATAATATTACACATAGCTCTGTAGACAGCAGCAGCACAAAGGCACAATCTAACACGGTTCACAGCCACAACTCTGGGACGACAGTTAAACAGTCAGCAGTGTTGGCAGCAGTTTACTCCACTGAGAGCCACAACATGTTACGCATAAACAGCCTCTTCTTACCTTGGTGAAGTGAAGCTGAAGCTGGTCCAAAAGCCAGAAACACAGTCAAAGAGTTAAGGACTGGAGCAGCAGCAGGTATCCAGGTATTTCCTCCATGATTCTTTCTTGAAGCAGCATCAGGTGTTTTCAGATGAGTACCTATCAGTACCTGCAAGGTGTAGTCAGCTGAGAAGTTCAGTTTTTGGTTTAAATATTGCATTTATAATCTTGCACATTCACAAATCAGCCACAAAAAAGGAGCAGGGTCATTATATAATTGTGGGACTTTTTGTATCATAGTTGACAGGTATCATAGTTGACATTTATGCTGTTTTCAGGCCTAAAACCAACATGGCTGCCTAAAACCAAACACCACATGGCATTTTTACAGAAAGATTCTTCTAAAATATTAAATCTAAAAACTGAGTAAAATTGAAATTGAAAGTTATTTCTAAGGATATTGTAGTAAACCTGTTGACATGCCATGAATCCACACTTTACTCACACACTACTTTCTATTAAATAACTCAGAAAGCCTTGGAGTCTTGCCAGTCTTTTCTTCAGGAGGAAATGACATCATGTGGAGCAGATCATGTGATCTGGAATTAACACACTTCCTTGAGAGGTGTTTTTGTAATGGGCAACTTAGTTTAAAAATATTTTTTGGACACAGATACAATTAGTTATTTTCCATCTAAAATTTGATATATTGCCAGAAAAGAAATATCTGTCATGATTATCTCAACTTAATAAAAAGAACAAAATCAAAACTATTTTTAATTAAGTTCATTTTATTATTGTTTAGCTAATTAGAAAGTGGTTGTTATTAAATTCGGACGGTTATTTAGTTGACATTTCAGTGATATCCAGTCATTTTTTATTAATAAGTCACTGTTTCCATAATAAATAATCACGGAATTGACATGATCATAATGAACATAAAAAACATTAGGTTTCTGTTATTTTTTAATAAAAATCCATGCAAGATATATCCCATGGACTTCAAAAGTCCCTTAGTTATATATTGACCCAGCAAATATCACATTTGCATCCAACAACGCAGCAGTATGGAGTAGAAGCATGTAAAATATGCATAATAATAATAATAATACTTTACAATGCTTCAGGTGTATCGGCTACATTTTAGACTATTACAGATCACCATGAAGTTTCCACAGCAGATTATTTACAATAGTTTGTATTAGAAGTTTTCCGAAATGTTAAGCTTACGTTTGCTAATTGTGTAATATGTATCCATACATGAATTAATTTGCACTAATTTTTGTAACAGGAATCTGAACGCTGGACAAAACCAGTCTCAAATTTTTCATTTTGTTGACATATTAGAGTTGGAGATTTTCTTAGAGGGATTAACAGTCCATGTCAGCACCAAGAAAATCCATTTTTGGACATGTTTTTAGGAATAAAATGTTCTATGAAATGAAAATGATTTATGAGCAAACCTATCAGTCAAAACCTTCAGGTTGTTGAATAAAACTGAAACGTTTGGTGTGTGTCCGTGGCACTGAAGTGGGGATTTGTGGAGTATGAGAAAAAAACTTTGGAGAAAAGGGCCTTTAAGGGTGTGTATTGTAAAATTCTATAGATTTTAATTGGAAATAATTATTTATTGAAAAAAACAACAAATGGCTATCATCATGAAGCTTTTACCAGATGAATACTTACATTAAGACAATTATGTTTTGTATTACAAGTTTTCAGAAATTTTGTTTAAATTATCTCAATAAATATGTGATATTTTGCAAAAAAAGTGCTGTAAAATCAACACCTAAATGTGAATTTTGGTCTTTTTTTTCTACTAGGACACAGAAAACTCTATTTTTGCATGATGTCTTAGAAGAGGAAAGCTGCGGTGGTCACTTTTTCATATAAAATACTGCTGTGAAATAAGCCAGTGGCTGCCTGGAAGGTAGAAAATCAACCTAAAGATGTAGGGTCTGCATTGGAAAATGGTCAGCAGTAAGGAACCGTATATGCAATTTGCAGTTAATGAACTAAAACAAGCAAAATCACTGATATGGCTCATTTTATAGTCATTTTACTATTATTTTTATTGAGTCTATAGTTTTTTATGTGACTTAGCCAACATTTCCAGCTGAATTATTATGTTTTAAAAATAGACCCTCATCGCACAACGTCGATATAGAGGCTTTGTTTTTTGAGAAAAAGGGCTTTTTAGGGCCAAACAAAGGCAGGTCTGACAGCATAAAAAAATCTTTCCATCTTCTGAATGAGCACAATATTTACACAGTCAATATGAAAGAGGCCCCCAGCGGTCACAAAGTTTACCCAGCTCCTTGCCTCTCCACAGTCTCCCTCCATCCATCATCAGAGCTGTCAGCGCCACGTCCAGAGTCATAATCAACACGCCGTCCGTTCTGTCACCTCTCCGTCCACCTCTTCATTCGCCATCTCTTAATCAGGGAGGAAACCTGTGGAGGTGTAATGCGGACATAAGTCTTTTTCTAAATGTGGTGTGCAGGTTGACAGGGGAGGTCGCCTTTCCCTTCCATCAAAGGAAGTCGACACACTCAGGGGACGAAAAAAACACACACCAGCACCGGCCTCTTCCACAACAGCTAATATTTATGTAAATGTGAATACATATGAGGCAGGCAAATTTAACCATCTGTCATGGCCCAGCTGACTGGACAAGTTAATTAAAGTCGCAGTAGTCTTTAATAAAACAGCAAATAAAAATAACATAAAAAAGGCTGCCGCTGCTTTCCGGTTTTTCTGTCCCACAACCCATTAAATAGAGAAACTTAGGTCTGCGGTGGGACTTTGCCAAGGTGATGCTAAGGCTTCCTGGTGTGTATTCAGCTTGTGTTGCTCGGTATATCCAGCAAACCCTGCTGTATTTTCTGGTTTTCATAAACAAAGACTGTTCTAATTTCCAGCCGAGTTTGAACACATTTGTTAAATATGACCGCACATGGAGCCAGTGTACATTTAGTCTCTGTGGTGGAGCTAAAATTAGCAACGAGCATGAGGAAACCCTTTCAACAAATCAAACTTCAACACTACGGAAGTCCCACTTGTGAGGTTATTGCGCTCGCCGCTTGGCTGACTACTGCTCCTAATTAATTCACCAGAATGATACCTCACTCTATTAGGGGTTGTGTCCCCACCTGTTTACCTAATGGGCTTCTTCTTCTGTCTTTTTCCACCACCTGTCTGTTATTCTTCACCCGATCCCTCTGTCTTCCCGGCGTCCCTGAGGATGCGATTAGATGTGGCTGCGGTCCCGGTGGGAAATCACTCGTGTTGCTGCTGGTATGTCTATAGTGACAGATTAGGCCCAGGACTCACTAGCTGCTAAATTACTCCGCAGAGCTGACCGGGTCGGAGGAAAAAGGCGGGAGGGACAAGAAGGAGGAGGAGGAGGAGGGAGAGAGATAAGAAGCCAGAGGGAAGGAGGCCGATGTGGGGGAAAGACACGTACAGTCAAGAGTGCTTGAGGAATGTGGACATGGAAAATCAAAAGGCAAAAAAACTTCAAATAACAGTAGCGCAGTGAGAAGGTAGATATCAAGGAATAGATGTGGACAAGGGATAAAGAAAATGAGATGATAAATGAAAGAAGAGGACAAAGAAGAGCAAGTGATTACTGGATAAAAAGCCTGTATACACAGTGACTTCCAACGCTTTCCTTTAAATGTGTTATTTTAATAAGAAAACATGTCTGTAAACTGATAAAGATCTTGGCGAAATTATTCTCTCAACATTACTTTAATTTAACTGCAATGTCTAGGGGTATTTTCTGACAGTGATCAGACTCCCAACAGCATGCAGTTAATTAAAACATACTAAACTGCTGCTTTTATGGCCATCATTTTTCTGTGCAGCTCGTAATAAATGCACATACTATAATCAAGGAGCAATAATATCAGTGGTATTCCAGTCAGTAAATGTGTCATAACCCCCCTATTTCATTATTGATGTGGTGATAGATGTGAGATGGACCGGTCTCCATTCTAATTTATATTGATTTGTTGGTACCTCTAAAATCCATTTAAAATGTAGGCAACTACTCTGATTGAATGAAAATGACTATTCACAGGGAAGAAGGAGGCAGTTTTCAGATCAGACGCTGCTCCAGTGAGGCGATCCATAAACAACACAGAGGACTGGATTACTGGATGCTGATTTTACTGGGCAGCGATTTGTTTTGTAGATGGAAATAAACATTTCCAGCAGCTTTTAAAATGCGGTAGGCAAGCTGTGATTATGCACTTGATGGCTACTGATGGAAAAAAAAAAAACTGAAGCTAAAGTTGCATGTCCATGTCAAATGTTGTCCCATTTGTAGCTTCAGAGCAGACAAACATGTTGTTTCCAGCCACCCTCAGGAGAAAATCTATTTTTTTCCTTTTTAACATGTTCATATGGTGTTTTTATATGCTTGAATACATAACCTTGAAACTGCAGTATAGTGAAGAGTGTCTCAAAAACACAGATTCAGATTTCCAGGGTTTCATACATCACAAACCTCAGGAACCAATCCAATTAACCTGCAGTGTGGGACTTTCTGTGTACATCTTCTTCTTCGGAATAAGCTTCCAGTCATAACACTTGGGGCTGACCAACATGACAACTTGCCATTGTGTCATGGAGAGTAACTTTAGTGTTGTGTTTGAGCAGAGTTCAAGGTGAGCTGGTGTGCTCAAGCTGCAGTGAGTGGTTAAGAGTGGGTGGAGATAGAAGGAGGAAGTAAACCATATTCATGAAAAAAAACACTCATCACGATTTTGACACAGAGATGAGTTTACAGTGGTTTAATTAATGACTCGAGGGGGGCTTTAATCTATACTTAAGAAAAATATAAACCCAACATGTATATTTTAATGGATTCTATCCATTCTGTTTAACATAGGAGACTAAGTATTTGTTGGTCCAACAAAAAACATTTTCATAACAGAATGACCGTGATGAAACAACGCACATGCTGGAAATGGCAATGGCCAGATCTAGAATGGAGTGTTGATGAAATTTCACTCTTAGTCCTTCGAAGTTTGCTGTAGTGGGGTGTTTATTGGTATTCCGGCATACGGTGGGCTTACCGACACACACGAGTCTGTGAAGATAAGCCAAAGTAGCAAGAACATTTGCAGAGTACACAATTTATAGGGATGGTCAGAGAGTAGGAATAGTGGCTAATTTGCATATGGTTGCTAATCAGTATCAGTAATACAACAAAGAACAAAAGGTGACTGGATCAAGGGGTTTGGCAGACAACAAAGGCTAAGAGGAGCATCTGACACACAGTAACAAATAACAAGAGATAAAAGAATTGTGGATAACTGTGGGAAATGGAGTGAAGGAGTGACACTAGAAGGCATCTGTAGTAAAAGGTGTGCTATTTTCTTCATCGGGAGTCACTGATCAGAAATCAAAAGTCAGTAATGGGTGAATCCACTGTTTGTATCACCTGGTGTCACACATTTGTGGTGCATCAGCTTAATGAAACGGTTGATGCTGGTTTGTGAAATGTTGGCCTGCTCTTCTTGAAGCATTTGGTGAAATGGGTGGAAAATTTAGGAAATGAGATCACGCTGTCGGACATCCAAAGCATTTCCTTACCACTCTGGATATCCAGTAGTGGGGTTTAGCGGAATAACCACAGATATAAACAAAGTATTGGGTATAGGTATGTGCCAATAGTGGAGTTTTGGACATTCAAGTGATTGGTTTGAGCTCTAACTGACATACCAGCATCCAGCTCTACAGTCCAACTGTGAGTTCTTGTCTCTCTCTTGTCATCTGCATTTTAAAGTTGATTTTTATAGTAATAAAGGAATGTCTGTGTACTGGTCACAGATCAGATCATGGTGCTTTAAAGCCACACCTGACTAGAGAGTGGTTTAACTCACTGGACTAGAATTTGTCACCAGTTGGACCAATCACAAACCTTTCAGTGCCCAGGTAGCTAAACATAACCCTTTACTAATCAGGACAATAGAAAGAAGTCGCCACTCTTCAAACTCTTGGAGTTGGAAATCTATGTATCACCCATGGACACTGCCTCAACATGTGGAAAAATCCAAAGCTGGAGAGGCCTGCTGTGGCTAGTTACAGATACAAACTAATGGCTGAAAAATCTTTATTTGGGGGTTTAATGACTCATCAATTAGGTAATTCAGAGACTGTGAAATGTTGATTTAAATCTGGCTATTGACCTTTGTTACTTGTCAGCCTCAACAGTTTCCTGTTACTCTACATTCAAATGAACTGATGAAGGTCCAAAACTTAAACAGCAGAAGAGAGAAACCAGACTAATGTAACTAAATCAATGTGCAGGAAGTACAGATGTTGCATTTTTTATGAACATGTTTTTTGTTGTGTATTGAAAGAGCTCACATTCATGTTCATATTTTAAATGCTAAGTTGTTTTCCTCGTTGTCTGTTTTTATTTGGGTGCCGCTCGCTGTGCTTTGCTTCATTAAAAAGGCTCCTTTTGACAGACTTTGTTTCAAAGTTGTGCGTGCAACTCCTTTATCTTATTCTATTAATCTCAGCTCTCCCCTGACAAATCACTTCATTTCCTCACTTCCAAACAACACAACACTCTCTGTAATTTCACACTCCCCAATAACAGTCATGTTTATTAAATGGTAAAGGAGCTCCCTCAGGTAAAATGATGAATAATTGCATCACACTGATACATCACAGATTTCTGCCTCCTCAGCTTGCTGCTCAGAAAATTGCTGTTGATCTGTGATGTTTCTGGGCACAAACTGAGCACGAGGCCTCACTGCACATTTATTTTTTTCCCCCTCGCTCCTCTTCTAATAACACCAGCGACAGAGAGTAATGACTGTCAAATGAAAAGATGATGCTTCAGGAGGGACAACGCTCCCATGAGGGTGGAACTCCTGCATGCCACAAAGCACACGTGTGTTGCACAAGCGCACGCCGCTGATGACAAATTGAGAGCCTTGTTGCGTTTTCATCGATTCGCAGCTTCCATAATAGCAACATTTCGCTTAAGTGGAAAGTATGATTGTCTTACGTTGTGTGTTGTGCTGACATAGCAGAGGCATGGAGCCCTGCTGCTGCTGCCTGCTTACCGACGGAGGAAGAAAAGCACATCCTGTGATCATATTACTCTGGTTTTGTAGGTCAGCTCCCTGCTAATTTTAAATTAGACCGCAAACTGACTAGCACATATCGCTGGATGGGAGAGATTTTGGAGTCCCTCCCTCTTCTTCCACCTGCTTTCTAATTGCATTCCGTTCGCTGAGCATTTTCCCGCTACTCAAACAATAGACGAAGCCACCAGGGAGCCACCGGGATCACGAGGCCTTTTGTCCTCGAGCAATAAAAGCAAATGACAAAGCAATATTCTCGCGCAGCGTTACAGCACTTAGTAGGACGATAAATCACTCCTTCGATTTTTATGCCCTCGGTTTTCGGCTGCAATTAGCCAGCTTACTCAGCTTAATTGTGAAAAAGTGAACTGTACTGTTTGTCACTTCCGTCTGCATTTCATTTAACCACTCATCCATCCAGTTTTCTAAATGAGGGCCACTGGGGGCCGATGTCGCTGCCAGCATGTACTGCAAGCCTGTCTTTTGCTTATTCTTTGCTTTTTTTCATAAAACTTCTTTTCCGAAAGCATTTTTATTGTATGAAAAAAAATGCAAGCTCACAGATGTTTTTCTTCGTAATAATGGTCCACTTTTTGTCTGTTCATCAGTGTTTTTTGTTTTATTCCTCAGCAATTACAGTGGCCATAGAGAAGCGAAAGGAGGTGAGGACATTAGTTAAACATGCATTAAAATGTGCATTCCTGGATTTCATTAACATGAGCGGTCACTTCAAACATCTGTATTATCTTCATGATTGGTGTTAACCTGAGGGACTGATAATTTAATGGCCTACACTATAGCATGATGACAGATATAATCCATCAAGTGCTTCCATCATTATTCAGCTGCGAGTAGGTGATTGGGAAAGCAGGGTAGCTCTTTGTGTCCTACATTCAGTTATCACTCTTTTCAAATTGGAACACTGTGTTACAGTTACTGAAGGACATGGGTCAGATGGACATCGCTGTCATTTTTATGGCTCAAACCCACGAGCGCTTCTTCAATGACTAATCACCAAAGAGCATTTAAAGGCTGGATCTATATTTTTCACTTTGCTCACAGCATACTTCATCCGTGTCTTTTCTAGTTTGTGTGGAAAGAATAGAGCTGCTTCAGAAAAATGTCAAAAATGCGTATAAATAATGATACATACACTACTGTTCAAAAGTTTGGGGTCATTTAGAAATGTCATTATTGGAGGAAAAGCAGCTTTTTCAAAAAAGGTAACATTATTGAATCATAAATACAGTCTAGACATTGTTAATGAGGTGATTTACATTTAAAGCATTTATGCGAAATTATCGAACATCCTACCAGAATTTTCTTCTGTCGTTGGTACATAGCACTATTATTTTATCACAAAAGTCGAATATCATGTTTGCAAGAATGGGATGGATGAAAAGATGTTTAACTCAAAAACACTGCCAGCACGGAGGTGTGAAAAGGCCATTAGAAAAAAGCTGCAAAAGCTTACTTTATCCTAAATTACTGTACAAGATTTGTGCTCATGCATTAGGAGTCAATTTTTTTGTGTGTTTCTTTTTTAATCTATAATGCAAGTAGATTAAAAGTATTTTAAATAAGAATCAGATACTTGCAGTTTCTGGCTCTAATCAAAGCAAACAAAAGAATAAACATATAAGGAGGACAATCGCCAAGTACAAATGAGTATATACACTACCGTTTGAAAGTTTGGAGTCATTTAAAAATATCTATATTTTTGAAAGAAAGCATTTTTTTTCAATGAAGATAACATTAAATGAATCATAAATCCAGTCTAGACATTGTTAATGTGGTAAATGACTATTCTTGCTGGAAACGACTGATTTTTAATGGAATATCTCCATAGGGGTACAGAGGAACATTTCCAGCAACCATCACTCCTGTGTTCTAATGCTACATTGTGTTAGCTAATGGTGTTGAAAGTCTAACTGATGATTAGAAAACCCTTGTGCAATTATGTTAGCACATGAATAAAAGTGTGAGTGTTCATGGAAAACACGAAATCTCCTTGGTGACCCCAAACTTTTGAACAGTAGTGTATGGCCTTGTGTAGTTTTACAAGGGATAGCATACACAACATCATTCAAAATAACCATTACACACTTACACAAATATTAAATACATAAATATGAGCTTTAAAATCTCTCCAGGGAAAGAGTGTCTCCAACATGAAACTGTTTTGCAGCAGTTAACGTGGAAACTAGTCTGTCACAGCTTATAAATTATTTATCCATCCTGTGATCTGTTGTCATGGTTATTAGTTCTGACCTCAGCTAAGAACGTTAAATGTCTGAAAAATAAAGACACTGATGCCTTCTGGATGCCTGTGATAACTTTCCATCCTTTTCATATAACTCTCAATGGTGACTGCGAAAGCTCCTTATATAACAAATTGAATTCCATTGTGGTAGAATGTGGACTGCATTGATTAGACTACACTTTAGAACATGGACAGATTGAGAGCATCAATGGTACGTGCTCCTGTGAAATGCTTCTCTGAAATTCTCTTTTTGCATCACGTGATAAAATGTCTTCCAGGCTTTCCTGAGGTATATATACACATGCTTAAGACTGACTCAGTCAAGTCCAAGTGAACCTTTATGTTAGGCGTGGATGATGAAGCATCACTGATGTGTACCACAAAGAGACACTTGGTCAACAGAAGTAAGAAAGTTTCTTCATAGAGCATTCAATAGATTCACTTAATCACACTAGATACACAACATTAAACCACCAAACCAAAATGCAAAGTGCACTTCTACGATCAAACTCCAAGACTGCTCCCCCCTGGATCATAACAGCCCATCATACCTTATTAATAGAGGCCCTTGACCCTTCTTTGCTTTATTCACGACTTCTTCTTACTCTCTGATGGGTACTACTTTTTTTATTTTTGTGTTTTTCATTGTTGTGTTAACATAACAATTAGGGTGTTGCAGAGATGCTGCATCCATGAGAATGGCACAACCTTCAAACATAAGATCTGTAGATGTAATAAAAGCTGAGGTCTGCAGGACAGTGAAAGCAGTCTGTAATCAGGAGAAGACTGGGTTTTCGATGGTGTACAAGATGATATCGTCAGCATAAAAACAGGCACTACACTGCTGAGACGGTAAGTATTTCATTTGTAGTGACTAATTAATTAGCAGTGGATCTAGTTTTGATCCTTGAGGGACACCTTTATCAGTTAGATAATGTATTTGACACCATTTACCAACAGCACCAAAAGCAACTTATTGAACAATGTGAGAAACATCAAAAACTCTGCATACATCTATGAGGAGTGTTCCATAATGTTGCATCTCATCAAGTGAGTCTACAACAAGTGTCATCTACAACAGCATTAGCAGCAGGAAATGCGCTAAGATGAGGTCTAAAGCCCGACTGGTGAGTCTGAA
The DNA here is from genome assembly GCF_022539595.1 of Amphiprion ocellaris. NCBI lineage: Eukaryota > Metazoa > Chordata > Actinopteri > Pomacentridae > Amphiprion > Amphiprion ocellaris. The sequence goes on along the minus strand of NC_072775.1, from coordinate 9,187,591 downwards.
GGACATTATTATCATCCAGGAAGCAACAGTGTTGTGCGTTGACTAGTGATTCTAGGATTTGTGACAGACAGGATAGCTTAGATGTGGGTTGATAGTTGTTTAAATCAAGTGCCACCACCTTATGCAGTGGAAGCTCCTGAGCACTCTTCCATATTGAGGGGATTTTATAAGTTAAATCTGTATTCAATAAATACAAAGTCAAAATGATCCTCACTGAGACGCTGTGTTATGTTTCAATTTATCATTGTGTTTTATATTTCTGAGGATATGACAGGCATGAGTGAAGGTTTTTTTTTTTTTTAGTTTGAAGTTTTAAGTATGAATTAGGATATTAAGACAAGGACCATTTTGCAAAGCTAGAATGTTTTCAATGACAATAAGTCATCCAACATGTCACATGATTCAATTAAACAATTATTGAAGGTTTCAAACATGTCAGTCTTATTATTAATAGCCTTATTTCATCAATACACAGTGCTGGTAGCAGCATGGAGGACTTTTTAAAAAATTATTTCCACATTGCAGTACCATTGCAGCAGTGAGCTTTATAGATTAATCACTGACCATCCTTCTGACATTAAATAATGATGATGTGCTACAGACACTATAAATAGCCAGATGTGTAACGGCTGCATGTAAAAGCGTTTCTAAATCCATTCATGAAGAAGGTGGAGATAAAGCTTGCACATGTGACCTTGTTTCTGCAATGATTGAGTTTTATAATACAGAATGTGGCAGCTTCATAAATCTGATGAAAACAATACGTATGCATATTTCTGCCTCTGTGCATACAAACAGTACTAATCTACATACAGTTTAATGCATGTGACTGCAGGTCTGCTCCCACGGCACAGTTTGAGAACCAATGATCTAGTCTACTTGGATCCTAGAGAAATTTCAACATCAACAAAAGATGCAGTTAGTTCAATGTACCATCTAACTTGGCGAATAAGCTAGCCATCACCAGAGCAAACAGGTGAAGAATGAGTGGAGCCGAGTCACCCACACTTTAATTAATGCATAACTTTAAGATTTTTAAACAGATGAGTTGGACAAAAATTCATCCCTTGTACAGCTGTCATAAATGGGAACATTAGCTTTAGACACCAAAACAGTGCCAGGCTGGAAAAATAGTTCTTGCTGCTGTAAAGTTAGGGCATTTTATAATGGGAGTCAATGGGGACTGACTCACGCTTGAAGCCAGCTTCTAGTGGCCATGTGAGGAACTGCAGGTTTTGGTAATTTCACATTGGCTTCATTTCTTATGGTGCTTTTCCATTAGCACCTACTCGGCTCGACCCTACTTGGTTTGTGAGGTTTTCCATTAGGGCGTAGTACCTATTACCTATTACTATTTTACTACCTACTCGGCCGGGTTCCAAGCGAGCTGAGTCGAGCCGATAGTGTGACGTCTACAGAGTGCAGGCCACTGATTGAACAGGGAGTGACGACACTTGAGAGCGACTCCTTCACGAAAACCAAACCTGCCATTTTTGACAAACAACTGTCAACAGAGACGATGCACATTGCTCTTCTTTTACTTTGAATCTGACAAAAAGCCACAGGCCGAGCAGCAGGTATACCATCACCTCGATGTCCTCTATTGTTGTGTTGCGTTTGTGTCGCATACAAATGACCTTAAGGGACTATGATGACTCCACTCACGATGAGGTGGTACTCAACTGTAATGGAAAATGACCTAAACCGAGTCGAGCCGAGTAGGTGCTAGTAGAAAAAAGCCTTTAGTGCTGGTGGTTGGAACATTACCCTTACCTCACAATGCACTAAGACAAATTAATCTTGTCAGCTGTTCACAAATTACTGTTCTCTCTTTGACTTGGATGATGTAACTGTTGCAACATTACTTCTTCTTCTTGGTGCACTTGCCTAAGCTGTGGTGTCTAAAGAAACAATGCTGCCACTGTTTCTCTGAAGTAAAATGTTTGAACTGTGAGCCCTTCCTACTCTGTGGGACACTTGGATTGACTCCTGATTGGTCAATCAAGGTATTCTGAGTCAGATGTTTCAGAGGAAAATATACTGGTTTCAAATGTGTACTCGGAATATAACTCTTCATTGAAGTAAATAGCTGGGCAGTGGGTCACACCTGACGCAAATGACTTTTAACATATCCAACAACAAATTCCACAAAAAAAAAAAAAAAAAAAAAAAAAAGGTAAAGCTTTTCATAGTCTGAACTACAGCCACACCTTTGTCTCAAAAGTCACTCTGGCCCCTTGTGTTTGATTCCTTTAAGAAAAAAAAGGAAAAAATTATGAGAAAAACAATCAAAGTGTCTTTTTTATATACCGAGGAAGTTTTTGCAAAGCCTTTGATATTCATCAGTCCCCGAGGTCCCAGATTCATTAGCCGTAAAAACGTTCACACACTGCCCCGTCTTTTCTTTCAGTCGAGCTGGTTTAAAATAAAAGACCTCAACAATTTTCAGTAAGAAGCTGCCTGCAAAATGCTTTTCTTTGCCAAACAGCCCCTAACCCTCAGCCCAGCCTTGAATTCACTGGACTTTGCTGTAGAAACTGATAATGTTTCAACTGTAAAATGGTGTCATAACTTGTCTAAATGGGTAAAACTTTCTTTTTAAATGTTGGGAAATGAAATTAATCCTATAAATATAGTGGTTGATGGTACATTTCGTGCCTTTATTACACTGAGACAGTGCCACTTGGCTTGGTGGTCACCTCAAAAAAAATCTGGTCCTGGTTTCTGCTGTGATTCTTTCATTCGGCCTTGAGTTCAGGGAGTTTATTCTAAATGTTGGGATGCAAAAATGCTCTCTTGAATATAAATGAGAGTGTGCACCTTCCAAGATTAGAAATTTTCAGGGATGGAAAACAAATGTATGAATTACATTAACAGGGGATTACTTAAAGAATAACTTAGCAACACTTGGACTGAGGGTGTTTTCCTGTTTAATGAGGCAGCCTCCATGGCCAACTGCCACTTTAAAGCAACTAAGACTAATCCCTTGTTATGATGCCTGGTTTGAACTAAACAGTGAGCACTTTGCTAAACTTTCCACCCTTTTCCCACAAACTGCACTCTTCCATCCATCCTCTGGCCTAAAATCTCTCCTCGTACTGTCTGTTGTGAAATCTTTTATACTAAATTGGAGAAAGGGCAACATTTAGAGCGGCAAAACACATTGATTTGACACTTAACTTTCACTCATTGAGATTTATTGAGATAAATCCAGTTAATTAAGGCTAGAGTTTTACATATAAATGAACATCTGTTACATTCCAACCTTTGCCAAATGAGTTCACATGATGCTGATTAAGCGCCATATACATGTGGGAAGTGTGGCGCCATTGTCACACTGGCATGATGGCAGCAATGTTTTATGGGAACCAGTGATGATTGGTTTGGGATCATCCACAGCGATGGAGACGAAATAGGTTAAAGCAGCTGCGAGTGTGGAAGTGCCAGAAAACCTAGAAGGCGTCCAAGAAAAGTTTCTGATGCTCCTGATAAAAAAGAAACTCTACATTAAGAGGAAATATTACAGCCTAGAAGAGAAAGTTACCAATTTGTCATAAGCATGCGTCACCTGTGTTTCTGTAATTACTCTCACTGCCAGAAGGGGGAGCAAAAAGTTCTTCACTGCAGGTTTAATCTGAATTAGCGTTGTGCGATCTGCAGAATTCAACTCTGATTTCTATACATTTTCACCTTAAAATAACACATTAAATATGTAGCCTGCCATTTGGAAAATGTTAAACTAACACTACATCCCAAAGCATAAAAATAGGATTTTGAATTTCTCTCTTTGGTTCGAAACTTTAGGACATTTTTACTCTTCACCTTTGAATCGATTGCATTACAGCAAATATTTTTGCCTTTTACATGTCAACTGACTGCAGACCTACTAGACTGACCCATTAGATGTAGGCTACTGTGCCATATTTTATGCAGCATTGTCCTCCCCTCTCACCATATGGTCTAGACCAGGGGTGTCAAAGTCATTTTAGTTCTGGGGCCACATTCAGCCCAATCTTTTTACAAAACATTATGAAGAACCTGAAATTCTTAAGAAAAACAAATTTAATTTTAACAACATTATGCCTCAGTTTGTCATTTCCACGTTACAACTTCCAGATCACAGTGTGTCTACAAAGGCACAAAACATTTAATCACAGGTATCTGGAACTGAATGATATAGTGTTTCACTTTATGATCAAAATGACAAAAGAGAAACAAAAAAGACAATAAAAAGAGACAAAGTATTACAAAAATGAGACGCAAAATGACAAAAGCGAGACAAAACAAAAAATGAGACAAAGGACACAAAACAAAAGAGACGAAAAATTAGACAAAAAAAGTTATAAAGCGACAAATAAAGTGGACAAACAACAAGAACGGGACAAAAAATGACAAAAGCGAGAAATAAAACGATAAAAAAAGTAGACAATGCAAGCGAGACAAAAAGCAAACACAAAATGACACAAACGATACCCAACACAACGAATAAAGTGAAACACAAAATGACAAAAATAAAACAAAAAACACAAGCAAGACAAAAAGGAAACACACAATGACAAAAATGAGAAACAAAATGACAAAAGCATGAGACAAATGACAGAAGTCAAACAAAAAAAGACAAAAAACAACAAAAACGAGACAAAATATTACAAAAATGAGCCACAAAATGACAAAAGAACAATGAGCAATCAACTTGTCATGGTCTAGAAATGATTTAAAGTTTATAGTTTTACAAATTTACAATTTGCAGTTAATGTCTTCTCTGTAATTTTTACACTTTACAAAGTCGTCCAGCAGGCCGTATTGGACCCTCTGGTGGGCCGGTTTTGGCCCGTAGGCTGCATGTTTGACACCCCTGGTCTAGACAGTTGTGGTTGGTTTAAAGAAATAAAGACAAGCCAGCATTTCTTTTACCTATTAGAGTCTGAAAATGGGTACAGCCAGACTCCAGCACCGATGCAGTGTTGTGGAGACAAATCTGTCTGTATGAGGCACCTACTGTGAAATGACTAATTAGGATGAAGTGCTACTGAGTGGCAAAAACCAGTTTTAGAAATAGAAGCCAAAGCGGAGTACCTGAGGGTTACTAGGTAACAGACTCCAAAAGATGTCTGACTTGAATAGACTCCAATTCATAAGACTCAACTTCTCCCGTGAAATACTAGGTCAATTCATGTTTTCAACAAGTCATTATGATAGATTTTTGCTGAATTCATACCTCATGATCAGTGTGCTGGTGGTCCTTATGAAAATAATTCTAAACTGAAATCTAAACTCTAGTTCAATGCTCATTGTTTTGATTTAGTTAAAATGTTGCCATTTGTTGATGAAGTGGACCGTTTTGCTGTTAGACTGGGTAAAGGTCCCACATTATGTCCCTTTTCATTAAGTTAATAAAGTCTCACATTGTCAAATGCTACAGAGATCATTAACTTTACCATCACTATATTACCCCTGCTTTAGTCTTGTTCCAAACAAGTGGAGTCAGTGTCTACAGCTTTAAATCCATCTGAGTTGCTGTTGCTTTTGGGAAGAGACCTACAGGTATACCTCTGTCTGCATCTACTCTAGTCAGTGATTGGCAGAGACAAGCTCAGACGCCGTGGGTGAGCCAGTTATATGTTGTGACATCATAACCGGCTGCGAACCTGAATGCTAATTCAGAAATACACCTTCTGCTCTATGGAGAAAGTAAAGAAATGAGGCTTCTTTTTTCATATTTTGTGGGTCTATAGCATGCTGCGTATATCTTACACGGACAGAATAACCAATGAAGATGTTATAAAAACACTAAACACAAATTATACACTACTGAACAAAATTAGGAAATGGCAAGCAACATTTTTTGGAGACATGTTAAGGAAGGAGACCCTGGAATATATCCTCACAACTGGGAAAATTAACAGGAAGAGAAGATGAGGAAGACAGAGAATGAAAATGACAGATGGAATGAATTACATCATGGCTACATATGGAATGGGCAACAGTCACAACTGAGAGAGCAAAAGATCGGAGGAGCTGGAGAGAAATGATCGCCTACGCTGAAGGGCATGGCACTTGATTGATTGATTGATTGATTGATAGACACATATTGGTGCTCAGAAACTTGGATTTTGCATAATATGATCCCTTTAATGCACTTTTTGGATTGCTTAATTATGGCCTGGTTTTTAGTTAATTGTACTAAGAGACCCTTAAAGGGATTCTGGTATGCAGTGATTTAGTTTTTTTAAACAGTTATTGAACTTTATATGAAATTTTAGCATTAAGTAGAATGTGTAGAATGCATCTTGCCTGTTAGCTAAGATATTGTACTGTACAATGCTGTACGCATTAGCTATGTGCTCTAACCGGCTCCCATATTCCAACTGGAATAGATGGCATCAACCATAAAGCCATTCTCTAGGCTTCAAATTCAATGCAAACCAAAGGGCAATGTGACTGATTGCTCTGTTCATCCTTATAAGCAGTCTGGGTGCCACGTATTTGAAGGTTTCCAGCCACACAGAGCAGTGTAGCAGCAGTTTCCTGCCTTATAATGATTTACTCAAGAACAGGACTGCTTCTCGCTGAATAACAAAAACAATTTACACCTGTCAAACCAGCTCACATTATTGCCAGGTCCACCTGAACATCTTAGAAAGAGATGATAAAGGACATGGGAACAGAACAACCTCCCACTCTGCACTCTGTATAAATGAAACTGGCTTTTGCAGCAAGCAGTGATATTAAATTTGGGATATTTTCATTCAGAGTGTATGGAGCCACAGCCACTTGTTTGCTCTGTCTGAAAATCAGCCTGTTGGCTGCACCACAGGGGTTTACGCCTGTGGCAGGTGTGACCATGCCTGGACAATTTTCACACCGGGGAATGAGATGCTCTTTAACGGCAGGAGGAAACGTTCACCATTCTGTTTAACATCTATTTTATCCCATAGTAATATATCACATTTTCCCTTGTGCTTATTATTGCTCTCTGTGGAGTAGGAAGACTAACTCTGTTGGAAAATCTATGACAGCACATGGAAAACCAATAAAACTGAAGCCTTATACAGTATGTCCTTGTCTTCCTAATTGATACAACTGAGCCCTGTGAGGCTGTAATGAAAGCGAGGGCATTAATTGTTTCTGATCTCAATCAATATCACTTCATCCCCACAGATGCAAAAAGTAAAGTAACCTAATGAGTTTGATTACAAAAAACAACTGTGTTTATCCTTAAAGATTCACTTATTGATACTTTAAAAGATTGATAATAATAATAATAAATGACCAGTTCTAATATTGAAGATGCTGTATTGACAAACCCACAGACTCCAGTATTACTCTTCTTCTCTGCAGTTACACTCAGCTCTAACAAGTGTTTTAGCAAATTTCAGTTCAGAGTTTCAGTGCCATTCTCACTGATGTCATCAGGTTTGTGACCAGAAAACAGCTGAAACTGTGTGCTATCTGCCAAGAACTAAACATCAGGCAGAACTGTGATGAGTTTGTGTAGAAGCTCCTAAACAGCCAGATATTGTTTCCAGGGACTGGTGGTGACCAAAACAGAGCTAAAAGAAGGCTTACTATTGAAGACAGAAAAATTGTCTACATGTTGCATCATACTTGCTAAGAAAAGTTTACCATGTCAACTCATTACTAACATGTTCCCCTAATGCTACCAGAACAGCTGTGAGCAATCGGCAAATGGACATGAAACTACTGGGGGTTTCCTGTGACATCTGGCGCCAGGATGTTTAGCAGAGGATTCTGGGTACTTGGTGGGGCCTTCGTGGATCAGACTTGTTCCAGTGTATCTTGGGGATATTTGATCAGATTGGGGTCTGTGAAGTTAAGAGGATGGGTCAACACCTTGAGCTCTTTGTTGTGTTCCTCAAGTCAACTCTGAGTAGGTTTTTGCTTTGTGGCAGAGCCTTCATATGCAATAATGTTTACATGTCAAACTACATGAATAAAAGTAAAGAATAAGGTTTCTCAGCAGATCATTGCATTATTTTATTGAATTATCAATGTTATTCGCTTAACTTGTGAATTTTGATGTTTTGGCTGATTAGTGTTTGTCAGTCTTCACTTTGAAAGCTTGTTTCCGCTGCGTCTATCTAGTCCGGAAAAAAGTTATAGTAGGCTCAAGGACTAAAAAACAATAAATACTAGGGAGGTCTGATAATATTGGCCCACCCATATCATCAGCCTGATATTAGCATAAAAATGTAATATCGGTCAATATCGTTATCGTATTTTTGCCTATCATGAAATCCGATAAAATAATGTGTGGATTTTGCCGGCATTTACCGAGACGATATATATATATATATATATATATATATATATATATATATATATATATATATATATATATATATATATATATATATATATATATATATATATAAATAAAAAATATGGAAAAGCCTTGCTGCATTTCTGAATGCATCCAATGAAGCATCACAATAACATTAGGCATGATGCGTTAATTCCACGACAGGAGATATGTGATGTTACCTAAAATTAGTTAAATAGCCCACATATATGGGTATTGGTATTGGTTGATATCGGAAATTGAGAGCTGGACAATCGGTTATCAGCACAGATGACTTATAAATGTGAGAGGAAATTTTGATTTGCTGCATTAGTTAGTCTCACTATTGAACGTATCTATCAGATCTACTGGATCTATTAGGCTGATGCAACATGAGTTAGTTGCTACATAACCTCATAGCACATTACCACACTCTGCCATCTGCAGGAAAGTGTATCATACATGTTGACAAGTGATTTATGGAAAATACAAAAATAACTAAAAACTCTGACGAGACTAAATTTGATTACAACCATTAGAACTCCAAATATACCAGCAAAGTGCAGCTTTCAACTGAATCTATTTTTTTTTTTTTTTTTTTTTTTTTAGGTGATGTAATTTGCTCAGTTATTTTCAAGATCAAGATTGAAATTGAAAGCAGCAGTCAAAAGCTCCACGGTGTTCATTTAAAGACACATTGTCTTTCAGTTCAGAATAGCCCGATGTCCTAAACCTGAAGTTGAGGACAGTTGCTCAGGCCTGCACTTGGTTTGACACCTGTCAGTCACACTGCCACCAGATGCTGTGCTGCATTATGAATTGCCTCTCACTGGCTTCTCACAATCTATTCTCAGACAGCTTCTCCTCCCCACCTCTCCCCACAAATCATCCAAGATACATTCCCCTCTCCTGTATCATGCCATGACAGGCTGTGTGTCGAGCATTTAAAGAATGGAGCTCGAGTGACACACATGTACAGATAAACTAGGGGCTGTGGCAGACCCACGTATTAGGCCTCTGGACAATAAATTTAGATGATCCACGACATCGCACCTCATCTGAGCTTTCCTTAAAGCCTCGGGCACATTAAGTTGCAGGGCGGCAGCGGCCACTCTCCCAAGGTCAGTGTCAGAGGGGAGGGCAGTGATGATGTGGAGGAGGACGGAGGGGAGGGAGGGAGGGAGGGAGGAGGAGGGACGGAGCTGAGAAGAGGTGGTACAAAATGCCAATGCGACGGGGAGTTTAAAACACAGCTTCACTGGAGAAAAATAATGTGCCACAGAAACATTTGCGTATCCACCGTAGCACACTGTCTGACACAGCCGTAAACTCCCCCCGTGTTTGTTGACCTTTCATTCCTCTGCCTACACCAGCTCTCTGCGGTACTCGTTTTGCTCTTCATCCCTTTCTCCTCTTTGACTCCGGGAGACGTCATCGTGTTTTCTGTATCTGACAATATGGCAGTCGTGTGGCCGCTTGCATACAAAGATCTACTGTATGCGCTCTACTCATGAATTATTTAAATGCAGGGCAGCGATACCTGGTGACACTTTTACCTTGAGTTGCGCACCCTTCGGGGTCGGCATAATATCGACACAAACAAAACACCAAGGTTTCCATAATCTCTCTGTGAGGCAGGATAAACAAATCAAATGTACTGATGCCAGACCTGATAGTGAAACAGTGACAGTCTGGAAGGAGGGAACATAAAGATTTGCAGAAATATACAAAGATATGAAAACAAACTTAGGAGAATATTTCCACAAAACTATATAACCATCAGAAACAAGAAGACAAGCCTTACAGGGCCACCACCACTTGTGTATATGTGGCTATAACAGTAAATACCGGGTGCTGGACTGGAGGTTTATATGAGGATCGAAACACTAAAGCCCTAAAGGATAAAACTGTCTTTTGTCCTGACACAACTAATCTGTGAGACAAAGAGGCAAAGTTTAAAGCAGTGTGATAACTTGTGATGCCCTCAGCTGAAAAAACAATTTAGCCACGCTTCTAATGTGGCTCTAGGGATTGTTGTGGCTGATCAGTCAATCAATCTACCACTTTCTACGAGTTGTTGCTGAAAAATACTCTGATGCACAGCTCCCACTGCTTCTGCAACACTCTCTGGAAGTCCTGTTGTGGCCACTTGCAGGTGTATAATTGTAATTTCACCATGGAACTCAAACATGCACAAAGAACAAACATTAAACTGTGAGTTTAACAGACCCAACCATGTCAAGGATCATTACTGGTGATGAGAGTTGCGTCTGCGGCTCTGACCAAGACTCCTAACAGTAGTTTTTAGTAAAAGTGCCCACAGTTTCCAAGACTGAAGAGGATGCAACAGGTCTGAAGAGATAGGGGCCAAATTTTAATCAGGCACTGTTATTTATATATATTTTTATATAGGTGCAGTAACTTAACTTCTTGGTCACAACTTGTGGAGTAAAATATCTTAACAACTGTCACATAGATGCCATTAAAATCCTGCTGACTGGTGATTGCTTAATTTTTCCTCTAGTACCATCAGTAGGCCACAGTTTCATTCATATAATAAAATATCTGTACATTTACCTACGTGTATCTGTAGATGGATAAGCACATGTTCCCAGCAAGTCAAATCCCACTGATTCCGTTGATCCCCTGACTTTTAATGCCACCACAAAGCTGACATTTGTGGTTTTTCAGTGAAATCACTCGACAACTATTGAATGAATCGCCTTGAAATGTGTTGCACATTCATGCCTTCCTCAAGATGATTTGTAGTATTGTCTGTGATACCCTCAGTTTACACCCACCACCGTCGTCATGTCTCAAGTCTTATTTGTCCACTGCTTTGAGACAAAACTCTGAGTCAAGGCACAATGTGGAGCAACAGGGTAACTTCTAAAATCCCCAATGGAGAAGCAGTGCTCAAGGTCTTCTGTGGGGTTTACTGAGATTGAATTAGCCGCTGAATCCAAGACTGTCCTTTAATTCAATTCTAGGTTTAAACCTTGATGTGTAATTGCAAATTTGGCCTCTTGGAAAGCACCGGAGACTACATAATCACAATAAACAAGTTAACAAATGCAGAAACATAAAGTCATGTAATGGCCCAACTGACTGCCCATCAGTTCCTGTGCTGCTTTATTTTATTACTCAGGGTTTTTCCTGTAAAGATTAAGTGTCGGACATCTCTAAAAGAAGTTTAAACCAGATTCAAAAGGAAAATCAGCAGCACTGCAATAAATAAAAATAGCAAATGCAATTTTTTAACCAGTTTTGTCAATTGGGGTGACATTTACTCAAGCGTCACAGACAGTTTTTGCTCATGAAATGGTCAGAAATAACAGATAAGATAAGATAAGATAAGATAAGATAAGATAAGATAAGATAAGATAAGATAAGATAAGATAAGATAAGATAAGATAAGATAAGATAAGATAAGATAAGATAAGATAAGATAAGATAAGATAAGATAAGATAAGATAAGATAAGATAAGGGATGTCTGATAATATCGGCCCACTGATATTGTGAACTGCTGTGAAAGACGGACGGAGGAACGAACCGAATATTCAGTTCGGTCTGTAAGGTCAGAGGATACCACTGTCGGGACCGAATATTCGGATATCCGGGTCCAGCCCTAGTTAAGTCCGTGACAGGAGATACGTGATGTTACTTAAAATTAGCTAAGCAGCCCACATACATCGGTATCAGTTGATATCGGAATCGGAAATTGAGAGTTGGACAATATCGGCAAAAAGCCAATATCTGACATCCCTAGGTAAGATGAGGCAAGATAATCCTTTATTGTTTCCCACGGCAGGGGAACTTCACATAGCTACAGCAGCAACAACTCTTACAGTCTTACAGCAATAAACTTACATATAATAATAATAATTATAATAATAATAAGGATGAAAAAATGAAAAATGAACAAATACAGCACCAATAAACTGCAAAACAACAACGATAAAAAAGAATTGTGGAATAAATATAGAAGTGCAGATGCAGCAGAGCAAAAATGGCTGTGCAAATGTTATTATGGTTGAGATGATGACATGACAGCCAGTGGTGCTGATGTTGTACAGTCTTACAGCAGTATAGTAGGCTAAAAAAAAAGTAGGAAAAGCATAGATTTCTGTCAAATAAGGAAACATTGACTGTTTTTTTTTTTTTTTTTTTACCAATCACACTTACTGTTTTACACAGTACCCCCATTCAGAGCTAGAAATAAACTATTATTGTGTAAATGCTAGCAAATCTGAGAGTGAGCTGACAGGCCATATGGGACTTTTTTATTGGACAGAATACTCTTCTGAAAGGTTTTGACACCAGGTCTCTGGACAACCTAAATGCAACAATTTATCCATCTCAGATCGGGGTGAAGAGGTGAGATTGTGCCGCTCTTTCAGGGCAAACGCGAGACAGAATTAATGCGACAATATGAAAATAACAGCCCACAACAAATCAAATAAATGGGATTATAGCTGTAAAACAGCATTCCTGTTCCACCTTTCCTCTGATTTACACAAAACATAGATCCTCCGCAGTGACCTTCTAACCCCATTTGCACTACATCTTCTTGGGCATCTCCTCAGAGTGCAAAGCCACCAAGTTGACCTAGAAATCCAACTAAATACCAACTTCTCGGTCCCACTGCGATGATTAAATGAGGGTGATATTTACAATGGAGCCCAAGTGTCTTAATTCAACTCAATTAGGGCCCTTATATGGGGAAGAGGTTGTCAGAGTAAATGTTGCTGTACAGTTTTCACGGGTAATTACCTTGCTCCAGTGTGACGAGGGGCCTATTCGGTGGGAAGGGGTTAGAAGACACCATGAAGGGGAAGATTAAGTTTCCATGAAGGGGAAGACTAAGTTAAGATTCTGTAACTTTCCATACAAAGTCAAGAGCTGCAGAGGGCACACTGTGAACCACACCACGCATAATTAAGAATGCTGCTTTCACACCAAATGCCAACGGTTTGACCACAAGGATTTGCTTTTAATTACCAACTACTTGCTGACATTTTGAACTTGTGCTTGACTTTTTTCTTTTTTTGTCTTTGGATCATATTGTGGGTGTCTGCGCTGACATATACACAAAAAAACAAACGAGAGACACTTGAACTTCTGTGCTCCCTGTTGCCAGATGCAAACTGTTCTCTTAGGAAGTCATTAGAGCGCATTTGTACCTGCTTACCACTTGAACACAATATTCAGAATTTGGAAATAATTAAGCTAGGACGGGGTGTTTCTTCCCCAAGACATACAACGGCAACTACATTTCACAGCTTTGCATGTGTGAGTAACAGCTGAGGGCATAGTTCAGCAATACGGTGGACAAGATTATGCTTGTTTCGCTCAGAAGGGAGCCAAGGTTCAGTAACACAGGGTTTGCTATCTGCACACAAAGACTACAGCTCCTCTCAGCCTGCGGTGGAATATATGGACATCATGAGGGAAGATGCCTGACACTCATCATGTTTTAACATTTCGCTGCTCCTCATTATTCCGGTCTGAAACTGCAGTCCCTGACGTATATATTTTCAGGGCTGGCGGATGGAAAAAAGTTAAAAAAACAGAAAAGAAAGTACGATTATATATGACAGAATGGGGAAAAAGTAATTGGACAATGGAAAGTCTACTTAAATCGATTTTCACGCAGGAAAAAAAGCAAGCTAAATGCCAAATATCCAAACACTAGACAGCAGAGTGTCACACAGAGTTTACGGTTACATTTCTCCTTAGCCGAGTGTTGCCTCCTTATCATGTTAAGAGCCTAAAACAACACGAGATGAAGTCACCTGGAAACCTCATCTTTAACATGGGACTAATTCAGCTGATTATGTGCGGCTAAATTCAGACAATGAGTCAGTGGCTCATTTCCTTTCTTTCCTTTCAGATGAGAAATACTGCAGATCATCGTCAGACTCCCCTCTGTGAAAAATAATGAACAAATTCACTCAGTGGATGCTGTAACTCAAATACCTGAATTTTTCCTTTGACCTGCACTGAGGAAATTCCATTTGAGCTGTAGTTGAAGTCATGTACAGATTTATAAGAATCTTGTGTATCTTTCTTCATTGCTGAGGACTTTTCTTTACTCTGTCACCTTTAAATTATAATTCATCCCTTTAAATTGTAGCCCAAGTGTCAAAAGTTTACTGCTCTTTTAGATTAGTGCATCTGACGTCACAACTTCTGCTTTTCTTCTAAATTGTCTGCTGAAATTCAGCCACTGTTTCTCCAACTAGGATTTCACAGTAAGTCTAATGACTAAAACAGGTTTTGCATGGTACATTTGGGTGAAGCAAATGCTTAAGTTGAAATAAAGGAAAGTTTCAAATTGACTTAACTTAAAATGAAGTTGCATAAATGCAAACTGTTTATTTGAAAACAATGAAATGATTTAAGCATGCTGTAATAAGTCAATTGATTAAAATTTTTTAAAATTAAATACAGTGAAATAATTAAGAAATAAATATTAATTCACATGTAAACTGTGAAAAATAATGGCAAAGACTGAATAATTTTTAAAAATCTCTACTTCTTTACATGGAAATTCCTTCTTTTTACAACGTTTGATGGCAAAATTACAATACTTTTGTCTGTGTTACTCAGCAAACTCAGCAAAAAAAACCAAAAGAAAAACTTATTTTGCAGATCTTTTGCTGTTATTTGAAAGAAAAAAAATGTATGTTTCGGATTGATTGTTTTGTAATTGTTTTATATGTTTTCCCTAATATGTTAAATTACAGATAATATCTTGTTAAAAAAATATAGAAAATATGTATTAATTTACATGTTGATTGAAAAAAGAACATACAACAAAAAGCAACGGTACGTCATGACCACATGACTGTAACTATTGTTTATGCTTGCACAATGTTTAGCCATAATATTATTACAGAAATAGAATTACAATTTAATTTAAAATTTAAAGTAAATTTAAATTTACTTTAAATTTAATTTAAATTTTAAATTGAATTCTCTGTTGTCTCAGTTGTCTAAATGTTAACATGCTGCTGTTACAAATGAATTTCCTATTAAGGATCAATAAAGCATATATTCTATTCTATATTCTATTCTCCTCTATTCTAATTAGACAATTTTGTACTGTATTTTTTAAAAAAAAAGCAAACATACTGTTATACATACATACATACATACATACATACATACATATTCTGGATTGATCAATTAATTACTTTTTTTTAACAGATTATTGAATTACAGTAAAAAATGTTCATGATTACATGTTGACTAAAAAACAAACTAACAAAAAAAGAACAGGTCAAAACTGTACATAATGTCCACATGGATAATCAGTATGTATATACATTTTATTGACCATACAATAACACTGTTTCAGAATTTAAAGTGGCTAAAATAACTTTATTCTGCTGATATTTTCTGTTATTTTCATAGTTCTTACTGATTTTTAAAGCTACATCTATTTTAAAATTATTTTTGTTTGACATTTTCACTTTTCTGTACAAATTGTTTTTTTACAGTGTGAATCTAACATAAACTAATGTCATTATTATGATGATTATTATTATTATGACTGAACAACTTGATTCAAATGTTACCAACTGAAGCAATTAATTGAAGTTGGTCCAACATCACCTTGTGCAGTTTATTATTAATTCTCATTAGTGTGGTAAAATGTTCTGAGCTCATATATTAAAAAGCTGGTTGTGTAACTGAATCATGTATTTACTTTAAAGCAGTGAATGGAAGTGGAGCTGCTGCTGTTCAGGACCCTGGACAGCGGAGCCTCGCCGCTCTGAAGAAGGGTCGGAACCGCTTTTTCTTTCGCTGATCGTCGGATCGGTGTGACGCTGGATCTGCTCCCGGCTCTCCTCCTCACCCCCCTACACACCCACACCCACCGACTCGCTGCTCTCCTCCCCCTCCTCCCCCTGAACGGAACGTCACCTGCAGCAGAGCGGGATTTAAACAGGGACGGAGAGGGAAGAGAGTGGAGCGTCTCTGGAAACAGTCACAGTGCGCATCATAGACCGCCACACGGTGGAGCAAAGCCTAACCAAACTTTTTTTTAAATTATTTTCATTTTCATTTTTTAAAAACATTTTTACTAACATCCCCTTTCTCCCCCCCTTCTTTTAAACTGATCCACAAAGTTTTCCAACAAACAAACTCTTTACTTCCCCACATTTCTGTTTCTGGCTCCACTTTTTTTGACGTTTAAAGCAACAAGTGTGCGAGAGACATCTTGTCCTCTTGTTTCTTTCTTTGTTTTTTTTTTTTGTTTTTTTTTTTTATCCCACATAGGAAAAAAAAGAAATGCCAACGACATATTAAGCCGCCCGGGGTGGCACCACAGTGACACCGGACTGAAATGATCCTCTCCAACGTGAGCCTGAGCGGCTGCGCGGAGGTCAACAGCGCTGTGTGCGCCGGAGCCGGGGAAGGGCAGCTGGGGGGCGGATCATACCGGACCACCCTCACCCCGACGGGGAACCTGGTGGTGGCCGTGTGCCTGGGCTTCATCGGCACTTTCGGACTTCTGAACAACCTGCTGGTGCTGGTGCTCTTCTGCCGCTACAAGATGCTGCGGTCTCCCATCAACCTGCTCCTGATTAACATTTCCATCAGCGACCTGCTGGTGTGCGTACTGGGGACTCCGTTCAGCTTCGCGGCCAGCACGCAGGGAAGGTGGCTCATCGGGGAAGGAGGATGCGTGTGGTACGGATTCGCCAACTCCCTGTTTGGTGAGTAGAAATGCGGAATCTGCAGGATCGTGGAGCTTTTCTGTTGCACCCACAGGCGACTGCATCCATGTATGTATTTTATTTCGCATGTTGGAACGCGTTTTGTGTGCGTCTGTGTGTTTTATCACTGCGCTTAGGTGCTTCGTGATGGTGAGCTTCATCGATGAGGATTTAGAAGAATTAGAAAAGAGTGACTGTGAACTGTGCGTCTTTGTGGGGATATGAAAGTTTGATAGAAAAACCTTTAAAATGCAGGTGGGGGTGAATAATTAGACCATGATCGGTGCTTATGCTTCAAACTCGAAAACATAAAGCCAATTTTCAGCCATTTGCATGTCTCTGCTGGAGCAGGCAAACATGCGTATTGTCTTTCTTTAAATTAATCCTGGGTGTGATCATCCTGCAGACATCAGAAGGTGTTTTTAAAAGTGCAGATCATTTGACAATAAGCTAAGGCTGCAGTTGTGCAGTCAGAAGGGGTGCAGTTCATCATTAAGTTAAAGGATGCACTGCTGTGGTCCTGATGCTGCAGGTTTTGTCCAGGTGATGACTCCTACAGAAACAGTGCTGTGCAGAGGCTGTGCCGGTCATTATCTCCGGATTGCTGCTGCATGACAGACTGTTGAATCACTTCCAGCCACTTCGGAGGGCTGCATGTGCATACGTTCTGGTGGCACGAGGTCTCTGGGGGTGTTTAGGGAAACATATGGTGTGCATAGATGCTTAGCCATTTGTCCAAATGTCATTATGAACTTTGAAAACATGTCACAGGACTGTCAGCTGCTGCCATGTGAAGCAGACCTGCTATTAAATGGCCGCTAAATGCTTGTTACCATGTAGCTGAGTGGCTGCGCCTGAGGCAAAAGGAAGCCTCATCGCTGTTCATTTAGCTGCGGGTGCAGGTCTGTGGGGCTGTCGGGACACATTCGGGGCCATGTTGCAGAATAAAATCACTCAAGGGGGGAATGTGTGATGAGAAAGGGGGCGCTGCTCTGCCTTCTCTTACTCAGGAGTGCTGATATCAATGCAAATGGGACACAATGCAACCAAGAATCAGGCTCTCAATCTCACCTGGAGATGAGCCAGACTGGGAGGAGGGACCATTAAAAAGCATTAAACATAGAATAATCTCCACTTCCTCTAAGAGTTGTATTAATTAAAACTTCAGTGAATGCGATTGAGTCCTTTGAGTGGAATTTGTTTGGCGTCGAATTTAAGAAAAGCCTCATTCGTGCATCAAAGCTGAGGATGTTCTTCTATCATCAGTCCTTGGCCTGACGCCTGATTTTAAAGTTCTTCAGTGAACAGTCTTTCTTGCTCTCAGTCCCACTAATTGCTTTAAAAGCTTTCCATGCCATCCAAACAACCTTTGAAGACCAGGCAGCCATAGATGTCTGAAAACACAAATTCTGCCTCTATCTCTGACATTAGCACAATGCTGTAGCAGTCTCATTGCCATCTATTATACCAGTTCTTTCTCGCAGTCCAATCAAAGTGTGCATTTCAAAGGATGTCTGGCAGCTTAGGACTTGAAATCAAGCTCTTAAACTAATAGTTGCAGAAGAAAGAACACACAGGAGCAGGATGTACTTGGTATCAAAGTCATTTTAGTCCTGAAAATGCTGTAATTTTGGATTGAAGTTGGATTCATAAACCCTTGGAGTTCTTCTGTATTTGACTGAATGTGGTTAAGATCAGATGTAAGAAGCTTCAATCTATACGTGTCTCATATAGACCATGGTGTTGTTGTTTTGCTGCTTTTGTTTCCTGCTGTTAAAGCTCAAATCAGTTCATCAAAACCAATTGATTTCATGGCAATGTTCTTTTGAAGGCCCTGAGTTCATTTGGCACTAATGAAAACATGGATTTTCACCGGACTGAGGAAAGGAAGATGAAATATTTAGACCTGCACGTCTCTCTACAGCTGCAGATTGACTGAACATTACATGCTGGACGTCCATAGTCGACGGCCGCAGCTTTGCTCTGATGAAGTTTGTGTAACAGCCTCATAAATCTTTCACAAAGTGCTCCCTCTCACTCACTTCAGTGCATCTAATCTCCTGGTGTTTAAAGCCTCACTTTAAGCGGAGCAGCCACTGGTAACCACCCACAAACTGAGCAGCACTCCAGCCAATACCTGCTGTAACCAAAGACTTCAGGCATTTGCCCTTATCTACAGTGGGATTATGGTTTATTTGGCCACCTGTGTCAGAGCCCGGTTGCTTAAAAGGCAGCTGTTGGAAAAAACCTGAACTAAAAAAAGCCTCTGAGAGAAAACAGAAGGGTTTGTACTCATCCAACATCTCTTTGTAGCCATTTCCAGTTTCTTTGTGGCCGTTTTGCAATTGTTCATTTTTATTTGTTTATATATATTTTGTGGTACTTTTCAATCTCGTTTAGCATCATTTTGCAGGTGGAACCTTTGGGCGCCATCCATGCAGCAGAGAAAGCAACTAAAGATTTACACATATTGCGCTCAGTGAGTCAAATGAATTCAGCAGGCTTGATCAGCAGCTTTCTATACTTGCCTGCTTTTTGTCACCAGGCCAGCCCATTTCTTTCCTTGATCTGTTGCTTGAATTTTCACACAGGACACTCAACTTAACTAAATTGAATTTCCCTTTCCTTAAGAGCCTCTTGAATCTGTCAAACTTTTAAATTCAAACCAGACTCAAGTGCTACTTTCACTTCCTCTGGGATAAGTTGGCAATTTCCAAAACAGGATTACTTCATTTGAGGCATATCGCAGAGAAAGAAGAAGAAGAAAAAAAAGAAGAAGGCGAGCCTCTGTCATTTCTCAGTATCTGGTTGTACTCTGATTGTATCCACTGTCCCGCTAACTCGAATGTTATACCAAGATTAAGCGCCATCTGAAGATGTGTAACACTGACATCCAGAAGGAGCCAATTTATTAAAATCTGTCTGACAGAACTTCTATAAACTTCTATAAACTAAAACATCGCAGAAGACACAGTAAGAGAGAGAAAGAGAGAGAGAGAGATGGCTCGCAGACATCATTAGAGCCTGTATTGGTTATGGATGAATAATCCCTCAATGGGCACATAAAAACAGAGAGAAAGGAAGAGTGAGGGAGGGTCAGAGAAAAGGAAAAGTGAAATTGATTGTTTAGATGAATAATGCCGGGTACAGCTTTGACAAAGCAACTGTGTCTGTCTTCCCCAAATCTCTATAAAGCTTTTCCCAAATGATCGATGTTCCTTCAAATTAGAGGGCATCACTGTCAATGACAAAAGACGTCGTTAGCTTGGTGTTAGCGCGTCGTATTCCTGCTTCCTTGCCAACATCGATTTTTTTTTTTTTTTGAGGGGGCTTTTTCGCTCACTGTCTTAGATTGTTGAATGACTGAACAACTGAAGATCCACCACTTTGACTTTACGCCAGCAGCATCAACTGAAGACAATTTGTGGAGACGTGGGTTGTGTATGCGTGCGCCGCTATAGTCGAACTCTATACTTTTCCCCTCCACCATCAGCCTCCTGGCACTCATTTAGCCGCTTCGCCTCCTCCAGCCCACCTCTTTGCATTTCCCTTCCTCCTCTCTTGCTGAACTTTTTATTGTCTTCCATTATACAGTGTAGGAACAGGACAGGCTCTTTTTATTCTTTGACACCCGGCCTGCGTGTCTCTGCATACTGTTGGCTTCCTCCTGCCTCAAGTGGACTTTGCAAACAGTCACTGGATTAACCTTGCACTGCCGAGCTGCATATTGAAGTCACACTGTCCTCCTGCGCACACACTCATACAGGCACAGCAAGATATGGGCAAAGACACGGCAGAACATGTATAGAGGAGAGGAAATGCATATATATGTGCATCACGCCGGCACAGGCACCACCTGGTCTGACTGATGTTAATTTGTTATGACCGTATGAAGAAGTCTCAGCAGGGAGAAAGAAAGCAGAACAATGCCACTCCGCCGCAAAGGTCAGAGTGAGTGAGCCAGCTAATGAGCCAGGCTAATAAACAGTGAATTAAAGGTCTCGTAAAGTAGAGACAAAAATATGTTTTAGTGATGATAGGTGGCTGCTTTGAGTCGTGCATCCTTCTTCATGTGAGACAAATCCCCAGGAAAGTTATTTTTTTCTTTGTAGACTCACAGTAGTAAAAAGAAAAAAGAAAACCACTAGGGTGGGACTTTCAGGGCAAACACAGCTTTATTGAATCCTGTGTTTTTCATTCAAACTGTCTTTTCCTGGATATACAGTATCAGACGAGCAATACTGAACCAGATGCTTTCTAAAAGACAAATAAGACAGAAGCAGCGAGGGAGCAACACGGAGGAAGTAGAGCAAAGATTTTGTTGTTTTTTTTTTTCTCCCCAAACATTATCAGATCATAATATGTTTCATTTTGGATTATTAAATTCAGCTGCTGACTTTTATCCTGCCAGAGGACTAGAGAATGGATAGAGGATGATGTTTGATTTCAGACGCTATGAAGTTACATCCAAACTCGTGTGGGTGTTTATCACAGTGACGCTACACGGCGTCAAATAAAGATGTCCTTGTCACTCTAATAAAGTGCTATGTAACCAGAGACAGTGGTGTGCTCATTAAGAGGGTGAGGATCTGCTGATGTGATGAAGTTTTCCTTTTAAAACTCATGATTTCCAACCATTTACAGCAGTGTTAAAGAGCCTGAAGACAGAGTGTTACTGCAACATGATGACTGCCAGTGTTCAATTTTGATGCCTCTGCATGTGAGTCATGAAGTAGAGCTGCTAATTAGCAAATTTGAAGTGTGATTTATTTTGGCAGTCACTCAAAGCTGGTTAATAGACACTGGAGACGTTTAGAGACATCAGTTACAAGCTCCCAGCCTGACCTGTGATGGACGACCTGACAGGATTACTGGATGTGGCACATTGTTGGCGTCCGCTTCGCCTGTTTGTTCATTTATACATCGGGACAACTCTCAGTACATCATCGTGCTTGTATCACCAAACGTGTGCCAATACAGTATTCTTGATTTGGGATGTCAGAAGACCTGACAGTTAGGTGCCAAGCTGATGCCAAAGTTTTGAGAATGTGAGGGTGCTTATTTTCTGTGGTACTGAAAGTGCTGCAGCTGTCACAAGGCTAATTTCAACTGCAGGAGGTTGCAGGTCGTTTTAGTGGAGCTCAAAGCTTTATGCATGTTCCGACTGCAAGAACCGTCCACGTAGAAAATCAATCAGTGTTGCTTTCAAGAGAAAAAGTGCCCATTCTGGAGTAGGGACCCCCGAATGGCCTCTAAAGACTGCAGTGTGGATCTTAACACTGACTTTTTATACTCAGAGAACCAAAAAATGCAGATTTTTTTAAACTTGGAGAGGTTAACAAGCGCCGTTGTTCTGCCCTCTCGATATCAGCCACATAAAATCCACCATACAAACTAACATAACAAACCCTCCATTGTTGTATTTGCTGTGTGCTCATAGAACTAAATAAACTCTAGCACTGACAAGTTATTTAAATATCACACGCTTAAGGCCTTCTCAAATTTGATAGGCAATAAGAAAAACAGTTAAACACATTCTGGGCAACAAAGTCATTGTTACTGGCTCTGTCCTTAACATCAGAATAGCACTGTTGGACGTCTGCATTCCATCGTTAATTTACACAGGGAAACAGATGAAGGCAAACTAAGCAACGAAATATGTCATTTGCCTTCCAAAATGACACATTAATTCACTTGAGACACCCGTATCAGCAGGGAGACATCTTTTTGTCAGCACTTTTGAAAACGTTGCATATCAAACCTCTAAAGCTCCGAGCTATTTTTAGAAACATCCCCAACTTCAATTAGTAACAATTTACCAATAGTTACCTGAATGAACAAGACTGGGCTCTATGGATCAGAGACATGAGTCTATACTTTTATTACTAGCCAAAATTTACAACATGAGTCATCAATGTTACTGAATCAGTTCTACAAACTCAACTGCGGCTCAATCAAATTTGATGCAACAGAAATGATGCCCAACAAATAGTATGTTCATTTTAATCACACCTGTTCACTGAATGTTCCATTTTCACAACAGTTAAAGCCTGATCCCAGTACAGGCAGAAACGGATAAGATTTGTTTTATGGCTTTGGCACAGCATGAGATAGATAAGGAGATGAAAGACTGCAGTTTAGGTAAAAACAAAACCTGTCAACTGCTGTTTTCAGTGTCGGCAATGAACAGTCAGGTTTTATTGTAGCTGTGGAAGTAGAAGTAACATAAAAAGATGTGTAGAAAAGAGAAATATGATGATCAGATGTAAACACTAAATGAAAAACCCAAGAATGTGCCAAACATTCATTTCAATCAACAACAAATGCTGCACTTTTCTTTCCTTTTGGTTTTAATGTTTTAAAAATGTGTCATAAAGTTTGATGAACCTTCAGCAAGCAGCAACCAAAGAAACGTTTCTGGGGATTTCTGCAGCTCAACACTTGCCTGTTTCTGGGTTTGTTTTTTTTTGTTTTTTTTTTTTTGTGATATAAAGTCATGCACCTCAATGGAAACAACACCACTATGGCTAAGAAGTAGAGAGCATTCCAATATGTCTGACACTATAACACAGTTATGGTGCCATAAATTATAAAAAGACATAATCAAATGTTGAATTTGGTGGTACCAATACTGGAAAACAATAGGGGCTGACCATAATAGGGCCTCTTTGACTGAGCCTATTTAGGTCTTTACAACCTCTACAAACTAGACATTTTTCACACTACACTACACATCGACTTTAGAAGAATATTTCACATTGCTGAATCTATCCTTCAACAACTTATGCATAATGTTTGTAAATCATACTGCATTTATTTCATTGATAAAGTCTGTTTAATTGTCCTCCTAATCTGTCATGTTATCTTCTCTCTGCGCTGTGTCATACTGGCTGCAGTTAAACTGAGCAATCTCAAAATTTTTGTCGTGTGACTATCGGTTGCCTTTAAATCTGTAATAGCTTCACAATTTCACCACAGAAACAACACGATAGAGATTTTTGTGTTTTACAGAATCTGGTGCAAAATAGTTACTTTTGGCAAAGTTTTGGATCAGACATGCAGAACTTTCCCCAATAGCACCATAAGTCGTACATTATTCTTTTACAGCCAGAAAGCTGACTATTCTTTATGCTGTTACAGTTTCTTGCTTTGATAATAGGTGTAATTTTGCCAATTTCTTAAACAGATTATGCCTTATAATTGCGCCAGCACATATTGTGGAGCAGAGGGTTAGCAGACTTGCAAACTCGAAACAAAATGTTGGTTAAACCACTGATTGAACTAGATTTCCTGGTAAACTAAACAGCTAATCAGAAAATAGTTTTGTCAGCATTAAGTCAACATTATTCATCAACCATTGAGAACTAATCACCAATTCAAAAGACATTTTAGTCTGACTTTTACTCTTTGCTAAAAGACAATGGAGTAAAGGTTATTTCTATAGGGCTATGATTAAAAGGTTGCCACAAAACATGTTCATGAGCATAGAAAAATACTCGTTGTGAATTATAATTAGTGTATATTGTGTTTTTTTCTATGTAAAAGTCATTAATTGCATGACCCTCCTCCCTAACGTGTACATTTTTTCCAGTACACTCCTTAAGCTCAGAAAAACTTTCCACCTTCAGCAGAAGAATTTGAAAACAGCCTCCTAGTGTTTCTGCACAGCTAAGGTCAAACATCTGCCAGTAGCAACACTGACAAAAACACATTTGTTCGTGAAAGGGGGACTTTCAAGTGCTGCTTCTGCACCACACCAGTGTTTACTGCTGACACCCAGCTATAAACACCAGTGCAAAGACTTCATGTGAAATATTACATCAGCCCGTCCACCTGCTGTGAGAGGACAGTACTCCCAGTGTTTCATCTCCAACCTCACACAGTGCACAGACAACAAGAAAAGATGAGACACAGCAGCAAGGAGTTAGGCATCTTTTATCAAAAAATATGGTAAATATATTTGGGGGTTGCTATGAATCAGCCGCAGATCAAACAGAAGCATAAGTGGGTTGTTGTAAAACTATGTTGACTCTGTAATATTGAAGTAAGAGAGCTAATAAAAGCCCGGAGCTGAGCAGTCTGTGTAGGAAAAGCAACATGAGTTCAATATCTGGGGTCAAACAGACAAGAATAACACGCTGTGCCACAGAGACTCTGCAGTCAGGGGTGCAGAGAGTCTGGCCAATTTGTTTGCACAATGCCAGCGCAAAAAAACAAAATCATCATCTTCAACTGGAGCTAAAATTAGTTTCCACCTTTCTCCACCGGCTCTAGTTTTTACCTTGATTCATTCAAGGTGGTGTGTAGCCACTGAAAGACCTGAACCGCCTTCTTAGAGGAGCGTCCAGATCAGCTACCCTTCCTTGCCACTGAAAATTAATGGGCATTAAGGACGGCCTCATGGATCATAATGGCTTCAAAACAAATAGCGAACAGGATCAAAAGGCGGTGGGGTCGAACACTGAGCTGCAGGCTCCGGCTGCTCAGACTGTGAAATACCAAAAAAGAGAGATAACAACAGAAAGACGTTGTGTGCTCACTGAGCGGTCGCAGAAAGATAAGACGGCTTCTGAAAGCTTCTGTGTTGTGTTTCAGTGCATTGGTTGTGTCACACAGAGACACAGGTAGAGCTGCTGTTCAAGATTTACAGCAGTGTGGGTCTGCTGCAGGCCCCACAATGTGAAATATTAGGTCACTCTGTTTGCTGTTGGTTTACTACACTGCACATTTCACTTAGGCAATTATCTTTCTAAGTCATAACATGGCCTCCCCATGAACCGGTAAGACTCATTCTACCTGCACTCCTGATTTCAGAAAGAAATGTGGGGCTTTATGTCACAGGCAGTGACTGTGCATGTTTTCCTCACTAGAGAAGATAAACATTGGGACAGGCAATGCACTTCTGTCTCTAGTTTATGGTCCAATTAAATGTGAAATACCACAGTGAGGGTAGAAAAACGAAAGAGCACATCTGCACATGCTGTCTGTAGCCTTGTGCTTGCTTGTGTATTGTACGTATTTCCTTTGGTTAACTGTTAATGCTACACTACAGGTCAATCCATACTGTCTAAACCACACTGAACCTGCAATGATTAATCAAGTAGTTGCAAACTCTCACATTAATTGGTACCTATTGTGATCATCGATTAATCATTGTGAATAAAAAACTGTCAGAATTCTTTGGTTTAAGCTTTTTAAATTTGAATATTTTCAGATTTTAACTCCTTTATGACAGGAAACTCTTTGGATTGCAAACAAAAAATGACATCACAAGTTTTGAGGAACACTGATCAACGATCTTCACCATTTTTTGGGCTTTTTGTAGAGCTAAAAACAGTGAAAATAATAGTTATGTGCAGCCCTATACCTCATAGATGCATATAAA
This sequence comes from Amphiprion ocellaris, assembly GCF_022539595.1. NCBI lineage: Eukaryota > Metazoa > Chordata > Actinopteri > Pomacentridae > Amphiprion > Amphiprion ocellaris. The sequence continues at coordinate 9,161,174 of NC_072775.1, read as the reverse complement.
CCTATGTATGTGTGTGTCCTGGCTGCCCTGCAGGCATCGTGTCCCTGATCTCCCTGGCTGTCCTCTCCTATGAGCGCTACAGCACCATGATGGCCCCCACTGAGGCCGATTCCTCCAACTACTGTAAGATCTGCCTGGGCATCACCCTGTCCTGGGTCTACTCCCTCATCTGGACGGTGCCGCCGCTCTTCGGCTGGAGCCACTACGGCCCAGAGGGTCCCGGCACCACCTGCTCTGTCGACTGGAAGGCCAAGACAGCGAATAACATATCTTACATCATCTGCCTGTTTGTCTTCTGCCTCCTCGTGCCGTTCCTGGTGATCGTGTTCTGCTACGGGAAGCTTCTTTGTGCCATCAGACAGGTGAGTCATTGTGTGGATGAGAAGACTTGCTTGAACGGAAGAGCCGGGTTTCCTTTTCACATTAGCTTGAAGCTTATGTCTCTAAATCAGTGGTGAAAATGTGAAAGCTGGCACCTTTAATGTCAAAAAACTAACAAGCTTTTATTGTCTAAAGCTGCTCTTAAAGCTATTATTACATGAATAATGAATCAAATGACTGCAGCTCCCCTCAAGCTCTACAGAGTATTTTAGTAACAGAGTTCTTCCTTCCCACTGTCACAAAGCGTTTCCTCAGGGGGAAACTGTTGCGTTTCTGTCTACAATACTGTAAGGTCTTGACCTTACCATGTCGAGTGCCCTCAGATGACACGTTCTGATTTGACATTACATAATTTGAATTGCACTGGATTGAATTATCTTTGAGCTTACCGTTTTGTTTCTAGAGCCCACGGCTTTACTGTTATCTTTCACTGTCACCGCTCTCACCAAGGCAGCAAGCTGTCAGTAGAAAGTCTCTGAAAACCCACTTTTTAAAAAGTATTCACCCTCTTTAGAAGTTTTCCAGTTTTATAGGTTTTCAGTATTGAATCGTGGCTAATTTAATTTGGCTTTTTTGATTAAAAAATTTGCAAAAAAGACTCTTTAATGTCAAAATGAAAACAGGTTTCTACACAGCAATGCCAATTAATCAAAAATATACACTGATTAAGGGACTACATAACTATTTACCAGTTGAGCCTGTGTGGAGAGGTTTGAATCAGCCCTGCACATCTGGACACTGCAAATTTACTACAATATTCTTCGCAAAACTGCTCAAGTCCTGTCAGGTTACATGGGGATCATAAATGAACAGCAGGTGGACACCACAACAGAGAGAAAACTGCAGTAAATATTGCACTTACATTCATCAGGTGAACAGAAACTGCATATGTAAGTATGCTAATGTTATTGGCTTTGGACCATATCAAGGGTATTAGAGTATACCAGAATATTCCGGTTGGTTTAATGGTCAATATCATTAAAAATATATAAGTTTCTCTTTTATTAAACTGGTATGGCGATATTGTTGTTGTGTACTTTTGTATCATACGTATGTTTTTTATTATTTATACAAATTGTTGCTCCAATACTTAAATTTCCAATGCCCAGCTTTATTAGATTATGTTGAAAAGTTGTTAATCCCGGTGGCTCAGACCAGAACACGCATGCAGCATGTTTTCATGTGCACCCTGAAGGACAGGTAGTCACTGAGGGCATTTAAAGAGAATAACCAGGCCAGTAAAATCTTAATGGATGTCAGTCTGATGGCTGGCATGCCACTGAGTCTCTTCTTGATGGGGGACCAGCACAGGCCAGCGACAGACTGATGGCAGCCTTAAGGTAGGGTCCTAGTTTCTATTAGAACTTTCCAAGAACAAGTTGCCCCCCGGCTGCACTTCTTCAACCCGAGTCTGGGCTGGTGTTGTTACATTGGTCAAAAATAATGAATGGGACTGGTGAGTTTTCCGACCATTATGTCTGTCTCCAACCAAGGTGCCCCACTGAAACTGTAGCTTAAGAAACATCTTTGCTGATAGAGTCATGAGTTTTAGAGCATTCTCATTGATATCATCAACTACCTGACAGTTAAATTCGTTGGCAAACAATGTAGTCATTGTTGACTATGTCTATTATTCAATGCATCCCTAACCTCATGCTGACACCTTATCCATAACTGTGACATTAATAATTCTACACCTATTTATTTGTATGTGAAAGTGAGTGACGGAGAAAAGGTGGAACCAGTCTAGCTAATGTATTTTAAATTTCTTTTAGCTATTCATAACATGGTGAGAATAGATCACTTTTTGACCTGACTCGCCAAAAACCCACAGAATATTCTATTAGGTTTACCCAAACCAGCCCAACCGTGGTCGACCCTCACGTGACCAGTGTCCACTGTTTGCCTCGAGACAGCTGAAAACGGTAACACATCAAACTTCCATTTACACCTCAAAAGTGCATCATCCAGCAGTTGCTGCAAAAGTGAAGTCACTGTGAAAGAGAGCTTCAGGCTTTTTAGCCACAGCTGTCAAACCCACAAGGAGCTGGCATCATCCAACTATCACTGCTGCTGAATCAACAAAGCATCGCTAAAAACGATAAGGAAGTCACAGTTCTCCAGTAAGACTCTATGGAAGATGTGAGCCTATTATCACACATGCTAACATGACTTCTATCACCAGCAGCTCAGCTTTAGGCTCCTTTGTGTTTCACATATTAACCCTATGTCTTGAAGAAATGCTAGGAAGGTATGAATGATGGATTCTAAGTGGTCAAATAACAGCTATTGGAAGTTTAATAACTTCCATTACAGGCAAAAGTGGTTGTGGTTGTTGTGGTTTGTTGCTCTGCAAATCGACCTGAACACAATTACTAAGGGACTCCACTGGGCAGACGGTGGTGCATGTAGTGAACATTTCAAAAGAGATGACTCTGTGCATCCTGCTGGATCAAAACGGCCAAACTGCTGCTCCTCACACAAATGTGGGAGCTCAAGCTCTCAGGCCTTTTTTTTTTAAGAGTTTCTTTGGGGTATAAAACAACATTGTTAGGTCAAATCATCTACAGATGGAAGCTTGCTCCTCAGGTATCATTAGTATGTAATCACAGCTTTGCAACAAAATTCAGGGTTTTCTTCATAATGTTGGTCCAGACCTTAATAGTTAATGTGGTCTGTTTGCATTATTTTTATTTCAGTGTAAAGTGTATCTTCCTCAAATAGGAAGTGAGACATTTATGTATCTCAGACACAGTGGGTTTATTTAAAGCAGGCTTCCATTAGAGGCTCACACAATATGTTCGTAAGAAAATCAGTTTACATTTGCTCCCATTACTTTGGTTTTTGCTGTTATAGCAAGTAGACCTTTGCTAACATGAGGACCACAATCAACCCAACAACTCACTGCAATCATCGCATCACAGATTCACTAATCTAACATGGAGGTAAATGAGCAACTCAGCTACAGTCTACAAGACACACATTACAAATTAAAAGCCCTAGAAATCCTTTAGTTCATAACATAGCTATTATTGTGAAACATTTTCAGACATAACATATGCAACAACAGCTGGACGGGATTGTTTATCTTCCCAACAATCCCAAGTAAAATCAAAAACCCAGTATTTACCAGACTCCCGCTTTCTATTTGAGGCCAGATAGTACTTACAAAGCAGATGGTGGACTGGTAGAATCCTGAGTTATAGTTCCACATCTGGAACTGCTGTCATCCCTGGGACACATGGAGATTTTCCAAGTATCAACAGGTTCCTCAGCAGAGGACTGACCACCAGAATACCACAAGTTTCCTAAAGTACGTTGTCTCTCAGGATGTCCTTCTGTCTGTCTGCTTCCAACGTCTGAGTCTCGTCTTTTATTTGATTTAGCTCCTCAACTGTAGCCTGAACTTCCAGCAAAGACAGACAAGCATTAAAACTAAAATGACCTCCTGTAGTCCTCATAATTGTCCACTGGGTGATCCATCATTGTGTTTAACTGCGGGATTTCCTCAGAAGACAGTACGACCACAGTCAAAGTCAGCCTCACGCATGTAAACAAACCAGCATGTGCTGATGAATATGCTGGTGACAAGGTCAGCCAGCAAGCAGCCTGGATGGAGATTCCTGATACTTGTTTACTTTGGGTTATACTGAAAAGAAATATTTAAATGATTCAGGTGAAAATTTGCTTTTTTGGACATCTGCAGGAAGCTCATGCTGATGTCACTCGCATGCTTTTTTTGTACGACTTTGTACTTCCCCAACAAGAGTGCAAAGTTGACCCATGAAGGGACAGTGACCACATTAAGGGGAAATAAACCAGGCTGAAAGTGTTAACCCTTGTGTGGTCTTAACATCCTGAACACTCCTCCGTCCAAAGGGTCAAAAATGACCCGCCTCCACTGGGCCTCTAAAATAAAGCAACTTAACTGAATTTTCAATCCAAAATCTATTTTGCATAAAGAAACAACTTGTCATGCATCACACATGCATCTGAGCTTTTTGCTCTTCAGAGGGCAGAATGATGTGGACACCTCTCATTTTTATTAGATCTTACATATTACAACTGTTTTCTTCACTAAAATAGAGGTTTTCTATAGCAATCTGCTGCTAAAGGTGCTGTAAAGGTGTAAACATTATTTGTTTAGCAAGAGATAGTACTTCTATATCCTAAGAAAGTACCAGAAACGTACAGAAAGCAGCTTTAAATGCATTTTGTGAAGGGAACAACAGTGCATACAACAGTGCATAGCTGATATTTTTCTGAGATCAATCAATAGCAAACATATTGTTAGTTTCTCATTGTGTGTGTTTTAGTCCATTGTGACTGTGATCCTTATCTGGTGGTGTACAGTTCAGATGAAAATATAAACAAAGACGATGTTTCACTTTTTCTAATGTTGGGTTCACTTTAGAAAAAGTCATCGAATTTCAAGTTGAAAAAAGGTTTTCTCTTCTGTTAAACATAGTGGTCGGGTCATTTTTGACCCGAAGACAACACAAGGGTTAAAACACAAGCGTAGGATGCATCGTGAACAACAAAGTGTTTTTATTCATCAGTTACCTTGAAATCCTAGGAGTGATTGTGAGATGCTTTATGAATATTGGCCCTGATCACGTTGATGAATATGCAGCAGTGGTTGTCTGCTCTGGGGTGAGGAGGACAGCAGCTCATCCTGACAGTGTTTTCTATGATTTGCTCCTCTTTCCCCTCCTGTTGGCCGTGAACCGTGGATGAGGTAACCAGTGTTTGGTTTTTCACACACTGTCCCACACTGACTGGCTGGAGGAATATGAGGGGAGACAGAGTGGAAGGATGCTTGCTTTCTCTCCAGGGTAACACACATGCATGCGCTAACACACGCGCACACACACACACACACACACACACACACACACACACACACACACACACACACACACACACACACACACACACACACACACACACACAGAGAGAGAGAACCGCACACATAACAGTTTGCAAGAACAGGTCCCTGAGCAATTTTTCCAGGATTACAACTCTCTCAAATTCTGTGAGTATCACATTTTCTCTGTGTGTGTGTTCCAGGTATTTCTGTTTCACGCAGTCTTATTATGTGGATGTGTCTTCCTCAAGCACACAAAATGCAATTCCCTATAACATAAGTAATTAAATTTTATGATGAAGATACGTCAGGGTACAGTTGGGTTAGTGTCAGTAACGATGGTTAAGGTCAGAGTGGGGTTTTTGCATCTAAAATGGCCTGCTGCTCGACCAGCTCTGATTAGCTTCAAACTTTTAAAAAAAATTCTAAACTATGAATATTCAAAATGGCATGTGGACACGGTGAAATGTATAGAGTTCTTTTGTAACATAAAATACGTGTTCATTAATATGAAAAGAAAAAGGATCTTTGTTGGACATTCATAACTGATTAAGCAGGTTTGACAAGTTGCATCACAAAAACAAAACAAGAAAAGCACTCAGAGTGCAGTACTGCTGCTTAGTCGTATGATTTCCGACGGTTGAAATCTTGAAAATACTCGTGGCAGAAAGCACGGCACTATAGAATGTGGTCATTTAATACAGATGTACCCACAAACAAAATGACCTTGTGCTGAGCACAGGCGTTTTGTATTTTTCACACTGTATCTATTTACTGTCTTTCCTCCCTACAAAGCACACACTGTTCTTTGTATAGATGAAGGAGGATTCAGGGGAAAGTAATAGTGTTCTCTTGGTCTTTATCTGTTTTACCCTGCTTTTCTCTCTCTCTCTCTCATATATCTACCACACCTCAGCTTCCGTTTCTTTGTTTCTTTTTCTCACCTTTTGTCCCGTCTCTGTGCAGGCTCATATGTGCATTCTTTATCTTTAGCTCGTTTTAATGGCTCACCATGCTGCTCGCACTTCTTCTACTGACAATTCCATGTGAAACAAAGGTTCTCCTGTCAGTTCACATGTTGTAACACCAGGTGGGACAGATAAAAGCAGCCGAGCAACTTGTCCAGCAAAAACTAAAAGAGCTCAAATCCCCTATCTAATAATGCGATGCTCACTGGAGCGGTCCACACGGAAAAGACTGGATCAAGTTTGGGTTTAGTCCAAGCTGATGTGAATGCACCAGCTCATCCTCACTGGCTGTACAGTACAAGCAACTATCAGAGGGAAAGGAGGACACAGGCAGTGAGAAGGAACTTGAGAATTATGTTTCCTCAGCATCATAATTATGAGCTTATGTCTATCAGTTTTCAAACATGACTTCGTTCTACCTTTGCCTGGATGTGAAAATGTGCTCTTCGCTAAGTTAAACATTAAACTAAGCTTCACCCTGTCCATCAAATGCTCTGCGGATTTAAAGAACAGAAATGAAAAAGAGAAGAAGAAGACAGACCGACAAATAGACAGAGGCTCTCTTTACTTTCTTGTGCAGGGTTGTAAGTGTCTGTCAGTGTTGTCATCTCTTTTTTTTCTTGCCCTGTCTCTTCCTGTAATGGGAAATTGAAGTCTTTATCAGGGCAGACAACAGATGCTGTTTGTTCGTTCTTTGGCACATCAGTCACAGAATGTTAAATTTGCAAAGCTTTAAAAGGCTATTTTTTTTGGCAGTTTTTGGCTTTGGCCTTGTGCATGAAAGAAAATGAATCTCCCCAGCATTGACTCCATGAAAGTAAAGCAGTTTACTGTGTCTATTAAATTTGCCCAAGTCAATCAAAATGTGTTTATACACATACGCAACATGCCTTTAATATTAACTCAGTCAGTCATTTACAACTATTGTGCAAACACTATTAATGATACATCGAGTCTCCAGATAACTATTTTTAATGCATATCAAAAGAGTTAACGAGTAGGGCTATCAAAATACTACTAAATGATTAACATCAAGTCACTGGCTAAAGCAACAGCCATTAAGTCAAAGGGCTTTTCAGTAGAGAAAGATCAAGTTTTTATTTGGGTTCTGATCCAGTCAAGGTTCTTTAGTATTTGCCAATACTTGATACAATTTTAGTAGAAAATACACACTTTCAAGTGTTATACATCAGCTGTAGCACATGGCTGTGCCACCAGGTGAAGCTTCCAACAGTTCATTACTGTTGCGGCCAGAGGAGGTGGGCACTTCCATGTTGGCAAGCAGAGACCATTAAGGGAGTTTAGCTTGTAAAGGAGCGCCCTGACAGAGACTCGTATGAGGCTTAGTGACCTCAGATAAACAAACAAGTGTTAAATCAAACTGGAATGGAGTCAGACAGTGACCCAAATCTCAGTAAAGCATCTGAATGCCATTTTGTATTTTGTGTTTCTGGTGGTGGTCATAAATTCTGCCAATACTCACATCAACATTCCTGTAATCGGCCTGAGGATATCCTTTCTATTAATGATTTAAGATTCCCTGTAAGCAAGCCATAATGTGTTACTGCTGCAACTTCAGAAAAGTCCCCCACAGACTCATAAACAAACCAAACCATTATCATATAAATCTCAAAGCAGCTGCATTTATGTTGAAGGTGTGAAATCGCATTTTGCCAGTATCTCTGGGTATTGAAATAAAAAAAGGGCATTTAAAAGTCTAGAATAAATGTAAAAATAGATATTCAAGCTTTTGTCAGTATTAAAACTGCACAAGTATAATTTCAGCAGTGTGAAATTAGTGCTCTAAAACCAGTCCAAGGTCTACACAGGAGCTGCAAAACACAGTCCCTCTTAGATAAAATCCCCACTGGCTTTATTTGACTAAATGTATTCAGGCATGGCCCCTTGGGATATTGTCTTGACACTTTAACAGCAACATGCTAACATAGCAAGAAAACCGGACGCACCAACAGTGGCTGAAGGTATTTTCAAAGGCCACAAATACAACAAACCTTGGAGCAGTACTGAGGACAATCAGTTGGCTGCAACCACATGCTATTCTGTTAATTAACAATGAGCTAATTAATCAGCAGTTGTGTTATCGCTGGCTGCCAGTTCAGGAAATGTGAAACTCATTAAACCTTGAATGCTTTGTTTGTAATGTTCAGGAACTTTCTCAGTGAGTCAAAGAGCATGAAGCCCAGCGGAGGGCGGGGTGACAGAGTTTGGGTATTTTTATGTCCAAAGGGACAGCATATCTTTGTGTAATTGGAAATAGCCTGTTTTGGGATTAGGAGGAATAAATTATATGTTCTCTTTGTCAGTCCCTTCGATATAAGAGCTCTCTGCACTTGGACCAGATTGCTGCCATTTTGCTTTACCAGGGAAACAGCAGAATGTACAGTGCTTGGGTCTCCACCACCCATGCTGGTGTGCTGGACAACAAAGTGAAAAGAAACATCCTCAACGTACTGCATATATCACTCATTCTTCAAAGGCTATAACACATTTCTTTATCACTCCATCTTGGCGGATCACACCTGAGAGGTATACAGAGTATAATAGGGTTTTGTGTGCTCAGCTTCCTACAGTGCTTTTCGTCTCACTTTGATGCAGTACAGTCACCAAAATACTTGAGGCAAAAACATTGTGCGATGCAAGGAAAAGGTCACTGTTTCACCACAAAGGCACATCAATAGTTGTGTACTTGTATGACAACTGGGCCCTTTATGCATAGTTTTACATAATCTGGTATCTGGATTGATATTTCAGTCGAAATCAAGATAATAATCATCAAATTCGATGCATAATTTCTGAATTTAGTTAACTACTAATTGTGCTTGGTTTTGAAATGCGTCTTGGACAATCGGATCACAAGTAAGCAGCACTAAATTAAAGTGGAAATGCCACCCCAGCACAATCGCCAACACGTATTGTGATCCAGTCACTCAACCTACCTGCTCAGGTGGTCTGAGAGCCACATATATTTTGTAGTGTAAAACAAATACATTCTAATATATCACAGAGAAAGATGTAAGTGGAAAATCTGTTTTCAAGGCAGGATGTTGTGGTTGTTTTGGTGACAGACTCTATGTGTATATTTGTTTTGGAAACACTGTGGTTTCCAAACAAATCTGGTGTTTGCCTTCATTTCAGCGTTTTTTCAATCATTGGTTTCATTTTTTTTTAAAATTCAGAATTAATTTATGTCTGCAGTCTCCAATCTGTGGTCTGTAGCAATGTTCCACCAACAGCACTATGTGATTGGGTACATGCCACAAGCAATAGCCTGTCAACATTAAATAATAAAATCTTTTAATTAACCATTTGTCTAACATTAATACGCAAAGACATTTCAACAAAAGTTTTGTATTATTTCTTTGTTTGTATACTACCTTTTAATATATCTGTATGTCTTTCCTATAAATCCAAATGCAGACATCACGGTTCTTACTGAAGTCTGTGACTGAAGCTCCTGCCCTCCATGCTACAACAATGACCTTCTTTCAAAATAAATCTTCTTCTTGCCTTCAGGATCAAAGAATCAACTGCCTGCTCACCATTTTACACCTGCCCCAGAGCATGAATGGATGGTAATTGCTTAATTGTACCATGTGTTGTGGAAGAATCTCCATTCATTGTGTGTAACTATTCATTTATTCACGTTTCTTTAAATTTCTCCCCCGTCTGTATGTCCTTGTGGATTTCTAGTCAAACTCTCTCAAGTGCTACAACATTTCTCAAACATCCTGCAGGCAATGTGGCACCGAGGTAGAGATGGAGACAGGGAGGGAGATGAAAATATCAAGAGAAAGTGACGGAGGCACAGAGATTAAAGAGCTACGAGGAGGAGGGTGGAGGGAGGAGGAAGAGTGACAGACTGTGACTGCTGGGGTCCTAATTTAGTGCTGGCCTACATCAGATGTAGTGACCTTGTGCTGATCATGTGTTAATGTGATTGGCCACAAGCAGATTTTTTTCCCCACCTTAACCCATTTGGTAATTTCATGACCTGCTATCATATTTCACAAAAATAGGCAGGGAGAGAACTGGAGGGGAAATTTAAATGCAAATTAGCTGGTGGGCTTTGGATTAAGAAATTACATTTCTGCCTCCACTTACTTTTTTGACATCGACAAAAGGTACTGGGGGAAAGTTTCTCTACCTGTTTCATAAGCAGTACATCTATTTATTGTATCTAACAGATATTCTTTCCTAAGAGTTTCTTTCTCTGATTTTAAAATTATTTACAATAACCTGGCAATACTTACTGCTTGATTGTTAGGGGTGCATGAATATGGCAACAATGATAATCACAGTCATTCTAATCAATACTGAGATCAAAATTATTCATTCATTTTGGGGACAATATTTTCAAAGTGCTGATTTCACTTAGATGTTGGATTACATTCCTGCTAACATCAGTACAAATATTTGTGTCAAAACATCACCTAAAGAAGATTCACCTATCCTAAAAGCAAAATATAAACAGAACTCTATTCAAACTGCCAAACCTCTTGAACATCTGCTCAGCAAAATGCAGCACAATTTGCCAATATTTGGTAAATGTTTTACTTGCTGGCTAGCTAGTGCACTGTGCACAGAGAAGCCTCTAGTCTCCACTCAGTTACTGAAGCACAACTACTCAGACAGGTGTGAGACCAAAAATGAGTTTGAAAAGAGTAAATTAAGGTGTTGTATGTCACATTTACTCAAATTGAGACCTAGAGATTTGTCTACATAAAAAAGTTTTCTATTTGCCGAGTTTCTTTTGAAAAGAGCATGCATTTCAAAAGTCACTATTCCAGTTGATCATGTCAATGCAATTGCAGGAAGCCAAATTTGTGATTGAGATAAATACTAATATTGTTGAGTGCTACAACAAACCGTTGATTAATCGGTAAGATAATCGACAAACAAATATTTAGCTTTTAAAAGTAATTATCTCAGTCATTCCTACTCCGCACCTTTGTAAATGTGAGGATCTCTTTTACATCGGTGCAAATTACATGTATTTGCATTTTGGGACTTTTCCTCAAACAAAAATGAACATTTTAGGAAATCCATTCAGGTTCTCGGAAACTGAGGTGAGCAGTTCTTCAACAGTCAGCCTCAATGTTTCAAACTAAACACAAATAATAAAATATTGGCTTAAACATCAGGTCATTGAGAAAATGATCAGAAGATTAATTTATAATAGTGGTGGGACATGATTAAAAAAAATAATTAATTACAGGCTTTGTAATTAATTAATCGCAATTAATTGCAGTTTTGTCAAATAGCAATATTTGACACAATAAGTGAAGTTTTTCAATTCAATAAAATTGTGGATGACAGTTGAATCAATGAATAGACATATATGTGTTTATAATTTAAAATTTATTTAAAAAAAGGAAAATGGGACATATAGAAAAAGGTGATGACTTAAAGCCCGAATTGGTTGTTTTTTCCACTGTATGGCACATAAAATCAGCATAAGTAGTTCAAAGAGCTTCAGAGAGTTGAAAATCCACAGATTCATTCTGTTTTCATCTTTTCTGGGTCTGATAAATGGTGTCATTTTGATGGTTCTTTTTACAGGAATATCAATTTTTATTTATGTAATTTTTTATAAACAAAAAGTTTATAATTAAGTTATTAAAAGAGATATTTTTGTTGTTTAGGTTATTCCTCCTCCAAGGAGGCAGAGCCTCGACGGAGTAAAAACTTAAACCACAAAAATGTTTCATTTCTGTTTATCTGCATTTTTCATCTGTCTGCTACATTCACAGATTACTGCAAATCTAAGTACAATTATAGCGATTTTATTCAACATTTTAAGACTTTCTGTAAACTCAAGCACTGTCTAGAAAAGTGGTCTATTATGGGATGGCTACACCGTTAGCGGTTAGCATGACTCGTAGCTAACGTTAGCTCTGGTGCTAACAGCAACATGTTTTACACTGAGGTGATACCGTCGGCTTGAAGTGACGCAGTGATCAGAAAACTCTTTGTTGTACAATTTGCACACAACCAGGCTTTTATCCAAGCTGCCATCGGGAAGATTTTTAAAAGGAAAATTTCTGTCCAACAAGCTCAATCTGGTCTTCCTTCCCTGTTCACCAGTGCCTGACTTCACTCAGTGCTTCCTGTGCTTCTTCTTCATGGCTACAAACAGACTTTAGGCTCATTACCGCCACCTACTGGGCTGGAAGGTTCATCAGAGTTACCGATGTGACAGAAATGAGGGAACTGAGGAGGGCGCAATTAATCGTGTTATTATTTTTAACGCATTATTTGCGCTGTATTTAATTAATCGAAATTAACGCGTTAAAGTCCCAGCCCTAATTTATAATAAATACAGAATTCAGTTGCCACACTGTTAATGTTGGGACCTTGACAAAAAAGTAGGAGTGTGTAATTGCAGATAAGCTTCTGTTTCTGTTACACATTTTCTGCAATCAGTATTTCTGTTTTTGAATCTTTGCACACACTCACACACAGTACAACAACAGCTTATTTTCTGCAGTGACTACTTCAATGTATACCTTCGTTCTTGGTCTTTCGCTATTGTCTAAGCTCTCGTAGTCTCATTCTCTTTCTCTATCTCCGAGCTCTCCATGTGCCCTGTTCACATATTCTTTCCCTTTCACTGTGTCATTATCATCCATCTTCTTCACCTTGGTTGTCTCAGTTGCCATGATCACTTCCATTCCATCTCCACCTCTCCAGAAAACAACTGAAAATATGCCATTTTTGTAACAATGAGACAGTTGCGGACACCTGATAGCAAAATATGGTGAGAACCCTTTATTTTGAGTGATGCACATATGCTCAAATGTTTTGTTTGTTATGTATACCCACTTGGCGTAAACATTGATTATGGTCATTTCTTTCACAAAAAAAGGTCTATTATAGCCAACTTTTCAAAAGGCAAAGAAAACACAAAAATTTATGATTCTTGGTGGAATTATGTCTCATTCAAGACATCTACACTGTTAATACAAGAAAGGCAGAGCAAAAATATCTGCAGTTCCAATGAATAACTTGTTTGTTGATTAGTTGATTGCCAGTGTTTAGTCTTGCAAAATTTAGGATCTCACAATTTTTCTTGTCTTAACATAAAAGTACATTGAAAATCATTGGTATCAGTCAAGGTAGGCAGGGCATTTTAAAACATTATGAGGCCCTTGAGGAATTGTAAAGAGCATTTTTCAGGTTTTTAAATCCTTTATACAATAATTATTTCAAAAAATAATGGGTACAATCTAAAACCATGTATCCAAGTTTTTTTTTTTTTTTGTTTGATAAATTATGGGAATCTGATTAATTCTGAGGCTTTCAAGTGATGGAGCCATTTCTGGTAATTAGATAGTATCCTTATCTTCCAGTCTGACAACAGATCACAAAAAAGCAAAACTACAAAGGAAATATAGATAGTTTCATTAAAGGTCTGGTATCTTATGCCCTTTGGACTCATTGTTTAAATTGCTGAGACTATTTTAAACATATCTGTGACATTTAATTCAACAAAAGCTTCTTTCCTTACGTTCCATTACCTTCTAAATTCTAGTGTATTTTTTACCACACATATATATATATATATATATATATATATATATATATATATATATATATATATATATATATATATATATATATATATATATATATATATATATATATATATGGTAAAAAAAATTATCATTATCCGTAATGAAACAGAGTTCTGGAATGGGCTGGGAAGAACTTGCGAAGTCATGACTTAACAGCTGCAATATGAACTCCAGCTACAGAAGTAATGTTGCACTCAACAAACTCAGACGCTGTCCAAATGGGAATTTCAAAATGTGAAATAAACGCAAACATAGCTCTAACCCACTCAAAAGGTAAATTTTCTTGTCGTCTACAAAAATAAGCAGCAACTAAGTTAAGATTTAGAAAAAACATTGATCCCTCATTGGGGAAATGTAATTGTTACAGCAGCTAGATACAGAAGAGATACAGATACAGGTGAGAATAAGGACGTGGAGAAAGCTCTTTAAAATGAGTTCAAAGACATGCTAGTGGCTGTAAGGCTGTACTCTGAGGCTCTGAGATGAATGCAAACGCTACCATAACCTGCTCAGAATGGCAATACTAAAGTGCAGTTGTTTAGCAGGTATAACATTTACCATTTTCACCATCCTAGTTTGGAATGGTAGGAAACTAACATTTGTGTATTTGTACAAAACACAAAATACTTCAAAGTTTGATGAGAATTATATCAGATTTGCAGGGATTGGATCAAAAACCAATGTCACTATGCTACAGGACAAATGTTAATGTTTGATTTGATAATAGCACTTGATAAAAGTTAATCACCCAAATTCTAATCCATCCTTAAAATGACATGGATCTCTGTATAGAGTTCACGGTAATCCTGACTGCCATCCCTGTGCATTAAATATATTGAACTAAACTATCTTCAAAAGCACAGGAGAGTCTGGTTGCTCACAGGCTTCAGCAACCCCTTTAACCATTATCTTGATAGTTTAATATATTCAGCATCAGAGACAGCCTTGTACTATTACATCTTGGATCATTTGGCACCGTAAAGGCTATTTAACCTATTTCACGTTAAATATGGAACTAATATCTTTGATGGTGTTAGTATTCAAGGTTTTGTTCACTCAGATTATTGCATGGGAAATTGGCATTTGAGAAATAGTGCTATAATTGGAGAACCTTGCCAACAGTCTTGTAATTTCATCAAAAAAGAGTTGCAGTGCAATATCAGTCAAGTTGAAATTAAATCAGGAATAATGCCTTTACTATTTATTTCCACTGTCTGTTATATTTATATCCCACATGCACTCAAGACATCTGTCTGATCTACACAATGATTACTACAGCATCTATCATTGAGGAGCACATACGTCAAAACATGGCCATCTAACAAAAGAGAGCATGTTCTTAATTACACTCTCCACCCAGGAGTATTTGTACATTATCTGCATGACCTTGTACAGGACTGAAGGAAAACACACGGACAGAAACATACAAATCTTTGTGAGGACTGTGACTGATAATGCATGCCCTTTCCCTTAAACTAACCATAACTCTCACAACTAACTGCCCTGACTGATGCTCAAACAGCTCATTGAAGCTCCATCCCAAAGTGAAGTTCAAATGTCGTCATTTTGGAAAACTGTCCTCAATCCACATAAAGGTAGTTAAACAAGTATAAATACACACACAGCTGAGGAAGACACTGTGAAAAATAAATGACTCTTGGACAGATTAGTAATTGGCCAACTCATGTCTATACATTATCACAGTAGCACCAGCAGCCACTTAGCTTTGCACAAAAATAGTCTGTTTTATACTCAAGTTTTTGTTCAAACAAATAACGTGATAACAGTTGAGCTTTAGATGTGCTAGTGGGAGGATTTTGCTCTGGTTTTGTTTCCTCACGTCTCCAAATGACATGCTAAGCTAAGCTAAACTAAGCTAAGCAGCTACTGGCTTAAACTTCTTACAGACATGGTATGGCATCAGTCCTCTGATCTAACTTACCGCATAATGTATCAGACACAAAATGAAATTTAAAAAATAAAATATTATAAATTATTGGCAATAGCCTCACATGTCTAATGTTGAAGCACAAATTGTTCTTAAATCTGCATTTCTAAATCTAAATTTCTATCTTCGCCCTCCATGTGTTCAGCTAAATTCCACTTATGAAATGCAGCGTCTGTGTGTCGCCAACACTCTAATTACACTTCATCCCTAATACAAATTACCAATAACAAAATGCCCAGTGTGTTGCACTCGCATCATTTACACGGAATGCGTGAGCTGCCTTTTTGTGAGCAAGCCTTTATAAGTGCAGTCACCATGAAACCCCTCCAGAATTGTGAGAACCCTTTTAGAACTGGCAGGAGGATGTATCATTAGTTTAGTTCATAATTGAAATGTGCTGGTCTGACAGCAGCTCTAAAGCCATTTATTTTTCTCCAGTTATTAAGACTGATTATAACAGATCTGAAAGAGCTAATGTTTTTATGGCTGTGAGAATAATAATATATATTAAAGGAGCTACATAGAGAAACAAATGGGTATTTCAGGTGGGTGGTATTAAAGTAAAGTAGTAATATACCACCAGCCCTCTTTATCTTAACTCCCATATGGATGTCCCTCATTACTTTTAAGTGACCCTCTACTGAAACTTGTGCAATGAAGGATGTGGTAATACTCAAGAATACTGCATCATGGAGCTGTTGTTATTGTTTAAAGAAGTATGTATAATTTAAAAGACACATGTATAGCATTATTTTAGTTAGAACAACATATGTTTATATACATTGTATGTTCAGTCACTATAACTTGGCTACATAGTAAAACTTTTGACAGAGAGAAAAAGTTCCTTTAGTGACCTACAAGTCTCAAATGTCCATATTATTCCAACAGAAACAAAGTCTTTCCTGTGTGTATTACTGACCCAGAAACTCAAACCGCATTGACCACACGGGTAGAAATTATTAAATTATTCATTAACACTACATTAATTATTGACACTTGAGCCATAGGCCTCTGTTAGGAGACAAAGTTTTGATGACTGTCGTCAAAACGCCACATACAGTATATGTGCATCCTATAATTCCCATCACAACCAAACTGGGACAGAAGCTCTGAAAGTATCAACCCCAATTCTGCTCGTGCTAAAGCTTTCATGTTGGCGTCCCAAAGAGGAAACCAGAGTGCAGACACCAAAGTCGCTGACAAACTTTGAACCACTGGCCAAAAACACTCGCTCCTCTGTAGTAGCATGCAGAGCTAATAGCACTGCTTATATTTTCAGACCAAAGTCATAGCAGAACAGAACTTTCCACAAGTGTTGGCTGACAGTCAACAGCCGAAGACTCATTTAGGTCCAGCCAGCCTCGTTATTACTTTAATTTGTTTTTTTTAAGCTGCTGTTCGCATGTGTTTGTAAAATTGCTTTCGCTTCAGAACAATGCAAACATTATGATACTCAGCTGAGAGGTTACGTCCTGCCGAGTAGCAAACGCAGAGTCGTCTTCAGTGTCAAAAAAACATCAGCAAAATAACTCGTATCAAACCACCTTAGCAATTACATAGAGTGAACAGTAAATATTATAAAGTTGTTTTTTTTTCCAGATACACCACACAGTTACAGCAGAAGATCAATATAGGTTCTGTTGATTTTGTAGATTCATATGATTTGAGTCGTGATTCGTGTCTTGCTATTTCAGAATAATTGTTGACCTAGGTTTATTTTATAAATGACTTTATTTAAAGCCAACTCATAGACTAGATAAGACATGAGATTATGAGCTGTGTTTTTTCTTAAGATAACTTTGTTTTCATTGTATAACACTGCATTTCTGTTGCATTAATATTCACAATGGCATAGCTTGATAAACCTTACAGTGAAGGTCCCATTAATTTAAAAAAAAAGGTCTAATAAATCTTCATTACAAAAGTTCTAACCAGGGCTCAAAAGTCTTTTTGGTTCCACAAAAACTTGGACTATGCCCTCCAACATGACAGCATACACCTTCATTGGAAAATGACACTGGGTAATTCTGCAGAACATTAAACAATAAAAAGGCATGTCAAGGCATGTGTCATCAGCCTTTGACACCTGAAAATGATTCAATCTGAGTAAAATCAGAGCATGATAGGACATATCCTGTAGTTACCCAGGCCAGCTGCACTTCACTGCTCAACTGGTCAATCTAAAAACAAAAGCTAAACATGTTGTGCTGCTATGATAGAGAGTCTCGTGTCCTTAAAGAGTTATGTTTGAGCGAATGTAGGTGGGACAAACACTGGCATATAAGTATTTACCCGTGTTAACCAAAATGTACCTTGACCTACTGGAGATCATAAAAACCCTCAGCTAATTGTTATCAACTGACTGTGACAATAGCTACAAAGAGGTAATTAAAAATCACATGGATTCACCTGTCACAGTGTCTTAGTTGACGATTTGATGGTCTTACATCTTGGACAATCTTACATTGGCATATGATATGCATTTCAGAGGAATGGCAAAGATTACTTCATTAAATAACAAAATAACAGCGCTGCCCAAGCTTTCCAATCTCTGACAGGATGACACAATTAGAACACTTACTGGATGCACCATACATGTTGGAGGTGTAACTTCTTTTGTGAACACAAGACAGCATGGCGGACCACGAATAGCGGCGATTAGACCAACACCCTGATAGAAGTGTGAAAGCAGAGCAGATATGAATCACTACTTCCAATTAAGACTTTCAGACTAAAATCTGAACACAAAGCAGATGCAGAGAGTTGTGAGTTGAACCTTTCATCTAAAGTAGGGCTTTGTATACGCACAACATGTCTGTGGGAAAAAAAAGAAAGAAAGTGAGGCGTCAGTATGGTTGCTGTTTTACTATTTTCTCATATCACTGGCTCTCTGCCTGTCCTGACCCAGGAAGCCATGGCCTAATTGAAGTACATATTTGAATGTGAGGCAGCCTCTTGTCTGGCACTACCAACCTCTGCAGCCATCTGTCTGTAGACTGTAGCAGCATTTCATCGTTGGCTGTGACACTCATACTCATTCATTCAGCAAAGCAGATGAACAGTGATGCGTTCCTTGGAATTATGGCAGTCTTCTTTTGCCATATTTTACAGGCCACAGGTTTGTTGAGGATGGCTTCCTGCTATGGTGACAGGGTGTGCTTGCCTGGCTCCACTCCGTCTGTCTTTCTCCTAAGGATATAAATCTAACATCCCTCCTGAGAGTTCTGTATCGGAAATGGAGCACCGGCCACAGATAGATTATCACTTTGATTGGGTTCTTCCTGACCTATTTTCATGCGTTCACTTGTTCCCTGGCCACCCTTTATAAATTTTGTATGCTTATGGAGATGTTGACTTCTGCTGAAGATCGCTGTTATCAACTAATTATTCCTCTTTAAGAAATCAAAAGACACAATTTGTAATCTATCTTCTGCTACTGCAGCTTTTTGTAGACATTTTCTTCTTCAACATTACATTTCAGTCTGCCATTTGTAACATTTTTATTTTTCAAGTCAGTCCAATGAGATTGAGCTCACATCCTTGGGCTGTAGTGCACCTGGTTACCTTTAAAGTTTCACATTTAAATGCTGGGCAGCGGAAAGGCCCACGTGTGGTTGAAGAGATGCTCTTAAAACTTTGCCTCAGGATGGAACTGCAGCATGATGACCTGCATCAACAGGGCTCCCATGATTTGTGTTGGTCCTTTGCAGTCCACTCTTTTTCATCAAAGTCTACCTTTGTGTTTGAGGTAAAAAATAATCAGTAGTCAGAGAGACTGTATCGTACCGTTTGTCTCGTTCCATCTACTGCATTAATCAGTACAGTGTTTCAAAAGAATCTTCAAGAATGTGCAAAGAAATTCTGTTCAAGGGGAATGGAAGTTGTTACTGCAGCATCAAATTCAGAATCCAATTCAGTTCTAGTGTTTACTATATGAGCCTGGCATGGTCAAGCGCCTACCCACTTTGAAGATGTACTTTATATGATGAGTTGGCTTCTAAGGTCCTCTGAAAGCTTCCTTTCTTCCCGCTGATTCATTTCTTCATGAAGGATACTGCCATTCATAACAACTCTGCTCCCTCCTCTTAGCTTGAAGGTTCACTTCAGTTCAATTTGTAAAGTTTGTGAACAGATCTTAAGAAGAAATTTCTAAGTAGGAACATTTAGCACTATTTGAAGTCATGTTTCCTCCACAAGTACAAGAAAACATTGGAGGAAATCAGCGTGCTTTCACTGCAGGGACACGGATCTAAATTAAGTTACAGGGAAATTATTTTACCCTCCAAAAAGTCCCTGCTCTGGGGAGAGTACTTTCAGAAAATTTAGGAACCTTGGAGGGTTTGAGGTGGGGCAGTCGCAGATATAAACAGTTGTCCCATTTTCTTTTTTTTTTTTGTCTGCATTTATTCTCATTGTTTAACTCCACAAAAGAGGTGTCAACATTGTATGAGATTGATGCATATTTTAGTCTTGCAGCCAAATATTTTAATATTTAGTGCATGTGTGTGACCATCACCGGCCCTCCCTGAAAGCTAAGCAGATATTCTTTATTAGAATTCCCTATGATGAGCCAGGGAGGGCAGTGCTACACCTCAGTGATGTGTGGGGGAAACAAAGACTGGACAGAACAAACAGGACAAACAGGATGAACAGGGATAGAAACTAACAGGTGGTGCTATTGCAATTAAAGATTGTAAGGTGGTGTGTTATTCCCAACTACTAACTGCCCATCAATAATAAAAAAAAAAAAAAAAACACACAAAAGAAAAAGAGATTCAATAAATAAATAATTAAACAAACGGTTCTGAGCACCATAATTGTGGATGTCTTGATAGTATAGAATAGAATAGAATAGGCCAGAAGAGGATACTAGTGCAAGAGAGAATGAGTTTAGGGTAGAGACTCTGGAGAGATTCTCAGCACATTCTGGTGGGTCCCATCATTCACTGACAATGGGACTCGGCAGTAGCTGGCGAGACCTGAACAAACATGCAAGTGTGAAGGACCCCGAAGCCCAGAACAGCAATCACGGCAAGGCAGGGCCAAGCCAACAGGACACCTCTCCCCCCGGGCTGTAGGAGCCACAGGGTGGCGCCCCCAGAGAGCCACCGGGGCCACCGTGAACGACGCGAACCCGGAGAACAAGAGGGAGCAGCTACCAACACCCCCAGTTGTCCCATTTTCATGTGACAGTGAACAAATGTGTCTAAACTTTCAGATCTTTAGATCGCATTGGAAATCAAGATAATGATCTGAAGTAATCTCTTAGTTCCTTGTAAAACATCCCTGTGCCTAAAAGGTTCAGTACTTTGAGTGAAAATGACGCTTAGGAGTATAAAATTAATAAATCAAGTCCAATATATTGGGTTTGAGTGACTAATAATTCAACAACATGTCTACAAAAGATTCAAAGTTCAAATGACTGTCTACATTCTTTTGTACTCATTGTATGACATGACTGTCAATGAGACATGTTAAGTGCAAAAGAGTTAACATAATACAGTAATGGAAACAACAGTATTATATTTGCTATAAAGAGAGTGTCAAATAACTATTTTTGCAGCCCCAAGTTTGGAGAAAATGTAAATTCTGATATCTGTAGTGTTCCACTTTGACTAATTACCTTTTCCTGCACCATATAAAATCAAATATTCATGTAGATAATTAATTTGTTGCTGGAATTTAATGTCCCCCTGATGTATTAAACTGGAACCATACTGGGGCAATCAATAATATTCATAGTGAATGTGTTTAAAACCATATGGCTCCTCCTGGTAAGGTGTGGGTGTGAATTTGTATGCGCTGGTGTTTTAGGCAGTTCCAGGACACACTGAGCGATGAGCTGTTAGCCCCCTGCCGCTAACTGATGAAACACAAGGACATAACAAACAGTGGTTCTCTGCGAATAAGTCTGTGTGTGTGTGTTTGTATACACGTGGGTGAACATGTGTAAGGGAGTAACATTTAACAGCAGTACATGGAAGTCTACAACGGTTTTATTGCAGAGTTCTTTTTAAAGGGGCATTCAACCAATTTTACACAGGAAGTTCACTTTACTCTTCATAAGGAGGACTTTGCATTTACCGGGTTTTTCCTGTCAGCGTAAGACCTGGGCACAGTGCTGAAGCTTTCTGAGCTGTGCCTAAGCCAAATGAACTGGGAAAAAAAATCTGCTGAGAGTAGTTATGGGTTTCAATATCCAGCTCCATTTTGGATACCGTTCCAAGTTGCAAGCGGTGATAAAATATGCGGTGAAGCCCGTCAGTACAGATTGGCTTGATAGTGAATTACTGTGGTTTCTTTTAGTGCCAGCTTGTCTGGTAATTGGTCCCTAAATCAATGTTAAAATTCCCAATTCTGGTATTAGCATGATTAGAAGAAGCTAGATTAGTAAATATCAATTTATATCTGCTAATATAATACACTGAGTGAAATAAAATCAGCACAGTTTTCATTTACGAACAATAAAACAACTTTGGAAGATTCAAAATTGTGCAAATTGTGAAAGTCTACAACCTGTGTTGTTTTAATAAATATTGTAATGTTGTAATGTGAAAATGAACAGTATTTGTCAGATGACATGATAGTTTTAGGGGGAAAGACCTCAATGTGTCCAGACCAAATGGCTCCCATTCCTCCAATGCCGTCAGCAGGTTGTAATGAAAGTTGATGAGTTGCATTATGGGAGTAGGGCAGATAATATCCATACCAACGACTGCATGGTTGTGGTCGAATATTCAATTTTTTCGCTTTGGAAGGTTCCTAACTGAGTGAAAAGGCCCAGACGTATCTAACAGGCAGCCATCATATGGCTGGTAAATGCTATGAGCAGGTGCTTCCTTTCTTATGTCCTTTTGTATAGAACACACTGGAACATCCTTTAGGAATGTCACAATTCCTTGCAGCAGCAACATTCAAAGAGATGCACCATCAACAGCAGACCCACTACGACAACATCTACCACTGCCTGATTAAGTAGCTAAGTTTAACCTGCACTGCAGTGGTCTTGTCCTCATGAATATTCCTTCCTCTTTCACTGTTTCCCTGACGTCATGTTGTTTTCCATCAAGATCAAGGAAAAGTGTTTAGGAAGAAACATAGGACGTATTTTATTCCTGACTACTGGACAATAAATCTAGGAGAACTCTGTCCTCAGTCTGAGAGTACAGTATTCTACCAGGTTCAATGCCCTACCTTGCAATTATACCAAACGTCATTCAGATTTGTGCCAAAACATAATGGACTCTCCAACTCGTTTTGTGAAATTCGATATGGCATTTTTTGCTGACAGGCAAACAGACTAACAAAGGCACTAAAAACATACCTCTGCCTTGCCTCTCGCTATAGCGAAGGAACAAGTGTCCTGCTATTTTTGTTTTGTGGCCAAAATCCTGGAAACACTATGCTAACTGGGTGCTAAGAGGCGTGACCATCAAACTGGATTCCTTGATATTTCCCTCTTGAAAACTCGGTCGTCATTAAATCTCCTCTGTTTGCAAGGTGCTGTCAGTCTTCCGGATTGTGCGTCTGTGGCATTTTGTGTGTGAGTATACATGTAACAGATTGTACAGATGCACCACCACTGTATCAAAATAAACTTCAACTTTCCACTTATTCTGCCTAATTTATCCCTCAGTGGTGCCAGTTTTGTCATTTACACATTTCACACCACTGTAGAACCAGAAATATCAACATTCGCGCTGTATACATGGGTGCATAATAAAAGACACTGACTGTTTCCCTGGTTTATTCAGTTGTGTAATAATGTTCTGAATAAGTGAGTGTGTCCATGACCAAATGAGCGCTTTGAAATCTGCCTGTGTGGGAGTTCATGTGGTTGTGTCACCGCTTGTGTCAGTGAGTCTGATTGAGTCAGCCAGCTATCGACAAACAGTACAGACCCATCAAATGAGTTGGAATAAGACACTCCGTCTTTCAACAAACCCTGTCACACAAATAAATGCCTTCAAGGGCCCAATTTAGTTCAGTGAGGCGACAATTTCCCTGTAGAGTTCCACCTTAAATTCAATTTATGTTTTGATGGGGTTCTCTTCTTCAATTTAACGCAGGTAGAGACTGGTACTGAATATTTGAGGCAGTTGTGATGTCAGAGATGTCACTTGTGTTTGCTGAAAGCAGGCATGTGTAAGGACGGCGATGAACTCATCTCTGACACCTTTCTCACAGCCAGTGGATACGATTCATTTCGCTGTTGGTATTTGGTGAACTCTATAAAGACTTTTGACATCGAAGAGAACATCAGTTCCCTGATTTTTTTCCCCTTAATCTAGAGTCCCTTTATAGCTTGAGGAAGGACAAGAGACAGGATCTCCAGACATTACCAGAAGCAATTTAACGGAGAAAAAAGCCCTTTAGGTCTACAATTCAACAGCTCAATTCCACATCACTGGTACAGTACTCCCCTCTCCTTTTGGTCCGCAGACTGCTGTTACTCCAAATGAAAATGAATGTCCCGGTGCTCCACCTCGGCGTACACATGCATGCCACCGCACCAACCATCCATTCACCACATCCGCCGCTGAATTCCCCCAGCAGCCTGACAGAGCCTCACCCTCAATTTAATTTCTGAGTCCCTCTCTTACAAGTTGTTTGTCTGCAGAAAGCAGCTGGTGATGCTTATTCCTCTGCACCGGACAGATTTACTTGATTCTCCCTCATTCAACAAAAGTTACAATCATGCTCCTTTTTAATTTTTTATTTTTTTTTGCCCGACCTTGCAGACACCTCAATGTGGCGGCAAGGGGTGGAAGAGATGAAGCAGTTGGGGGGAGAAAGAAGAATGTGGGGAGATGGAAAGGTGGGGAAGAAGAGGAGGGGATAGCGAGTGTTTGTAAAGCGACTCAGTGGAGCGTTCAGGATTCTTGCTGAGAGAGGCCCTTTGATAGGCGACAGACAGACGTAGTGTTTGGCAGGCCACAGGAGGCTGTGGTGTACAGGACTAATGCAGCAGACACAAATCCTGCGATCAATCATGTTTAGCAGCCAACAACTGTGCTGGCAGAACACCCAGGCCGACTCAGGAGCTGGAATGCTGAGGCAAAACAAGCCAGTCGAAAATGCTGCGCCCACGTCTTTTCCCCTTTTGGGGGTTGTGTGTTTGCTTGTGTGTACTATCTGACAGTTCGTCTGGTTGTACAGGTGTGTGTTTAGATGTAAACTGACGTGTTTGAGTTGAATGTTTGTGTTATTTCAGATCTGGGTGCATCTGCGTGTCTATTTTAATGCAAGAAAGTTTCCATGACTATATTTGCAGGGTGCATACATACATCTGAGTGCATATTTCTGTACAGTATGTCTGTGCATCTCCACAAGCCACAAAGCACCATCAGCATAGAACCGGAGTTGTGTACAGCTGATTGGCTTCAGCAGACATTTCCACTCTCACCCACTTCAAGTGAGTCATTTCAGAGGAGAAATGTCACTCGTACAATCACTGATATGTTTTCATGTGACTCTCAGCATTAGTTGAACGTCTTGTCTCAGTGACTGCACTTTTTGCCCCTCTGGCAGAGCAGAGGGGGGATGGGGAATTGATGGAAGGGCGAAAAGTGTGATTAGATTGGTGAGGATGTAGCTTTCTGAGGCGTTCATGTTCTGGTGCCAGGATTTGACTTTGCTTTGATATCGTGGTGCAGTTTCAGCTGTCAAAGTCCTGCCAACGGGGGGAAAAAAAAAAATCATCCAGAGGAATTTTCCAAATGAGAACCAACAAGGGTGTACTTTTTAACTTGTCAGTTTCCAGCTATTACAGAGATGCTTGAAACAAAATGAGCCACTTTTATTACATCTACAATCCCACTACTGTAGGTCTTACGAAGCCCTGGCTTTCAGTCAAGAGCCAGAAGTTAGGGGGTGTTTTGACAGAGACGCATGATACGCTTGTGTTTAATAAATGATCAGATAAAAAAAATGTCAGTTATGAGAAACCGTTTTTTGCAAGTGTGAGTTGCAAAAGTCAAGAGCCGTGGCATTACGAGTTCAAAAGTTTCCTCCTCATTAAATAAACTTTAAGAGTTTGCAGTCATGAACACACGCTGTATCTACTATTTTGTTCCTCTCCACATAACTTTAGTCACATTCAACAGTCACAAGATAAGTTTTTGGCTCTCAGCATTTCAAAGTTAGACGCAGCTAACTTACAGACTTGAAAATGGAAAACGGTTTCTGTAAAAGATAGAGGGAGATATGGAGTCAGAATTTACAGTAAAAGACTTCAGAAAATGGCTTCTAATCTTTCTTTCCTGGTTGAGGTGGTGTAGTGCTGCAAAGCTGTTCCAGCTCACCTCTCCCAGGAGCTTCACGGGTGTTGACAGTGCATTCTTGCAAAAAATTCTCCAGGCGTGGTAGATACTAATTGCTTCAAATGATTTGGCTTAGGTCTCTGTTTTCCAGAAGGTCTCTGGGGCTGTGTGCGCTTAAGGACGACAGCCGGAGATGGTTATTTGTGGCGGCTTGTTTAGTGAAGTGCACCTACGTGACAGGCTTGTCTCTTAAGGTTGAACACACGTTTGGCTGCAGCTGCCACACTTTTCTCTCCAGCCTGGTACTGGCCAAGCTGGAAGCCTCACCTGCTGTTTATATCATGGGGCAAACTCCCACAATGACAGCCTATAATGAGGATAGAAAGACAAGAGCAGGAAAAAGGGAACTCTCATCAACAGCAGCACTTTAGTCTCTCTGCTAATTTGGCTCTAAAATTGGACTCACAGTCGGAGAAATCAGGTATAAATCCACCTGCAAGCAGCTCTTACATATATGCCTGCATTTCTCCCCCTCTGGGAAATTCACTCTCCCACCTCTCCTCTTTCTTTCTGCTGCACCAATCTACTCCTTCCTTGCTGTCTGCCTTTACCTCTCAAACACCTTTTCTCTGCTATATCTCACTCTCTTCTGCCCTCACCCCAACGTCTGGCTCCAACTTCCTGCTTTCTGTTGCATCGACACCACCACCAATCTCACAGTCTAATAGCCGGTGTCTGGTGCTGCTGCGGGTGGGCAGGAAGGCAGGCAGCAGCTGGGGAAGGCACAGGAGGTCTGCTGCCTGTTTTCCAGCCTCCCAAGGCTTCAGCAGCCATTCTGGCAGCCGCCCGTTCCATCCGTGTGATCAAGTTAGCTGGCCTGAAGACTCTAAATGAACTGATTACATGGAATAATTAAGAACATTTAGAGTATGCTAATACGGTTGCATGTGGGGCAGCAGAGGAGATAGAAGCATCTGGTCGGATTGTGGTATAATTCTGGGTCACTGACAGTCATTATGGACAATGTATTCTGTGTGTAACTCATTAACTATTAGGGACTTGTGTGGTGATTGTAGGGATGCAAATCTGACAGAATTTCCTAAACAGATAGTCAGCCACATTTACAATCAAAATTTGATTAGTTGTTGGAATTAATAAAATATTGATGATTTCCCCAATGCTGGTAAAAGTGTTTTAAACCACTGGCACTTAATGTCTGCTGCAAAACATTAGGAATTTGAAGAACAGATAAAGTAAACATATGGTAACTAGATTATAAATTAAATAACAAAAAAATACTTTATTCAAAATGACTGTTAAATGGCTATCCTGACAAAATCCAAACTATTAATCACAGCAAATGAGCTGCAGTGTTCCAGAGTAAATAACGTGTAACATTGTGCATCTCTTCGTAGCAGTTTGATATCAAATAATCCTCACACCTGATCGACATGATGGAGAAACTTGTTTACTGTAGTTAACATTAGTCCAGCTGCTGGAAACAGCTGCTCAGATGGAACAGATGTCCACAAATACTGTTGCAGCAACTTTATCAGAGGAAGAAATCTGTCGGTATTAACTGTCACCTCTAAAAAGTTTTCACACTCAGAGCAGAGCGATGTTGATACACTTCATCACTTTAGTTTGAAAGTTGTTGGTGTAGTGGAATATTTTTTGGGTGTGAAGATACATGCTTTTTAGAGAATGATATGTGGAGTACTCAAAATATAATGGTGTAAACTTAAAGCAATATAACTTTTAAAAGAGGTATGTCAGAAACATAACAATACATAAAGGTATTATATGCATGAAATCTGTCTCAAAATAATAGGGCAAAGTTTGAACATGTCTGGGCATGTTCTCTGTAAAAGATGACCTAACGATAACCTAGTGCGCATGTCTTCTGTAAAGTGAGATCTAGTGGTGAAAAATGATAATAATAGATTTAGAAAAGTATAATGGTGTGAAAACTGCCACTCTTGTCATACGCCCTATAAGCATGAAAAAACGACCAACGCTGAGAGCATAAAAGGCGATGCACAGCTCAATATCTTCAGTTTTTCTTGGGGGTGTGGAACACTGCTAAGAACTACTCCTGGATTTTTGTCGACAATAAATCCTGCTGCCTCCAACTTCTCTTAGTGATTTTTAGAAGATCTTTAACATTTGAACACGCTCAAGTCTTAGACTCTGGCCCATGATTTGTGACTTAGATTACACTTCATCATTGAAAGCATGTAATCTGAGTCTGGCTGTTCTTAAATGGTAGCAGCATTAGCTTTTAGCTGTTAGGTAGCGAGCTAAACCAGAAAGCTGCTGACGCTTTTTTTTTTTCACAATTTTATGCTGCAGAGTTTATCAACACATACAGCTACAGTTAGCAGTTAGATAGCAGGGAGGTCTTATGGGTCCCAACAGGCGGTCAGCAAACATACCTGTAACTCCATCTTTTTAAACAGTAAGAGGCTCCACCTGGTGGCACAACTCGCTACTACAGCAAATCTGCATACATTTACTGACAGATCTGAACCCTGAACAGTTTTTTGACACTTTTTGTTACTCTCATATTTTTACTTATAGTTACCAATACTGGAAAAAGATGGTAACTCTACATAGTATAGATGTTTTACTACTTAAATTTTTGTATTTGTTTCTATACTTGCTCCCTATTGGCTCTGTTTAACAGCCTGCAGTTCAGCCGAGAACTGAAAAGTCGATACATTTTTGCTACAGGACTGCTGTTCGCTGCCGAGTCAGTCATGGTTTCTAGTTGAACCCAAAATCTTTTGTTATTTACATGAATATGTGTAATGCAGACAGTTTATTTTTGGCAAAAATAAAGGGAATCTGATGAAATATCACAATTTTAGGCTTAGATGTGGATGATTTTCCAGAGAGTTCAGGGATCATGTAAATTTGAAAATCCAGCAATTCTCCCTGTTTTAACAGTTCTTTTGCTCTTATAAATAATCTAATTTGGGGCATTTGTTTAAAAGATAACATGCTTTCCAAACTCAGAGTGTTACCTGCACATTCCTCGTCTACTGCCTTGTCAGCTAATATATCTTTAATGAATTCAATTATCAACCGCAGTTCATAAATAAAAAACTAATCATCTTTAGTTAATTGTTATGATTTGGCTTCAATCTGGTTTTCATGCCATAATTATAGATATATGTGAAAACAAGGAGGACGAGAGAGAAAAGACGAGGAACATCTGGGCTTGATGGATGAAGCTGACAGGAGGAAATTAAAAGAGTGGAACTGATAGCAGAACAGAAATAAAGCTTTGTATATACAAAGTTTTATGTAATTACTCAAAAGTTGTTAGAGCCTTTTCTGAAACGAAAACAAAGAGTTGTGTGTTGATTTATTCCTCCCTTGCCTGAGTACTGTTGCACCGTCTCCTCCATCCACCTGCAGATTGATGTTGTGGGTGTTTGGCACATGTTGGAGGTGACTTACCTGCACACTGGGGACCCCACACACACCTGCTGGCCTGGAATCAAACACAGACTTTCCCTTTGACCTACTCCTCCTCCAAAAGACAACTAAAACACACATCCTGAGCAATTAAAGGCGGAAAAGATGTTCTACCAACCAAAGTACTGGTTATGGTCTTAAAATATTCAAGACTCAAGACTTTGTGTTCCAGTTCAGAGTCTGTTTATCACTTGTAGCTATACTGTCCTATATTAAGCTCATTAGACTATCCGATTACACTAATATGAGAAGCGGCTGATCCCACCAGTGTGTCATAAGGCTGCAGCAATAACGAGCACAAGAACGCACAAACGGCTGCCATGTCTGAAAATACACACTCTGTACTACATGCAAGCCCGTAATTTGAGATTTTCACGCATGCTTTGAAATAAACTGCTGTTGTTTGCCTCCAAAAAAGGATTACCTGGTGCTCAGACCTGAAAAATTCATTTCTGGACCATGACAGGATATCGTGACAGAAATACAGATTCTGAAGTTCGTTTTGGCTCAGTGCAGGGCTTTTTACCCCAAACATTTAAATTTAACTTTGCACAGATTTTTAGTATATTTTATGCTAAAGAAAATACATTTGCATGTAGCTGTTACAAGTTATAGTTGAACTGGCAGTCAAAATATGAAAGTAAAAGTTGAAATGGCAGTTACAGTTTCAGAGTGAATCTGAAGTGTCTATTTAAATGCATGTCCTGAGGATAGAGGGTTTTTCCTGTACAGAGGAATGTTTGCACGTACCAAACAGTCTCTAGTTGGTGCCAAAATTCTTAAAATTGATCATATTTGTATTGTTTTTTAAACTACTTTTGTTAATTGGGGTTTCATTTAATCAGACATAACATGTTTGTTCACCAACTGTCAGAAATATCAGGAAAATGTGCAGATTTCTGTCAAATAAGGAAACACAAACTCACTGGAATACAGGCCTGAGCCATGGCAAACTCTGCATACATTGAAATGAAAGTGCTTAAAGGATCTCCAGATTCAATAAACATTTAGAAAGAGTTGAAGTGCCAGTAAAAGTGAAATATTAACTTGAGCTGCGAGTCCAGAAAGAAATTATTCCTGCATCAAATGTATGTATCTGCAAATCTGTAGTGTCAGTTGAAGCTGAGCATTAAAGGCAGTTTAGACGTTGGTTGTGCAGCACAAGTGCAATCGCAGAAAGCAGAGGAACGCACAGTAAAAAATATGAAATGAAAGCAATAAAACTGTCAGTTGAGATGTAAGCACTGAAAGAAGATGAACTGTTAGCTGAAGAGTAAAAAAAATCAAAGCACGCTGGACTAATACAGTGTACAAGGGTGGAAACACGAGTCTGAGGGTTGCCAAGCTTCAGGATCATGAGGATATAAAAGTGAGATTTGTGTCTGTTATTGCAGACTCTTACTTAAAGAGTCTAGATGCCATATTTTCCAATGAAAAGAGATTTTCTAGTGACCCAGTCTGTCCAAACGCTAAGTCCTCATAAACCAAATTTTACAAAGTGGAAAAAACTGGGCAGTCCAATTGAGTTATCATGCTGCTTCTCACTAGTTCTCCGTCATTGCTCTGTTTCATCTGGCAAATTAAAACCAAATATTCAACATAATTTCTCTTCATGTGTCCGTCAGCTTGACCACAGGAAATAAACAGTAAGATAAATTTGCGCCCCTCAGACTCTGATTAACTTAGCAAAAGTTAAATTCCTGACTGCAAATCATTGAAAGTTCAATGTGTAATTCGGTATATACAGGCTGTGGAATATTCTCCTTGAAAACTAATACTAAAAAATGGATGGGATGGATGTTAAGACTGTGCTGCTCTTTCCCTTTCCACCAGACTTTTCCATCCCCACTGTCAACACGATAATGACTCCTGCCTCTAACATGCTGGAGTCCTGACTTTGTTTCCAGACAAGAAACTGTCATACAAAGCTCATACTGAAGGCACAAACTGAGTATGAGGGTTCTCTCTCCCTAAAACTCATCAAATCTGAACTCTCTCCATCCATGCTCTGCCCAGTTCAAACTTTAATCGTTCCCCACGTCTGACCACTGCAAGCCAGGCTGCAGAAATACTGGTTTAGGTTCATCCATGAGTTCCCCAAGTAATGCATGTACTATTTTCAACTTGAGCTCGGCTAACGATTCGAGCGGCTTTCAGACAACCTGGTGATTACTTCTCTTGTTTTTTTTTTTCCAGTGCAGAATGACCTTCTGTCTCCATTCAGCACAGGAAAAACTACTTTCCCTTTTGAATCCCTTCAGAAAGTACATCACGTACCTCATTATGTGCTCACTTCATGTGTTTAATGCTCAGTTACTATTAAAAGGCTTGTGTAGGAACAGATTCTAGCATTCACGAGTTGTAAGATTCTCCCCTGAACATGAAGCATGAACAGCTAAATGCCAATAGCAAAGCATAACCGTCAAACTGTCTCAAGTGTCACAGCATACAATCCAGTCTATCTGTCGCCGTCGCTTCACACACTATTATTCATTTTCTTACATGTGACATGCTGTGATTACAATAGATGGCTTTGCCGACAGACAGTACGTTTCTGTCGTGGATGTAAGTGTGACAGCATAAGACCACGCAGTGACTGTCTTTTCCCCACAGAGGGACACCACGGATAACACACATTGAAAGCAGGTTCTTAATGTCAACTTCAGCGACATCCAGAAGAGCAAAACGTCTGTGCAGCAGAGAACACACAGCCGTGCAGGCAAGAAGCAAAATCACTGTCAGACACATCGTTTCCTCTTCAGGTGGGCATATTCACATGGCCTGATAAAAGCAGCAGTGTACAGTAAGTGTGAAGCTGCAAGGGCTGACTGATATTTAAGGAGATTTGTGTGCTTCTCAGGGAGATGCTACTCAACTGGGTTGCATCACGTTTTTGTTTCTGATTTCCAAACTGTCACACTTCTTTTCCATTGTTGGCAGTCTGACTTGCAGTACATCACGCTGCTGTTTTCTTGACCTTCACAGTCTGTCAAGTCCATCTTCTACGCATGAATTTTTGATTTTCTTGATTTCGGAGTTTTTATACT
Organism: Amphiprion ocellaris; assembly: GCF_022539595.1. Taxonomy (NCBI): domain Eukaryota; kingdom Metazoa; phylum Chordata; class Actinopteri; family Pomacentridae; genus Amphiprion; species Amphiprion ocellaris. The sequence goes on along the minus strand of NC_072775.1, from coordinate 9,128,623 downwards.
CGGCGGCTTGCACAGACAGCAGTTTCTGAGCTGATGGTTGCTGCTCTGCCGGTGTCAACACTTTCTAATAATTCAGGATGTGTGTCTTTTCTGATCAAAAAACTTTCTCACATCACTCACAATGCACCAGAGAGAGAAGAATCCGAGAAGTTCAGGCCCTGATGTTGGCATATCGGCTTAATTGCAGGGCATATGACGCACTGGGTATCAGTACAAGAAAAACAGCTGTAACACCAATCAATACACACATTTAGAAGATATTATTTTCATGTCAATCATGCAGGCCAGCAGAGAACACAAGTTGGAAATGATTGAAGCTTTACTTGCCGACTGAGCAGCTTTCATTAGAATGAATGGGCAGCAGTCTCATTCAGCGTAAAACACACACAACACCAGCTCACATAAATCATCTCTGGTGGCTGAAAAATACTCACAGGATCCACAGAAAAACAGCACTTGTTATTTCTTATGGTATATTTGTCTGTTGTGTTTAAAGGAGCAATCATTTATGGGCACACAGCTACAGACCTGGTTATCTGACATGTTTAGCAGTACAATATGTTGCAGGTTTAGGTGGAATTGTAAAATGTGTCCAGCGTTCTTGTGCTATCTGCTCTTGCAATATGTGGAGGTCTGAAGACTCACCATGAGTGTATGGCGGAGTGTGTGCAGATAGGCAGGTATGTAGTTAGACGGGGAGGTAGGCCATCCAATCATCCAACCATTGTCTATACACCATTTAATCTTCACTGACCCTTTGATGCACAACACGGGTCAAGAGATACCCATTTTCCATTGAATATGGGTCACTTTTGACGCATGTTGTGTATCAAAGGGTTAAACCTGGGTTATGCTCAGAATCAGCAAGAGAGAACGTGTGGCATCTGCTTCCAAACTGCAGGGGGCAGTGTATCATAAACACACGTCTACCCTAGTACTAAAGTTTCCCATCGTTTACACCACTTACAACATGGCATTTTACCGAAAACCTACATTTCAGCAGTTAGTTTTAATTTCACGCCATGAATTGTTCATAACCCGGTTGTCACAGTGATCTCTGTGTGATGAATTGCATAAATGTCTGTATTTCTGAACTTCTGCTGCTAGGAGCTCTTGTTCTTACACTATGTTTTCCCATAGACTGTGTGTTTTCCCACGCGTCTCCATCTGCGTTGTTAGAAAAATTTGGAGGTGCACGGCACGGAAATTTTCTGCTTGAGAAGGGCCACATAGGGGGGTGTGGCTGCTAAAATGCCATAATTCGAATTCGCGGACGTGTCAAGCATAAAACAAGCTTTAGGGTCATGGGGAGCTGGAGTCTATCCCAGCTGACTTAAGGCGATGGCAGGGACACCCTGGACAGGTCACCAGTCTATCACAGGGCTAAACATAGAAACAATCAATGGATTGAATAACATAACAGATTTTTGTATTTTTATCACAGCACTGGATGTGTTGATGTGCTACCTGAATGCATCTTTCAACAAAAACAACAGAGAAGACTACATCGCATGCTTGAGTTTTCAGGGTGAATTTTTCACTAACTTGATACTTTCATGGAAAATATTGTTTGGAAAGTACACACACATGCTTTTCTTGTTTTGTCAACTGTTATGAACTATGGAGCTGCTTTCATGCCTGAGCTAGTTTTGTGCAGATGAAGTGACTTCACTGCTGCATCTGTAATGAAGAACGTGGTCGCGTACTCATTTCAGATAATGAGGGGATAATGTTCCCAGAGATATGATGGAGTTTCAGATGGGATGTCTAAGTCAGGACATGTGAGGCGGATAGCTGGTTCGGTTCCTGCAGTGCATGGAAAGTTTCTGAAACAGCAACAGCTCCTGTGCATGTTGGAAACGATAGTTACAAGTCCGTCAGAAAATCAGCGAGACAAAAGTACTGAGATAATACAGTATTGCCTAACATTACCAACCGTTGGTCACTGACCAAGACACCTGTTCTGTTCTTTACTGGTTCTCCTCCTCACTATTTAAATTCTCTCTGATGGTTATTTCTTCTAATCTTGGCCTGTTCCTGGTCTCTGTGACGCCCAGCAGGCTCATAATTCAAAAGCTATAATCTATCATATGCGTATGAATATACATTTTGAACCTTTTCAGTGTTGAAACTTCTGTTAGGATCCATATTTCCTGTTGTTAAACTTGACCTAGCGTGGCTACTCTTCATTTTTGGATCGTCACGACAAAAAAATTTAGTTACAAAAACAACACCAAATACTCCTGCAGTGGGATATATTTTCTTAAATATGTAGTTTCTGCTTCATTTTCCTACATATTAATTCACAGGTGTCTTGCAAGCTGCTCTTTAAACCAATTGTATTGCAAATTACTAGGATACAAGCAGTCATCTCGTCCATTGTTAAAGAAATCTATTAAAAACACAGATGTGTTAACAATAGTAGGGGTGCTTTAAATGCAAACTACAGGTCACATCGGCAATGTGAGATGCTTTGAACAACAAGCTCTACCCCAACCTCATATCTATGCATTGCAACACTACAACAATGTCACCATTTTCACCATTTCTTCTGTTATCATTTGCACAGACATACCAGGTAATTTATCAGGAAAAAAAAAACCCATTACCAGAGGCTGCCTACAAAATGGGGTGAGCAGTCTCACACACACATATGTGCACATATAAATACTGCAAGTTTGCAATTTGAATTTCAATATACTTGTATGTTTGCTAGGAACAAGACCAGCAAACTACCAATATACACAAACCGATTCCAAGCAAACACAGATACACATGATGAAAGCATAACGTTTCACTTGCCAGGCAGTTCCTTTTAGTTTGGTTAGAAAACTAATTTCAACACGGCAGCACACTGGCCAGATGATCTGTCTGAGTAAGTGACAGCCCACCAGGAACTCAAGAGGAGACAATGTTCCTTCTGTCGCCGCAGAGGAAAATTAGCCATCGGATATTTAATTAAGTCGGCAAAGACTGTGAAGATAGTCTCTCTTGACAAGCATTTCCCATCAAACTCTTCTTGACAATTTTCGTCCTACCCGTCTATATTTATTGGGGCCAATATTTGTTTTCTTTTTTTTTTACAGATTCATGTCATGTTATTTTAATTGCAATTACCAATAAAATACATTAAATAAATTGCTTTGACTGTAATGCAGTTGGTTCTCTCTATCTATAGTCACTCTGTGGTCTTAAGCGAATTCCCACCCACAGCACTATCTGACTGTTTATATGTCATAGGTAATAGCTGAAAGCTACTGTTTACAGACAAAGACAGAGGGGCACATCTACAGAGCAAAGTTGCACCGGTAGAGTAGCACAGCTGCAAGTCTTCTTCAGCCAGTGGGCAATCAAAGCAAAAGTAGGCATGATAATATGTTCTCTCCACCACAGGAGAAGCCAATGTTCTCTGCAATGAAGTGTAAAAATATGCTGATACATCGGTATTGACAAGCAACCAAAATCGATTGGGAAGTATTGGCATATCCGCAAAAACCCAGTATCTTGCATCCCGACAGTTAACGACAGTCATTTTGACAGCTGTCAACTCAAAATGAGAATTTGTTTTCATTTACGTCTGTATGAAATTATGGACAGTACTTTAAACAAAGAAGCTGCTGACAAACCGCGACACAGTTTGCCTGAGTGAATCTAAACTAAGACAGTTTGAAAGAAGGGGTTTAAACATGTTCCTTTGAAAAGTGCTCCCCTTTGTGGAGTTGTGGAAGCCTCTTGGGGGTAAATGAGAAAAATCTAAAGAGGCTGTCAATCACTGGCATGGTTTGATTAGTCATCCACACAGGAAAAGCATTTATTTTCCTCCATGCCATATTGTGGGAGAAATACACACACACACTTGTCAGGTGGAAACCGAGTTCTATACTGATGCGTATACGAATGCAAATGCCATAGTGTGAGTGACAGGATAGTAGTCTGCAAGCATGTGAGAGTGTACAGTCTGGTCAGTATAATGTGAACTGAATAATGCAGGAGAAGAGCAGCTAATCATACTTCACTGTATTGTTTAAATCCTTTCAGCATGCATAAAACACTGTGGATACACTGGGGATGTAGCAAGGAAATCCGTAGCAGTTTTAATAAAATTATTAATTTAGGAGTATGTCTGCAAATAAGGTGTGTTGCTTCAGGAGTTAGCAGTGAGCTTGACTTTGCAAAGTGATTTTTCTTCATGATAAGCTGTCATGGGAGTGAAGACTGATCACTGGACCCATAAAGTAGTTGTCCTAATGCATCATCTGCTACTTTCAGTCAGTTTCTTAGAATGCAACCACCTAGCTTTAAAAAAATGAAGTAATAGTAAAAATAAAATGCATCCTCTGACAAGCTTTGAGCCACCTTGGCTGTCTGAGAGGAAATACTCCTCCTGGCTCTAAAAGAGCACTATTGGTAAGGTTACATGCAAAAGTAAATATTGAATATATATAACAAAAACAATGTAAGATAACAGAAAAATTTTCACAACCAATTGGCAAAAACACTGAGAAAAAAAAGGATGACAAATAAGTCGCTGTCACTGGTGGCAGTGGCAACCGAGTGGACCAAAAAATGCAATATAATACTACCCTTGGTGTTGTAATGTTTCTAGATCTTAGCAGTTAAGGACATCCTCTGGCAAAAATCTAAATTTTTACCCCGTTACCATATCCATACTGTGTATTTTTATATGTTGAAAGACATATGACAGCATGGTGAATTGCTCAAATAATACAACTTGCCATTGTGTAGCAATAAGTAGTTTTACACTCTGAGCAGTTGTAAGTAAGCTGGTGTGCTTCAGTTGCAGTGAGTGGGGAGGGGTGAATGGAGAGAGACGCAGGGACTTCATATATCATCACAGTGCAGTTATTTAGAGTTATTAGAAGTCATTTTAAGGCAGAAAGGGATTATTTTCATGGGAAAACTTCATAAATATGTAACTTTGATGCACAAAAAATAGCTTCTAGGGGTTTAATCGATTACCAGAGAAGGGCTTTAAAAGAATGGTTTGACATTTTTAGAAATATACCACTTTGGATTTGTGCAGACAGTCACTTTAGCTGACAATATGACTGGAAACAAGGCCACTAGTTCTGTTTGAAAGTGTTAAAAAAAAAAAAAATGTCTGCTACCTTTGTTTGCAAGGCAGCTAACTTGCTTCTAGCCATGGCTAGCTGCTATATAACCCCCTGTAAAGTTGTGAATTGCTGTTTTTACACTTAAGCCTTTCATATGGACAAAATAAACAAGCTGTAATGTGTTAATTAGAGAGCTTTAGAGGAGCTGGTATTCTTATTTAGTGTGCTTTGGACAGAGTCAACTCAGCAGTTGCCTTCACTTTCTAAGTCTTTGTGTTAAATGTATGGCTGTGTTCTACACTTATATCTAAGAAACAGACATGGTAATAGTATTGATCCTATAATGTAACTCTCCACAAGAATGCAGATCAGCAAGTTTCCCCCAAATGCCAAACATAACCTTATTAAAGAAATTTTCAAAACCCAAATAAGTGTGTTGATGTAGCACACTCTTCCTCTTCAAACAAAAAATTCGATGTCAGACACCTAAATGTCTAAACAGACTGTGTCATCACACAAGATTGGTAGCTTGTTAAGGTCTTACTTCTCTTCCTCTTTCTCTTTTTCCCTCACTGTCTCCAGGTGAGTGGGATCAATGCGTCGATGAGCAGGAAACGTGAGCAGCGTGTGTTATTCATGGTGGTGATTATGGTGATCTGCTACCTGTTGTGCTGGCTGCCCTACGGCACCATGGCCCTGCTGGCCACCTTCGGACCGCCCGGCCTGGTCACCCCCGAGGCGAGCATCATCCCGTCAGTCCTGGCCAAAACCAGCACGGTCATCAACCCGGTCATCTACGTCTTCATGAATAAACAGGTGAGCGAGGGAGGGAGGACTGCAGCTGGGGTCAGTGCCATTTACCTTTGGCTGTCACAGAGTGGCAGGCGGAGGTCATCTTGCCTGCTGAGGCCAGTCATCTCGATTGTTTTCAAGGTGGTTGATACAATGGAAATGAGTCGTTTTATATTCGTGTCACGTTTTTCCAGTACCTTCTTGACACTGAATAATCTAAATTATGTACTTGTGTGTAGATGGTGAATGAAAAGGTGATTTTTCATGTTTAGTCCAGCTATTTGAGGAAACACGCCAACTTTTGTGGCTTGTTTATGATGAATCTTTGATTTTCTACATGAACAAAGTGTATCTAGAAGAATCAAAGGGTTCAATAATCAGTCATTATTGTTGGTATCAACAATGCATTACAAAAAGATGAGTTACTGCCTTGGTCCTATGACTCCATCTTGTAATTTAAGTGCATCTCAGGTCATGTTCGACTAATCGAATATATTTTGTAACCAAAGCTATTCATGTGATTCTAACCAATTCCTTCTACTTACTTCCTGCTTGTCGCACCAGAGGGGGTATTTGCAATGTCATGAAGGCACCCTTGGTCTGGGGGTGATGATAATTAAACTCACAATGAGTCTCAGTTATTCTTGGCTCATGCTCACCAAAGAGGAATCACTTTGGGTGTTATTATCTTTAATTGGGAGCATTTATTTTGGGGTTAGTGTTGTAAGTGGCCTGGGACTACTATCATGTGTTATTTGTGCTTCTACTTTAATTAATTAAGTTGCCTTTGAGGAACTAAATTAAACCCATCAGCATGAGCTGGTGTCATGTGCCACTCCTAGCTCACTTCATTTCATGGTAGGATTATCACAAATGTGATCTCTCCAACTGCTGAACACAAAACAGTTTTTTGTTTTTGGAATGTGTATCCTTTGATATGCAGTGGCTGATATGCATAATATTCATATCTGAAAACTTTGCCCTAAAATCAATCATCTATTTCTGTATGACATTACAAGAGAAGGAAAAGATTTTGAAAAATGTGCTTGTTCACTTTCTGGTGGAAGAAAAGAAGATCAATATGACTTAAATTTGTTCAACATACAACCCAGTCTCCCAAAAATGAGGTTCCTATACAACAAAACATGCATTCTCAAATAATTTTTGAAAGAAACATGTTTTCTCACAGGAAAGAAAAGACATTATGACATAACAGGAAGTCACATGGGCCATATTAGTTGGTTGCATAGGTGGTGGTGGCATAAGGCCGACACAGACTTTCAACTAGTTCGTGTCCGGTGTGGCCCCATTGCTTTTTGATTTATGTTGCTGTTTGGTTAAGATTAGGCACCAAAAATACATGATTATATTTGGGAAAATGTCATGGTTTGGTTTAAAATACACCCTTTCACAGCATGTTTGTGAACCTTCTGCTCTATTCTCTGGGTAACCAGGGTGGCAAGTCTGGTCCCATCTAATATATTATCATTTGGCTGTGAAGGAGTAATAACATAAACGACAAAGATATGCTGATTAGAACCATTTTTTTGATAAGTCACATGCAAACATAATCCGAGAGAAAATGTTGCCCACAAATGTAGCTGGCAATGCATTTTAGCGGTATAGGATGCTCAAACAGGTACTACAGCCAATCTACAATACTTGAAGTGTGTATTATCTAGTAAAATGGTATCGGATATCCGCAGATACTATATATATAAATTACTCAGATTGGATTGGGGGTAAAAACAAAACTTGATTGGGAAATCCCTACTTTTAAATATGCAGGGGTCGTTACGTCAGAACTGGTTGAGTGGAACTAGTTGGCGAGCGGAGCGAACGAATATGTTGTGACGCATCGCTATAAGACGGCTTTGTTTACATTGGCCAGTTGTACACCTTGGATTGTGCTACATTCACTAACTTTTTTCCCTTCATTATGGCTCCCAAGTGTAAGTCAGACTCTTCTGATAGCAAACAAAATGGTGATGGTAAAAGCTGCAGCTGTCCAACTAGTTAAACTCGTGCTTGCAAAATGAATCGTGAGTTGTAGCAAACTTGACTTCTTTACTGTGGCTCTTGATACACATTACAACAAAACTACAACAAAACAGAATAAAACAACATAAATGGATGTAAATAAATCCTTTTAACTTAACCAGTAAGTCCAAAAATGAAGTTAATTACTTACGACATGGCCGCTGTGGCGTTTACAAAGTTAAGAGCTGCGCATCCAGAAAAGCACATATGTGTGTAAAGCTAAACATCAAAATAGCAGACAGGAAGTGACAACTGTCAGACAACTTCAAAATAAAGGCTTTTTCAAAAATAAACGTACATTGATAATTTTGCCTTAAGGGCAACACACCATGGAAGTGAAATTAGATTTAATGAAATGCTCAGAACAGGGCGAAACATTGGTATTATTAGATCAAGTTGTAAAAACAGTGCAACATATTCTTTTATCTTCTTGTAAAATGACTCGCACATGCATGTAAGTCATTGGTATTCGTGTCTTTTATGAAGAACTGATCAATATTGTGTTGCACGTAACGGCTTTGTTTCCATATCCTCCAGAGTTCCGACTTACGGCGAAAATTGACTTACATCAATCTGTATGAAGGAACTCTGACGCAAGTCAAGGACCCCCTGTATTCTGTGTCCAGTACCTAAGTATTTTTACAATTCAGCGCTTTACTGATCAAATAAATGAAACAAGAAAAGCACTCAGAGAGCGCAGTACTCCGCCAAGGCTGTTCAGTTGACGTATCATTTCCGATGGATGAAATCTTCAATAAAAAATGACCTTGCGCTGCATTTGTTATGCATGTGCATGTTATGTATGGAGACCGAATTGCGTGTAAATTACTCTTATAAAGGTCTGTTGGGGTGCCTGTATAGCTCGACGGGTTAAGTGGGCGACCCATGCACAGGGGCTGGTCCCCGACGCAGCGGACCAGGTTCGATTCCCGCTTGCGGCCCTTTGCTGCATGTCTTCTCCCCCGTTTCCTGTCTGTCTCTCACTGCACCTATCAAATAAAAAAACTTTTAAAAAGCCGAAAAATAAAGGTCTGTTGATCAGTTCATCAATTTTGGCAAGGCTTTGTTTTGCTGGTGTGAAACACCAGAAGCTTCACCATCGTCTGGCTGGGGTTTGCTACATTGCGTGACCTAAATATGTAGCGGGCGACAGGAATTGATGGGACTCAGAAACACCCCACAGTTTAATCATTTGTTCCTTGTATGATTTCCAACTGATAAATCATGGTCATTTTGTAGTAGGATCGCAATCATGTGATCGTCAGCAGGTAACTGACACAGTGTTCACGTCATGGTTACAGTGATCCATGCTGGCAGCTATATCTCGCAATGGGAAATCCTTAACAAAGCCGTGGATCCAGACTATAAGCTGCATCATTGTGAAAATTTAATGAGGTGGTCCTTGTGTCATTTCTGACTTTCCCTGAAAATTTCATCCAAATCTGTTAGTCTGTTTTTGAGTAATGTTTAACACAGACAGACAAACAGATTCACAGACAAACGTACGCTGACCGTCACATAACTCTGCCGTTCCTTGGCTGAGCAATAACGTGGATTAATGAGCTTCACAGATGCTGGTAGGTGGATTTTGTGAACTTCAGACAGAGCCACACCGTTTCCTCTTAGTACTGAGCTAAGCTAACTGTAGCCTTATATTCCAAAGACTCCCACTGTATCTCCTCACAGCTTACTATCTCCATATTTCATTTAAAAAAAAATCCTAACAATTGGTGAAATATTTGGAAAAATAATCATTACACCCAAGTTGTTATCATCAAAGCCAAAAACACATCACAAGTAGGGATGCACGATATGGAAAATTTTAACTGATACCGACAGCCGATAATTAACTACTTCTCATGGCCGATAGTAGGGTGCACAGTAGGGTGCTCTTTGAAGTTTTGATTCCATGATCTGTTACAACAGTCTTGTTTAACAGACATTTTAGGGCTTCAATAGAGGGGATCACATCAGCTGCTGTGGCTGTAGCTGAGCTGATGTCTTTTGTCAGCTGTTCACATGGGTCAAGAATAGTTAGCAAGTTTTCAATTAAAGTCCATTGATATGTGCTTAGAGAAGCAGGTAACTCGAAATCTACTGCATAAGCTGCAAGGGCTCGCCTCTGCTCTGACAAACTTTTCAGCATGTAGAACGTGCTGTTCCACCTGGTGGGCACGTCTTGTTGAAGTCTTGTGTCTTTTGTGCCTAGTTGTGTCTGTAAATCTTTCAGACGGGAGGTGGCAAGTTGAGAGTGCTTGAAGTGGCCAACCATTTTCCTGCTGATTGAAACACAGTCTGTGATGCTTCTCTGGCTCAGCACAGCCTCGTTTACAGCGAGCTGTAAAGTGTGTGCCATGCAGCCTAAGCTTGCAAGCCCACATTCCTCCATAGCCTTGGTCATATTGCATGCATTATCCCTGAGCACAACATGCACTTTGTCTTTTGTTATATTCCACTTTTCGAGCATGGTTTCAAAAGCTTGACATATCATTGTGGCTGTGTGCGACCCAGAGCACTCCTGTGCGTGCAGCATGGCTTTTTGCACGTGAAAATCTTCATCTAACCACTGAGCCGTTAAGCTCAGCATACTGACCGGACTCACGTCAGACGTCCATATATCCGTGGTGAAACTTATGTTTAGTCCGTTATAAATGTGTGTGGCGACCAAATCATACAAGGCAGGCAGGGACACATCTGAGAAGCGGCGGCTTGGGATGGTGTAACGCGGCTCCAAATGCGCAATCAGCTTGTGAAAACCCGGATCCTCTACGACTGAAAAAGGCTGATCATCAAGCACTATGAATTCCATTAGTCTGTCATTTATAGCTTTAGCCTTTCGCTCTGTCTGGGGAATTTTTTAGTTTTCAAATGCCTGCTGAATCGGGACAACCACGCTCCGTGTTGTTTTCGCCTTGGTGACAGTAGCTGCTGCGGCTGCTTCGTATTCTTTTAAAATAGCTTCGCCGCGATGACGACTTTTCAGATGAGAGATAAGATTTGTTGTGTTAAAACCTGTTGCGTTCTTCCTTCCTCTCGGAATCCTTGATGAACACGCTTTACAAACAGCGATGCTCTTGTCATCCGCTGCCACTAAGAAGAACATCCATACCAGTGAGGACATGTTGGCTCCTGTATCTGCTCAGGTCAGTCATGTATGCGTGCTTTGCGCGCAGCATACAGTCTATGGCGCGCAGCAGATGACGTCAGGAGCGCAACCCGACCTGTTTAAAGGCGCACCATGCCAACAAGCAATGTTACAAAACCCACTACCTTATCGGTTTAATTTATAGGATTAAATCAGTTTATTGGATCGATAAAAAATGACATCATTTCGCCCCATATCGACTGATAATTTATCGGACCGATAATTATCGTGCATCCCTAAACACAAGTGTTATTTGCACACTTAAAGCCCAACTATTCAGCTTCAGTAGCAGCGCTTTAACGTGATTTGATTGACAGTGACAAAACACTGCACCAGCTGTCAGTTATCAGCAGTGTATGAATATATGCAAAATCACTTTGTCCTAATGGAGTCACCCCAGCTTTAAACTAGACTGCAAAAAGAAAAATGTAAAATAGCCATTTCTTTCCTCTCTTTGTTAGAGTGGTGCTTTCATCTAGAATCCCATTAGTTGTAGTAGGAAGTTGGTTGAGAAACTAAGTTTTCGGGGCCTTTAAATTTGTGGTCACATTTGCCTGTAAGTTCAGCTCAGCATTGGAAGAAAACACATATCTATACATCTGTCACGAGTTGAAGGGAAAAGACAAAGTTTCACTTTACTGTCAGCATAGGCCCCGCTTGTGCTTTTATGGCTGGAGGGCCAGAGAGACAGGAGACAGGATGAAAGCCGAAAGGCAGTCAGGTTTGGGAAGTGAACTCCAACATCAGACATGTTTTATCACTCATTCCTCCTGTTATGCCTCCAGTGGCCAACATGTGGTGAACCACATCTGATTATAAACTAGCTCTACATACACATTCCATTATTGATTAAGGGCTAGGGGACACAAAGCATTTGCATTCAAATAATTAATCACAGCAGACCTTAAAAGTAGTGTCACACTGGCCATGCAACTCTTGTTTGTTTGCTACCTAATTAATTCCACAGGCCGATGAAAACAAGCACATTTTTTGTTGAATCATTCAGTTGCAGCTTTTTTATTTAGTCATTTCAGACTCCGCCAAGATGGAGCTTGGAGGCCACAATAATGCCTGAAATGGATCTGAGATTCTCCTTGTTGAAAATTAGATTAGGCCATTTCCAGCAAAAGTCTTTGGTGCATTTAAATCACATTTACTGACCCACATTGCCTAACCAGTAGGAATACTGATGCAATGTTGCCCCAAAAGGATTTGATTAGAGGGCTGGTACTGTTTAATGGATAATTCCAGTTACTTTTATCTTGGCCTCATTTGCTGGTATTCTCTATCATTGTGTCCAATTGTGTTAAAATCATTTGTGTCCCTGTAAAGCTTTCAATATACAGTTCACTTGTAGTGAAGTTTGCAAAAGTTAAGTCCTAACAGTCATTTAAACAACTGAGGTAAAAACAGACATTGCAGTTGCACCGGTCATCAAATAAAATAGCGTTACTAAGAATTTTCTGAAAAGATTTTCATGATTATATTGATATTACACTGATATGACCTAATGCAGTGAAATCACACAAAACTATATGACAAGCCTCCTCCAAAACAAGCTTTATGCCTGCAAAAATGAGATCCAAAATGAAACTTAAGCCTATAAGAGAAAAATAAACTAAAATAAAAAAAAAATCTGTTGTATATTGAGAACCACTTTGAAATGCCACAAATCTGTTCTTGTTGGATCAGGTTATCAAAAAATATTAATTTTTTTGTGGCACAACTTGTATTACCTGCTCAGTAAGTTTAAGGAATTAACCTTATTTTCTTTTTTGTGACCAAGTATTTCCTATGAGAAAGTATTCTATATGTTTTGTTTAATTGTGGCATGCAACTACAAATGACTCAAAAAAGATCACAAATGACTACTGCTTGATTATTTCTTTTTTTTGGTTATTGTGTGCTTGAAGATGAGACTTTTCATGACAGCTCAAATTTTTTGTAATTGTACATTATATTAGTTATCTACCATTAAATTTTTCTTATTCTTTCAACCCACTTGTAATTGTACATTATTTTAGTTATCTACCGTTGCAGACTCTGAATCAATGGCATGATGCAAAATAAGAGTACTGTACAATTTCAGGCTTTTATCTTTAATAGAGATATTGTCATTATAGCCTTAAATTTCAAAGTGAGAAAAAAAATGTGCTAAAAGTGTGTCGATATCTCAGAAAGTACTTGATATGTCAATGTAAAATTTTACAAATACCATTTTAAATATTCATAGTTTATGATAAAGTTTCAACAAATCTAAAATGATAGAGCAGAAGGCCCCAGAATATTTGAAATTGAATAACCTTTTATATATTTTTAATCAAATTACTAACAGCTTCCAATCAATTAACAATGAATCATTAACATCTCTCATTCATATCTAGTTTTAAGGCCGTTATCATTTAGTTTATGCAGTACTTGTATAGTGCATTTTCACAAAAATCTGCCTATTGAATTGCCGCAGACTAATCACTAATTAATAACGTAGGTACACACAATGTGTGCAGCAGAGGGCAGGAGATCAATACAGACCCACAATTCGTATTTGTCCCTGGATCCCTTTGCGGATTAATCCGACTCTCTTGTTTACTTACTTCCTTGTTTACTTTGCTTTCTGCCTTTGTTTTGCTTCAGCACTGAGGCACTGAAACACCCATCTCCACAAACACTCATTTCTGAATATTAAACCAAACGCAAAGTCACTATAGCCGTTTCTACAATGACTCACAAACCTCTGAACACAAAGCCACTAAATGCTTTTTGCTCATGTTTATACAAGAACTTTCCCAGGTGTGTGCGTGATAGCAGCAGCTGCAAAAATCTGCACAGATTTCACAAGCAAGTTGACACTAACGTTCTTCCCTGTCAACAGATAGTATCTACAGGACATCCTATGGGACATGAAGGCAGCATCAGCATAAATACGCAGTATCTGCCAGCTACCTTATGCTGCAGCACATACACGAGTTTTAAGCAGAAATTGGATTCTGGGCTTCACTGCAGGATATTGTTGTGGGTTTGTGGTTGAGTTTTGGATAGTAGAACTGCAGGCGAAAGACAGGTGACATACATGAAGACAGTGACAGAAGTTGGAAATTAATCTACAAGGTCATTATATAATTGCAGGACTTTTTGTAACATAGCTGACAGGTAGTTGACATTTTTGCTGTATTCAGGCCTAAAATCAACATGGCCGCCTATAACCAAACACCACATGGCATTTTTAGACAAAGATTCTTCTAAATACTATATATACAACTGAGTAAAATTGAAACAGAAAGTTATCCATAAAGATACTGTGGTGAACCTGTTGAAATGTGATAAATCCACACTTGACTCACACACTACTTTATATTAAATAACTCAGAAAGCCTTGGAGTCTTTTTCAGTTTTTTCTTCAGGAGGAAATGACATCATGTGGAGCAGGTCATGTGATCTAGAATTAACCAACTCCCTTGAGAGGTGTTTTTGCAAGGCAAGGCAAGTTTATTTGTATAGCACTCTTCATATCCAAGACAATTCAAAGTGCCTTACATAAAACATTAAGAGCATTACAGTGAAGTGCCGATAGTTAAATGATATCGTGTAGATTTCATTGCACAGGCGCATGAGAAAAGAAATGTTTTTAACCTGGATTTAAAAGTGTCTACGTTTGGTGAAAGTTTAAGTTTAGGTAACTTAGTTGAAAGTGATTTCTCGGACACATACAGACAGATACAATTTGTTATTTTCAATTTAAAATTGGATATATTGCCAAAAAAGAAATATCTGTCATGATTATCTCAGCTTAACAAAAAGAATACAATCAAAACTATTTTTGAATAAGCTCATTTTATTACTGTTTAGCTAATTAGAAGGTGGTTGTTATTAAATTCAGACGGTTAGTTAGTTGACATTTTAGTGATATCCAGTCATTTATTATTACTGAGTGATTGTTTCCATAATAAATAACTCTGAAATTTGTAAAGATCAAGATCATAATGAACATAAAAAACATTATTATTATTATTACTATTATTATTTTTATTTTTTTTTTTTTTACTTTTAATAAAACTAAGCAAGATAAATCCCATGGACTTCAAAAGTCCCTCAATTACATATTGACCCGACTGGCATAAAAATAAGAGTCTTGTTGAATATAGTTGAACTTTTCTTTGCGACAGCTCAAAGATGATGATTTTATCTGCTGCTAGAGCGTCTGCAGTGTGTAGCTACATTTACCCAGAGGTGTGCTACGTTCTTCAGGTGTGACACACCTTCCAACTGTCACTTCACAGTGAAGGAGACTGAAGTCATTTGTTGAAATTTATGAGCTTCCTAAATGAGATTCAAAGACTTTTGAACCTATAATAAAATGATGAATAACGCAGATCCAAAGCAAAGTAGTGCAGGAAACGTTTGTCCTTGGTTGGCAGATGACAGCATTCCTTCTACAGACTGAACATCTTTGTTTAAGATATTTACCAGCTGTTACTTTGATTTAGGACTAATATTTTGAATGCATAGTGGCCCAAGAGTTAACTCTTCAGAACTCTGTTTTACTTTGTTTGCTATACTTCCTTATCAAGTTCCTCTCTCAAGGAACTGTACAAAATAATATATTTGGACTCAAGATTTAAGATGTTTTGTTCCTTTCTGAAACACAGTTCATCATGGTGAGAAAAAAATAACACGAGATAACCACTGGGCAGACTGATAAAACCTTTTCCCCAGTGGAATCGTTATCATCTCATTCTGGTCTATTAAGTGAAGCACAAAATACTGTTTTAGAAAATATTCCCTTCAGACTGTGTCAGAAGGATTTCATGTACTATACAGAGAATTATATACAGTGCTGGGTATTTGGAGAGTAAATCTTATCACTGTTTCCAAAGCCATTCAAGAGTATTACTTTGCTTTGAAGTTCAAACTTTCCTCACAGAGTTCCTCAAGGGTTAGTTTTTCTGTTTGTTTTTTTGTGGCTTTGGAAAAAACAGAAAGGTTACAGGTTTCAGATGTTGCTTTCATCTGGAGGTGCTCAACTCTTCTCCTGTCAGTTTCCATGTTCCACCGAGGCTGTATCTGCACAGCTAACTGACCTTACAGGCGCATTTTAGACCACACATCATCGAGCTCATGGCAGCCGGAGAGAGAGAGAGCACAAGTGGAAGAGAGGGGCACCAAATGTCCTGTATGTCATTTTCAGTCTTCAATTCCTCCCAGCCCGTTACTATGGAAACTGTGAGTTGAGGCGAGTTGAAGACTAAAAATGCTGTACAGATACAAGTAGCAGCTGGTGTGTCCCATTAACGATCATCGCCGCTAACAGCTAAGAGACCTGAGATGGATGTCAAAACCCCCCACAAGGAATTAAGGGTAAGTTTACACTGAATGTTGTTTTTTTTTTCATCTCATATAAATGCATTGCGGTTTGTGCTGTATGTTCGCTGTCAGTGCACCGGGGCTTTACTGTGAAAACTGTAGCAAAAGGGGAAACTTAAAGGGCAAACAGAGCCCAGGAAAAAAGCTTTCTCGTTGCTCCATTTGCAACTTCTTTGATGATTATTATTACCACAGCTCACTGCTTCCCTGTTCCACACAAACACCCCAGGGTTAAGAGAATAAACAGCCCAATATATTAGAACAATCTTGAAGTTAATGAAGCAGAGTTTGTCAGAGCCTTCGTTGCTTTGTAAGAGACTAATGCAGAGTTGCAAAACTACATTAGACACACTGAGGAAAACAATGTCAGCAGAACAGGGCTCAAACATTAGAAGTCATAGTTTGGAATATTCAGAAATATGCTCATCCACTTTTGTGACTGAGATGAGGCGATTAATCAAATCTGTTATCTAGATATGAAGCTTAGCTTACCATGAAACTTGGAAATAACTAAAGGTAACATAATCTACATACCTCTAAAGCTCAGTTATTTATATATTGTCATTTATTTAATGAGTTTTTAAAAGTGTAAAAAAAATCGATCTGTAGTTTTACAGAGCATCTTTATATGACTTTGTTAACTGTCTTTTCTGATAAACTCTACTTACTGGCTGTAAAGGGCTTCTGTAAGTGAACAAAAATCTGTCAAGTGCTACTAAACATTTTCACTGGTTGTACCTTTGTATCTGTCTGTGTGAGTCCTGTGTGGCATTTTTTCTTCAGTTCATCATGATCGTAGAGATGAATGTTATATTGTCCATCTGTTAGATGTTTTATTAGCATTGAAGAACTGACTGCCGCACTGAATATTATCTGTTAGTTCTCTAAATGAGCTTGTTCTGATTGATTATTCTCAAATATAATAAGACACATAGGAGAGTGTGGAGGTGCAAGGACAGCTTAAGAGTTCAGCAGTTGTGTGAGGCTGGTACGAAGCTAGTTGTGGCTTTTTTGGTTCTCAGAGGCAGGTATCTCCATCTGTATCCAGAATGCATGAGGTTATAGTAGGCGTTCAAGGTGTGTGTGTGTGTGTGTGTGTGTGTGTGTGTGTGTGTGTTGTGTCCAGCTACTTGAGAGGCCGTCTTTACTCTGTTTCTTGTGGATGCTGCTGAGTGTCTCCTGCTACCACTGGACGGCCTTGCCACAGATGTTTACAGTCCTGCTGAGGGTTTTCAAGTGATGCAGCACTTCAAAACATTAAGGACTCTGTATGTTGGACTGGCACAGTACACAGCATGTTTTGTTTTGCTTGGCCTCTTTATAGTAGCAACCGTTCTTTCAGCAGGACTTTGCCGTGACACCGGAACCAATTTTGTGTTGTTTTGAAATTGAATTTACTGTCCGTGCTTAGAGAAAATGCCCAATCAGTAACCCTTCCCTAAATTTAAAAAATGGTTAAAACAGAAATTTGAATAGATAAGATGAAATCTAAAGCACATCTCTTAGACAGAAGCAGCCACTGTTCTCCCCCGCAGTCACAATTTGTATGATTGATGTTAGGGTGTATATATTTGGCTCTGCTGCTCCAGAAGGCGGAGGATGAGGATGACTGTCACGTTATTATAAAAATTCATAACAAAATTAGTTTTACAGTGTCATGCTATTACTTCCTGATATTTTGATGACAAGATTAGAGAGTAAACATCTGAAAATGAGATTACACATCATGCTGCAAGTACATTTAACATAAAGTCAACTATTTGACTGCAGAGCCCTGAAGAGAGATGATCATTTTTTTCACTTTCTGGTAACAATAATTACATCTGTTTTCATGCTACACTCATGACATGGTTGTTAGAGCACATTTGGTTGCAGTTTATAAATGAGTTGCACAAGTGCATTC
The DNA here is from genome assembly GCF_022539595.1 of Amphiprion ocellaris. Lineage (NCBI taxonomy): Eukaryota > Metazoa > Chordata > Actinopteri > Pomacentridae > Amphiprion > Amphiprion ocellaris. Next base: position 9,110,307 of record NC_072775.1, on the reverse strand, counting down.
TCAGTTTGACCTTAACAAGAAATGTATTTGTGACACCATTTTAGGAGCCTTTAGGCTGACTTACTTCATAGTTGTAATGCCGTGCATCGTCTTCATACACTTCGATCATCCTTTTTAATTGGAAAATTTAAATAGAACCATACTTTAATTTTGCCTCTAGCATTATACATAATATCGTGTGTGCAATACTGGCTGTTTTGTTGTGCTGCTTCCGTGTCCTACTTGTAGACATTTATCAGACAAGATTAAAAAAAATTTTGTGCCTTTTTAAACAATGGGCCAGTAGGAAAGTCCTCCACCTTCTTGTAGTCCTGAAGGTGTGTTAGTGCAAACAAATTACAAACCAAGTAACTCCAAATATGTAGGCAACCTCTTGAGGTTGTGCAAATCAGTGCATGTAAAATCTCTGGAGGAGTCGACACCCTGGAAAGCTTTGTAAGACACCAAACAATGACCCTTTTCTACACCTAACAAAGTAGTTACAGTACCCAAAAGCAACCAAATACTGGTAGAAAACAGAAGTCAAAGTCAAAGTCAGCTTTATTGTCAATTCTTCAATATGAGTGAAAAACAGCGACTGAAAGCAAAATCCAAAATGAGACATCAGTAAAAATAAAAACGAAAATACTGTAAAAATGGTTGGAGATGGAACTCAAATGCTCCTGGGTGAAAGTGGACTAATGGCTCCAAGAATCCCTCCAATTTCCAAATGTGTATTTTCATTCCTTTTTGTAAGTGCAAAATCCAATCCAAAAACTCCACCACTATTACTTGACTTGATAATGTAACACTATTAAAGAGTAGCTACTAGATGGTGAAGAAGGTCCCTCCTGGCCCATATGTATAAAAATGATAATGGCCTTAGAACAGGCAGGTGTACATGTTCCCAAAAATCTGTCAAGTCCAACTAAATATTTAGTAGTCTGACTCTGTGTCAAGTTATTTCTTATATTAATGTCTTTTATGAACTTTACTGGTGTTACTACATTCTGGTAATGGTCTTTGTTTGTATTTGCTAACTTGCAGTGTTCTGGCTGTTTCCTGCTGTTAAACAGCATTATCCCACTCCATCTGATTTCTCCATTGTAAACACTTGAAGCTGATAATCTGCATGAGCAAAATTATGTGTTTGTGAGGTCACTCTTGGTTTGGGAAAGGTCAGCAGATTGTTTAATTTGGGAATGGCTGGATAGCAGTCCCCAAGTAATTATGAATGTACTGTTGGCCAGCCAGTGATAAACCCGCCACTCGTCCCTTCTGCTAACTCCACATACATTATCCATGTACATTCTCAGCCATTTTATAGTGTTCTCCTGTGGGAAAGGAACTGAAGAAGGCAGGATATTACATGGCGGTTTTTCTTAATCATTTCTTATGCATGAGACCACAGTGTGTCACAATATCCACTTTATAACACAACACAGGTGGTCACCGATTACACTTACTACTGCGTGCCATAAAGCGGGGCGAAACATTTTGGCTGCATCTTAATTATGTGCTGGTGCACCAAAATAAAAAAAGTTAGGTTCACTGGTGCAAGTAATGTAGAAAGTTAGTTAGGAGCCCTGGGCCTCTATGCTTAACTTCTGCCTCCCACCACCGAGCCAAACTGCTGGATAGTTCCTTTAAAGTTAGGAATTTATTACCTGATAAATGTTCCAAGCCAAACTGGCTCTTCATCAGGTTTAGAGTTATTAAAACCATGACTGAGATAAAGAGACAGTTTTGGCTTGAGACTTTGCAAACAGTGCAAACAGAGCAGATTTGCATACTAAAAAATAATGGCTATCATCTAACCCATATGTGCTTACATTCTGTACCTCACAGCATCATCCAAAAGCAGAACTTTTAATTTCATTTTTGTGCATCTTGGGTAACTTAAGTAAAAGGCATTAAACTTCAGGCTGAAAAATGACATTTAGGGTGTTTTTAATGCTGTCAAATGTACATCTTGATCTTAACAGTATATAAGGGTTAAAGAAAGCCACCCATCTGTTAGGAAGTATTAAGTCGCTGCCACAAAAATGAGAATTTGCAAGAAAATCTAAAATGTCCAACCATTCACTTCAATGTGAGGACATGATTGATTTACAACATAAACACAGTGCAGTTGGTGTTGAATTGAGAATGTGCCAGGAAATCACAAGAGGAAGTCATATGATTGTCATTCCATTCACGCGTTCCTGTGTGACAATCATTATTTTTCTAGCTACAACTCTCAGATCTATTAATTTTTTTCCCATCAAATTCTATGGTCTGGATGATACTTCAGAACACTAGGGAGTTTATTGGATCAAATTAAGTCACACAATTTTCAAATGAAGCAGTGGGTTTATCTGCTGCTGCCTATAAATGAAGTTTAACGCTTGCTGCAATTGCCTCACTTAATTTAGATCCTCTAAACTACATCAAATATAATGCAGTGAAGTGACTCTGCAATTGAACTCTTCTCAGACTTCGCTGACAGAACACTGCAAATGTCTTTGATATTCGTGTCACAAAGAACTCAATTAACGGAGGAGGTTCTATTCATTTTCCAGCCAGCTCTGGATTCATTGTATATACAGCCACTTATTCAAGATTTTACTATAAACCTAATATTTTTTGGATTATGCTGTATCTACACAAACAAAATTGACGTCTGTTCTCGCAAAACCAGCGTGTGTGAACTGCTAATGACTGCCTCTCTGTGTACGGTCACATAGGAACATCAAATTAAAACATCCAAGCTGATGCCTTGTGTTTTGAAAAATAGATGAACTCCTTATTTTCTGAGATGATGCCTGACATTTGACCCTCCACTTGTCATCCTCTACCCAAAGAGCATCAGCCCAGATCACAGAAAGCATCATCCAAACCTGATGTGACCAGTCAGGGATGACCCTTCCTGACTCATCCGCAATCCTCTCTCTCCAAAATACTCTGTCAGTGCATTGCATTCCTTCCATCTCCCTGTCACGCTTTATCTATTTATCTGTCATTGCCTTCACTTTTCTCTGACCTCAGCCTTGATGCCTCTGTGTCTTAACTAACTTCATCCTCCACCATTTGTCTGTTGTCTCGCTTCCCTCTTTCCAGCCCTCCTCAGTGTGGTGTTTGGACAGCTGAGGGGAGAGAGCATGGGCACCACGGAGAGGTGCTGATCATCTTGTTTCTTTACATCTCCCCGCTAGCCTTCTCTCTTAGATGACCTGAAGGTTATGAACAGACTGACAGTAGGGACCGCTGAGTTGTTTACAGATGCAGCGTGAGAAGAATTTCTGATTATGTCCCGGGGTGTTTCTTTCCTTCTCTTCCCGTCTGCATTTCATCATACCCAGCGTTTGACAGACAGAGATGTGCGGAAGAAATGCAACGTCGAGTCAAATGACTACAAATTCTCAAGACATGAGACCATAGTGTTCGAAAAAATATATGTTTGAGTTAAGGATAAGGATAAACTTTATTGATCCCACAGTGGGGAAAGTTCACCAGAGTTACGTTTTAAACTCAAAAATACTTTACACTCGTAAAAAGTAGAGCTTGAATGATATATCACTTGGATAATATTATCAGCCGATATTGACTTGTCACAAATGCATCTTTATCGGCATTTACGTTGTGTGAGCTGCACTGATATGAAACATTTTTTTGTACAGAACATAACTTTACATGTCTGCAGCAAATGCAGTATAGTACGTGTCACAGTGCCACAGTAGTGTGGAGTAAAGTGGTGTCTTCATGGTAACTTGCTAAGCCATTTGTCGAATACATTGCTGGAAAGTTAATAAACGACAACCCAATGTATTCCTTTCCTAAAACAACATTAACACACACACACACACACACACACACACACACACACACACACACACACACACACACATACATATATATATGTGTGTGTGTGTGTGTGTGTGTGTGTGTGTGTGTGTGTGTGTGTGTGTGTGTATATATATATATATACATACATACATACATACACACACACACACACACAGGTATACATATGTTAAGAATATCCAATATGTCAGTATTGGATATTTTTTCACTCTCTAAAAATTGGTTGAGCTGGTAAAAAAGTAGAGCTTTACAACTTTGCAAACCAGGTAGCGGTTTCTTACTGAAGATTAGTGGGTCAGAGTTCCAGTGTCACTAAGGTGGCCCTCTTTTAACCTGCTACATCACCGTGGTAACATACGCTGTGGAGCAGGTTATGTTTGTAGTCTCTGATTGTAGTCTAACCAAACTGATTCCTGATGATTCTCCAGGAGTGACACAGATTCTCAGCTGAGAGAATATATTTGCAAATATGTTCATCTGTATGTTACTAAAATCACTGAATAGAGTCTTACAGTTAAAGTATCACACACTGTATGCATCAGGATGCCATGGGATCTCACACGTACACTGACTTTATTAATGAGGGAAATTAAGTTGTTACAGCAGCATGAATATTCAATAAAGGGGTAAACAATAACAACACAGAAAATTAGGGTATGAAGTGAAGGTAAAATAAAATAAAATAAAAATATAGAAAATTGAATATAGAAAAAAATCTATAGAATATGTGCCTTCAGCTAACAATGCTGAAAAAGCATAAATATGTTTTTATGTTTGGTCCTGATTTAGTGCCAAGTCCATTTTACACTGCTGGTACTGCAGCTAATAGAAAAAGACTGGAAAATGGACTATTATACTGGTATCTAGTACAGAGAATATTCAGTCATTAACATTAATTTCACTTTGATTTGGCCAAAAACTTAACTGATATCCTGCATTATGGGACAGTGTCAAACGTAAATACACTTCAATACAATATGTTTCAATACACAAAGTTTACCAGCTCTAACGTGCAGCTGTTAGTTCGAAATAAACAGCTGCATTGATCAGTAAAACAAATATATTAACACATAGTGACTAGTATTCTACCAGTATTCCTGTATTTCATGATTTGCAGTAGCGTCACTTTTTAACGTCATAAATTTTTATATTCTTTATTGTTTTTCATTATAACCTCTTTGTGTCCCCCCCTACCTCTCTATCTCCATCCCTCTACCTCTTCCCCTCTACCTCTATCCCTCTATCTCTACCTCTCTACCTCTTCTGTCCCTCTCAACCCGCCCGGCCAGCAGGCAGATGGGTCCCCCCACATTAGAGCCGGGTTCTGCTCGAGGTTTTTTTCCCTGTTAAAAGGGTGTTTTCCTTGCCACTGTTGCCTTTTGGCTTGCTCTGGGGGTCAGGCATGTGGGTTCTGTAAAGCGTCTCGAGACAATTTGACTGTAATTGGTGCTATATAAATAAAACTGAATTGAATTGAATTGAATTAACAATCTGTTAACTGAAGTAGGCAGTACACAATCAGTCTATTTTGGGCAGAAGAAGAGTCATATGACATATTAAACGCCCCCTTTAAAATGAGCATGCATGTGACTGTGCACTGAGTCTGAAGCAGAAAGCCTTAGTTAGCAAGGAAAGTTCAAAACCACCTTTGTGATACCTGTTATATCTGTCTGGGGCTTTAGTTTTTGTCTAGCCAACTTACACCAAAAAAAGCCTTGCTCTGTCAAAGTGGCTTTGTAGTGCAGCCCTCGGGTCACTATAAACTTTATTCAATTTACGAAAGAAACCTAAAACGCGGCTCCAGACTGTGATCGCTTTTTGAAAGAGTGTGAATTTAAATTTCTTGTGGTTACATTCAATCGACTGTATAATGATCATTAGGATTTGGAGACACTGGTCGGCACTGGTAGGTACTGCGTTAGCCATTGTGGGTAAAAATGGTACTTTTTCATCTCCAGTGGCTCTGTCGGTCTCTCCCTGCCTGACAAATGAAACAATCCATTTAGCTGTTCCTGTGTTCCAAAGATGAAGCGCCTATAGCCGATTATTAAGAAAACAGTATGAGGAGAGAGAGGAGCAAGCTGCTGGAGATGGAGAGGTCTGGCACACCTGATGATAAAGAGTGCAGGTGCAGGCATGAAGATACCAACTGCACAAGTGAAGAAGACAAACTCCCACATTCACTCACAGTGACTAACACAGTGCTTTGGCTACAGAATTAAATGAATGGAACAGCGACCACGATTTCAGCTTCTCACCATAAAATGAACCTGATCGACTGCGGTATTGATATTTCAAATGTGCCACACTCCTAGAAAACAGCCCATAGAGTTAAAATCACTCCGTTTCAACTCAGGTGAATGTGGAATTGATCCAACATAAACTACAGCGCCCATGTCCATTGTAATTAAGAATTATGCGACCCAGTCTAGCAGTGTGGCTCATTAAGGTTTCTCTTTAATACAGTTTTAGACAACAGTGGATGTCTACAGCAGAGACAAATAAGGTATCAGGCTTTGACTGCACAAATATGAATTGCTAGAAGCTGTCTTTTGCTTTTAATGGGGCTCTTTGACAGTGAAAAGGAGACAGAATATCACAAATTATAATTTAAAGGAGCATAAAGAAGGGAGCTTTCTACCATTTCACACTGCTTTTCATTACTGTCAAAGGCCTGTGTCATCATCACGTTACTTTTACATGACCAGTTTAAAGAAAGGTCTTTTTGAATTATTAGCTACAGTATCAACCCTTTTTGTCTCTCATTTAATATCTGTCTGTATGCAGCATGTAATATGTTCACAGCTTTTACTGTGTGAATTTGACGTTTTTTGTATCTCTAATCTAACCAGATGCTGTTGAGGAGTTTCATCATCATTTGTGCTCATGAGAAAATGTAGTAGACTATAAGTATACGTGAAACCCAGAAAGTATACTAAGTATACTACGTTTACTCAAGAGTGGCATGGCATCTTCAGAGTCCACATTAATACGAACTCAGGAAGAGGACTGGAAAATGGTCTAAATTGTGGTTTAGTGTCTGCCTCGGAGAATGAGAACATGTCATGGATATGGATGGAATTGCCTGGAATCTTAAGTATGGTCAAATACCCTGAACGCGTTGTTACGCTTTCAACCTGCTGCTGGGGTCCTCAATTATTTAGAATCTTCCGATCTGTCCATCAGCGAGACGAGATACCCCGATTTGAGCTGGGTAACACTGTGCTTTGTGTAGAGGCTGGTGTAAAACAGGAAAATCTACATGAAATCATCAACTTGAGACTTCCAGATCTGTTTCTTGGATTGAAAAATGTATCCAGGGGTCCATTCACTATTTATTATACCCTGACAGAAGGTGTCTACCTTCCAGTGCCTTTCCTCTGTACCTTGGAGACAACCTTTCCTTTCCTCTCTTTCCACAAAATATTATGATGTGTTCCAATTCCTGATGCTGGCTGGAATACAGCATTTGTGGAGGGGTAAACCTGTAACGTTCATGTGGAGTCACAGAAACAATGCTATCACTTGAGGTATATATGTTTATGGTAATAGGTCTTTGACAACCTAAGGTTTGCACAGCAGAATTTCTGACTAAAAACCTTTGTTTTTTTTATTGATCATTTGAAAATTGGAAAAGGCAGCAAGATATAATTCCACTTAATAAATGGTACTACTGATGAGGATGCCACAATCAAGTAAATAGTTAGAAAGCTTTAGTTCAATGAATTTTAAAGCTGAGAACAAGTGAGGCTTCTTTGATTGGGTCCAACAAGTGATACTAGGGCTTACAGATCAACACCTAGATTAGCGGCTGATTTTAATAAGCACTATGTTTTCAACTTGATTATTTTCCAGCTCTGTCAGTAAGTTAAGTTGATTGACTCAGACCTCCATCTTTTCAGGCACAGTGGCATCATTTTTTGCTAAAATACCAGCAAGCGTGAGGCTACACACTCATGATAACTCAGAACCAGATCTGTGTGCTCAGGTGGAGCCCCAAAACCAGCCTTTTCATCAACTAATGCCGAACGCAGTCTTTGTTGTTGCTCTTTTTCGAAGTCGGGGTCACTTTTTTAGGAATAACTGCAGCACAGTCACAGTTTGTGAACGCACATTAACTATGGTCAAAGTTAGGCTACCAAAATACTCTGTTAAGGAAATACAAAGATTAAAATTTCTCTGCTCTCCTCTATTCATCTACTATAATAATAATAATAATAAATTTTATTTATAAAGCGCTTTTCCAAAAGCTCAAAGACGCTGTACATAAAATACAATAAGATAGAACAAAACAGATAATTAAAATCAGTAGATAGTAAACAAGTTCAAGATAAAATACAGAATCACTTAAGGAAAGCAGATCTAAAAAGGTGAGTCTTTAAAAGGGATTTAAATGTGGTGAGGTTGGTGCAGTCACGGAGGGCATGGGGGAGTGAGTTCCAGAGTGTGGGGGCGGCAATGGCGAAGGCTCTGTCCCCCCAATGTCGCCGGCTGGTCCTGTGCGGGATGGAAAGGAGGTTTGTGTGGGAGGAACGGAGATTCCTGGGGGGGGTGTAGGGGAGGAGCAAATCGGTAAGGTAAGAGGGGGCTAGATTATGGATGGACTTGAAGGTGAGGAGAAGCAGTTTGTACTGGATGCGGTGTGAAATGGGGAGCCAATGGAGGTTCCGCAGGACGGGTGTGATATGGTCGTGAGAACAGGTTCGGGTGAGGAGTCGGGCAGCAGAGTTTTGAATGAGTTGAAGTTTATTGAGAACTTTGGAGGTGGAGCCGAAGAGAACGCTATTGCAGTAGTCAAGGCGGGAAGTGACGAAGGCATGAATGAGGGTTTCAGCGGCTGAGAAGGAGAGGAAGGGGCGGAGACGGGCGACGTTGCGGAGATGGAAATAGGCAGTTTTGGTGATCTGATTAATGTGGGGTTCAAAAGTGAGGTTGCTGTCAAATATCACACCGAGGTTGCGGATGTGAGCAGAAGGAGATAGGGTGGTGTTATCAATGGTAATGGGGGGGTGGGGAAATGGTGTGAGTGATTTAGGTCCGATAAGGATGAGATCAGTCTTGTCACAGTTTAGCAGGAGAAAATTTTTCCTCATCCAGGATTTAATGTCGGCCAGGCAGCTGGAGAGAGAGGGGAGGGTGGTGGTGGCGGTGGTGTTGGTGGAGATGTAGAGTTGGATATCGTCGGCGTAGCAATGGAAGTGTAGGTTGTGGCGGCGGATGATGTTGCCGAGGGGGAGGAGGTACAGGATAAAGAGGAGGGGGCCAAGTACTGATCCTTGAGGGACACCATGGGACAGGGGGGCGGTGGGTGATGTGCAGTTGTTGACCTTGATGAATTGTTGTCGATTAGTGAGATATGATGTGAACCAGGTGAGGGCGGTGCCGGTGATGTTAATGGAGGATTGAAGGCGGGACAGGAGGATGGAGTGATTGATTGTGTCAAATGCTGCAGAGAGGTCGAGAAGAATGAGGATGGTGACTTGTCCAGAGTCTGAGGAGAGGAGGAGATCATTGGTGACCTTGAGGAGAGCAGTTTCAGTGCTGTGATGAGAGCGGAATCCGGATTGAAAGGTTTCATACAGGTTGTTGGAGGTGAGGTGAGTTTTCAACTGGGCAGCGACGACACGTTCTAATGTTTTGGATATGAAGGGGAGATTGGAGATGGGCCGGAAGTTGTGAGGGGAGGTTGGATCCAAACCAGGTTTTTTGAGGATGGGGGAGACAGAGGCGAGCTTGAGGGGTGAGGGGACACAGCCAGTACTGAGGGAAGTGTTGATGATGTTAGAGATGAGGGGGGCGATAACAGGGAGGCAGTTTTTGAGGAGGGCAGTGGGGATGGGGTCCAGGCAGGATGTGGAGTTTTTAGTTCCAGTGATGAATTTGGGCAGGTCCAGGGGGGAAACGGGCGAGAAGTGGGCCAGGGGGGGAAAGTTCAGAGGGTTTGGTGGAGGAGAGGGGGGATCAAGTGAAGTGGGAGAGGTGACAAGGCTGCTGTGGATGGAGATGATTTTGTTATGAAAAAAAGAGAGGAATAGGTTGCATTTGTCAGTGGTGAACGAGTTTGAGACTGTGTCCGGGGGGGCAAGGAGTTTATTGACAGTTGAGAAGAGGGATTTGGGGTTGTTGGAGCTGGTATTGATCAGGTCAGAGTAGAAAGTGGACCGTGCAGATTTCAGGGCGTCTTTGTATTGTTGGAGGAAGTCGGAGTAGGCTTGGCGGTGAACTGTCAGGTTTGTTTTCTTGACAAGACGTTCTAGCTGTCGTTTATGGGCTTTCATGAGGTGGAGTTCAGGGGTGTACCATGGAGCAGAGTGGGAGAAAGTAACTAATTTGGATTTGAGGGGAGCAAGCTGATCAAGACAGGAAGAGAGAGTATGATTGTAGTGGTTGATGAGGTCAGTGGGGTTATTGATTGACGGGGGAGGGGAGACGGACAATGCAGTGGTCAGTGAGGCGGAGAATACAGAGGGGGAGAGTGATCTGGTGTTTCTAAAAAAGATTGTCCGTTTTTCCTTGGGCAGGGGGGTGGGGAGGCTGATGTCCATAGTTATTGCTAGGTGGTCAGAGATGGAGAGATGACAGCTGGAGATATTTAGGACTGTAAGACCAGAGGAGCAAACCAGATCGAGGATGTGTCCATGGTTGTGGGTGGGGAAATTGACATGCTGGGTGAGGTTGAGTGATTGTAGGAGATCTAGGAAGTCAGAGGCAGATTTACTGTGAAGGTTGTCCATGTGAAAGTTGAAGTCACCAAGGATGAGGACTGACGGAGATGTAGCTAATAGCTGGGTGGCAAAGTGGGAAAAGTCAGGGAGAAATGAGGGGTTTGGTTTAGGTGGGCGGTAAATGATAGCAGTGACCATTGGGGTGGGACCGGGTGATTTAAAAACAAGGTGTTCAAAGGAGGGGGAGGCAGGGATGGAAAGTGGGATGGTTGTGAAGACCTGTTTGTGGATGACTGCGATGCCGCCTCCTCGACCTTCTGGGCGGGGTGAGTTGAGGTACGTGTATCCGGAGGGGGTGGCTTGGTTGAGTGGGTAGAAGTCCAGTGGTTTGTGCCATGTTTCGGTTAGACAGAGGAAGTCCAGTTTATTGTCCAGGATGAATAATTGTAGAATGGGGCCTTTGCTGGTGACGGAGCGGGTGTTGAAGAGGGCAAAGTTCAGGTGAAGTGTGGATGTGTGATTAGGGGAGGGCTTCTGGGGACAAGGCTGTGAGGTCCGTGGAAGTGGGCGAAGGTTAGCAAAATGGCAGTTTCTGAGGGAGGGCTGCCGAGGTTGTCTGAAGCTGATGATGGTGGGGATTTGGCAGCTTGTTGAATTCTGGTACTGCGGGGGTGACGGGCAAGGGGAGCCAGAGGGGGGAGGCAGTGGGTGTGCTGGAGGGGAAAATGGGGGGAGTTCCAGGTGGGGACAGAGGGGGGCGCTGTAGCTATGTTAATAGTAGATGACTAATGTTGTGAAGTGACACAATATAAATAAAAATGACATAAAATTGTCACACTTGTCTCTGCAAAATGTAATGATGATCCCATTCTTAAATCACTTATTAAATTCCTGACTCCTTCCTCAGTAGCTACTCACATCTTTGTGTGCCACTTTGTCGTGTGTTACTAGAGTCAATAGAAGCAAGAAACTTAATTCCAATTCAGTGATGGGATATAAGCCCCATTTCTTGTTTTAAAGTCAAATGAGAAACACCCCCAATAAGAACCCCGACCTTCACTCTCTTACTTCCCAGCTGGCTACAAGGAGGATACACCACCTACTGTGCTGGTGCTCAAGGTTGGCAATAAATGTATAATATGAATTGTCCTATTTAGATGTAATCTTGGGGGATATTAAGCTGCAGAAACATTTACAATGGTTTTCACCACTCTCCTCTGCATAAGCATTGTATTGAGCAACTATGCCACGTCACCAGCTGAAGCCAGAGCATGTGCCAGGGATGTACTGATAGGAGGACAGTGAAAACAGCTGGATTATTAAAGGGCGAAGTGCTGATGTCTTTGCCTCCCACATTAAAAAAAAAAAAAGCTTTTTTATCATGGGATAGCTCCGGCTGTGCACGTCTTTCACAGAAGGCCACATTAGAGGAATAAATTGCTGACGCAAACATTCCCAAATGACCGACCCAAATAGAAACTGGTAGTTAAAGGGCTGTCACTCTGATGAGCAGGTCAGTGAGGAAGGGACAAAGCACACATGATCACAACCCAATTTTTACCAGCCTTTTAACCAGATTTTTAACATCAGTGGTTGACTAAAGCAAAGCATCTGTATCAGTCATTCATTCTTGTATTTCAGTGCTCCCCAGAGCTAGTGTAATGGCTGAGGTAGCCTATTTTTGGACCGATTTTTCAGTGCTAACATGTCCACTCCAAAAGCACCTAACTTACAAATAGCCTTGCACCTCACTGATGTTGTATAATTACATCCTTTTCTAACGTTGCAGAGCAGTCACCGTTTGTACAGTGGTTGGCTTGACCGAGATGGCAGTAGATGTTCGGCTAGAACCAAAATCTCGCTTTTTCTGCAAACAGTAAAAATTAACCTCTGTCTGTTGATCTTCAGTGCTGTTGTCAGGGCCAAGTCAGCCTTTTTCTAGAACGAAAGTGCAGTAGCCCCCTAGAGGCCTACTTTGACTAGCTGAAATGCCAGTCCTGTGTTTGTTTGCAGTATTATTACATTAATACAAGTAAGGTCCAGAGTGGAAGAGTGAGCCTCTTTCTCTCCTTCTTTATAGTGCCTTTGGTGATACATAGAAAAAGAGACGGCAGAGGTCCTCATATCTCATCTCCAAAACAGCAGGAAAACCATGGAGAAGCGGATAACTGCTGCTACTGCTGCTTCAAAACTAGCCAACTGGAATTTACTTCCATGCAATAAATGAAGTTAATGATTCAGGTCAACATGATAGCAAGTGTGTTTGCTTTCCGAACATAAATCAGTCTCGTTCAATTTAGTTCTGCTACATATTTTTCCCAAACCCCTTCAATACCACTATGCCCACCACCCAGTTTGAATATTACTGAAAAATCCAATAAAAACACAGTACAAATGTGTTTTCACTCGCCTAAGCTGAGCTGTTTATATACTGCTATGATTTCAATGAAGGTAGAGTCTTCCACGTAGAATATTGGTCAACACAGTAGAGCAAGTCTGGCTGTCTTGTCTGTGTCACACAGTCTTGAGGGTAAAGCTCAGTGCAGTGGTGGCATGAAAGTTAGAGAAGCTGGGAAGTGACTGGAAGGCTGTCAGTGTAACTTCTAGACCGCAAATCGAAATCTGGGCGCGAAGAGTGAAAAAAAAAAAAATCAAAAAGCTGGGCCCACAACCTGCCAACTGGTTCACTGGTGTGGCTAAGGGGCCAACAGAGCAGACTGTGGTTATATTTATAACTAATCCTTACCTAATGATTAATATAGTATCTCCCAGGTTGTTCTCAAGTATCTGTAGGCACATTGGGAAGCTTCCAGGTGTGAAACTGTGTGTATGTGTGTGAGTACCTGAAAAGAGGGCACTGCTCTCAGCAAGACATCCCCGGTTTAAAAAAAAAAAAAAAATCAATTAAAAAAAATTTAAAAATGAAAAAAACTATCATCAGTTAAGGGATTTCCAAGGTCGCCTTTGAAGTTTTTGGCAAAATGGCGTCCTTTGAGTTTGATGAGACAGTGAATGAAGCCTGGCACTGATCTTTGGTCTTCTAGAAAACCTTAGTATTCTGTTTTATACTCAGTCTGCACTTTGTTAATACCTAGTGAATGCCAAGTCATCTGTGACCCTGTACAGTGCATATAAGGGACATTTAGAATAACCACAGCTGAACAACATAGAAAATGAGGCAATTCTCTCTGATCTCTTTTCTCACCATTCAGTATACATTGTACTTCCATATTCTTTTCTCACTAAAGACCCCTTTGACAAATAAAACTGCACTATGAAAATGATTAAGTGCATAATGGAAATCTTGGGTAGTTGGTGTACTCAAAAGAAACAGTCAGACTCTTTCTTACCCTCCACTTGCCTGTCTTCATAAGCACACATTAGTAGCATTACTTTTCCAATTGAAAATGCAGCGATGGGTCGCCCTTGTGATTAAAAATGTTGTGATTAATTGAATTTTACAAATAGCATGTCTCTTGGTGGACTGTTTCATGTGAGAAGGCAAATCACAAAATGACCACAGTGACTGAGTAGTACTGTTGTATGCAGCGGTCTGATCAGTCATAATTAAGTTGTATTGGCCTAAAAGTTTACCAGAGACACAGATGGTGAGAGAGATGCAAAAATTATAAAGCAAATTTACTTCCCATTGTTAAAACAGTCGCACATACGCAAACAACTTGACGTTTGGCCGGAATCAGATGATATCACTTACGGATGTTTATATTAAGTTATATTAAATAGATTAAGATAAAGTCTAAACACTGCTAATAGGAAGTCTCTAGTTTCTTCCACTGTGGTTCAAGCACATTCCTAATCATGTTTGTGTTGTATGTTTGTCCCAGTTTTACAGATGTTTCCAAGCCCTGCTGCGCTGTGAAACTCCTCGACGAGGCTCCAGCTTAAGGAGTTCATCCAAGGTCGCCACCAAGGCCATGAGGGGCGTGGCGGTCACCGGTCCTCGGCGTTCCAATGATTTCCTATTTATGGTAGCCTCACTGGGTCAACCTGCTGCCACACTGCCCCAGCTGGGCCCCTCCTGTGAACCCACCATTGATATCACCAAAGCCCCTTCTTCAGACAACAAACCTGTGGTAGTATCACTAGTGGCCCACTTTGATGGCTGATGATTGGCTGTAACCATGAAATCCCACAGCCTCCAGCCAGGAAGTCATTAATAATGAGAGAGGTGGTGTTACTGAGGCTTAAAGAGCAGCAACCTTGCAGTCCAGGTGGATTTAACGCAGCTCTTGCATCAGCTCTGCCCTGACTGGTACAGATGATGGACCAGTAACAAAGGGAAACCTTGGACTGCCTCTGGACAATATGAGCAAAAATCTGAGGCAGTGAGCCTGCAGAAGCCTGGAGTCTGTGTTTCTCTGCGGAAAAGAAGTATACATCTATCTTGCGAAGAAAGGGGATTTAAAGGATGTTCTTGTCACGATTTTATGAGAAGGCACTGTTATTGTAATAAAAGAAGAATTGTAGGGATCATTCTTTGTGCAATACCTATAGGTCTGGTAGGATATTCATTCATATAAAATTCCATAACAGAAATGTGTTTAGAGTGCAGGAGGAGGGATGAGATGTATTTTTGTATTGATTTGTAACTGACAGTGGTTACAGCGTGAGGTTGAATAACACAAGTTATTACCCCAAGCATTTTTAAGTCTTTCTTAGAGTAGATGAGATTTTTAAAAAATGACAAAAAGAGCAGGCAGAGTAATGAGACTGTACTGGAAATGACTTTAATATTTCAGCCTTTTTAGCGTTCATTCACTGTAAGTAATTCTCTTTTCAGCAATTCATCACTCATCACCTTGAAGCTGGTTTTCAATTAAGTGGTTTAATAAGTGGCTTGTTGTACATGTAGCATTGCTAGCATGCTAGCAGCATTGAAGTTTTTTCAGGAATAGACTTTAGAGACAATGAAATAAGTGCATGTAGGAGAGTCGCTGTATAGTTTCTCAATAAAGACTGTGCATGTGCACTGTGGCAGAAGACTGCAAATGAGTGTGGAGAAATGCAATATCTGGTGATGTTGAGTAGACAGCACTTAGAGATGGAGGTAAATTGTACAGGCAAAAATCCTGAAAATGTATGCCTCTGATGTTTTACTAATTTTTTCATTAGACACGTCCACATGTACTTTAGTTGGGAAAGTGCAGTAAATCCTATGTAAATTAAAAGGATGCCCTAAAAGGACATCTCCAAAAATCCATGAATCTAGTAGTTAGTGTCTTGTTTGTAGACATACTATCACTGCTGCTCATAATTTACACAATATTCAAAATATTTGCCTCCTCAAGAGTCACTTTAAGGTGTTTGACAGTCTGAATAATTGGCATCATCTCAGAGAATATGAACATACTGACAAAGAAAAGAAGGATTGTGTGGGAAAAAAAAAATTCTTTCACAGTATCTCCCAAAGCAAAACAAAGGACTTTACCCGAGGCAACAAATATCTGTTAGATGAAAAAAGTTTGGTGTGTATATATTATTTGCCATGTGCTTGTCAGCATCTTGTTCAATTTTTTGATAACTGATTTGACACTTTTTCCCTTCTTGCAATGCAAAGATAACAGTGGTGTTTCTGAAAGCAGTGCATCGGTGCTGTGTTGTCAGTGAATGTCTAAGCTGTAAGTGGTGTGGTACTTTTTGCTACTGCATACGGCATACAGTGTGGGATTTTTTTGTAATTCACTTTTAGCACAAAAACTGTTCTCTCTGTGCTGTCATGAACTTGTATACTACTAATGTACATGAGTTGATACCAAAGCAAAAAGACATTTTAATATTTTTGAAGGGATGCTGTTCAATAATTTTTTAAATCGAAATTAGTATGCATGGTGTCTTTTTGTTTGTTTTTTTTAAATAAAAACTTGATTAAAAAGTGGAGTGGTCATAATAAAAGAGGTTGAAAGGATGATATACTGTAGATGTATGGTTGCAGTCTGTGGATATACTAAACTATAATTTGTCAGTCACTGTTCAGAGCATCTGCAGTTAGAGCAATGCTCTGCCAATAAAGAGTTTGGGGCTGGGGTCTTCTTTCTAGCCTTTCCATCACACAACATTAAAAAACAAATTATGCAAAGACTTGTCAAACAGAAAGGCTAAAAATAGGTGCAGTGGTCCTGAAGTGTTACTCTGATGTTTTACACGATGAGAGCAATACGGATGAGGTGAGTTTTAGGGGTTGTTGCAGAGTTCCAGTCATTGGCGTAATTCGTCATTTGTTCTTTTCTCTTGTAGTGAAACAGACTGATGAAGCCAAACGGATTTCATCTCATTCTTAAAGGTGCTGTATACAACTTTTAGAAACAGTGGATGTTGCTTAAGCACCAGCATCTCATAACAAAACAAACAAGTGTGTCAAACACACCTCTACCTTGTTTTCATTTTCATTTGCAGCCCAACAGGCTGTGTACACAAAAACCAACAAAACCAAATCCAGCCACAACCATTAGACCATGCTAGCGCTATTAAAAAAAACACTGGATGGCTGCAAGCAGTTCTCAGCTAAATAAAATAACATTGTCTTCCATTGACCTGTCTCTTCTTCAGTCCATGCATCTGTTTTGTCCACACAGTAGAAGAAACACAAACAGTACTGAAAGAACACAAGAGCAGAGGAGAACTGCAAAACAACAGAATAGTACTGAGCTGAAAAAAAAATGAGTTTCACATCCATCCATTCATTTCATATATACCGTTTAATCCTCATTAGGGTTGTGGGGGGGCTGGAGTCTATCCCAGCTGACTTATGATGAAGGCAGGGGACACCCTGGACAGGTCACCAGTCTATCACAGAGCTACACAGAGAGACAAACAAGCACACACACACCTACGGACCATTAAGAGTCACCAATGAACCTCAGCATGTTTGTGGACTATGGGAGGAAGCCGCAGCACCAGGAGAAAACTCATGCATGCACAAGGAGAACATCTAACTCCATGCAGAAAGACCCCAGGCAGGACACAAACTAGGGACCTTCTAGCTGCAAGGCAATGGTACTATCCACCAAGCCCTGAGCTCCACATAAATTTGGTAATTTTCTTCATAGAATATGTTGCTTTTTAAAAATTATTTGGTACTTTGGTCACTGGTTTAACGGTACAGACTGCACTTTCTCTTGTACAGTGCCGTGTACGGGGTCACTCAGTCTATTTATAAACAGAGGGACGCTCTACAGTTTTAATGGGAGGAACTCACATGCACTAATGTGCACGAACATGCTACTCTGTCATCCACCGTGCTGCCTGTGAACTGAAAATCAATCAAAGTGTGCCATCTTAAGGATGTCTCAATTCCTAAAATGCATTTCGAGGAAAGAGAAGGTTTGCCTGGGGGAGGTGAGTGAGGAAGCACAAAGTGCATCCTATATGTTTCCAGAAGTCTGATATAAAACAACTGTGACACACATCTGGACAGTAGAAATAATGGTGGAATTACATCATGACGTGTGCACAGAACCTAGATGTCTGTCCATCTAAACGGGGGTAGCGCTACACATACCTCCTTATGATGTCTGTTGGTCAACTTTCAAGCAGAGAGAATCTCCAAGGCGTCACTCATCACGTTGCTTCTCCACGACATCCAGTGCAGCAGATCAGCAAGAGACGAAATGCAGCCGACGGGATTCTCCTCTCACACAGGCCCCATCTGATCCTCCTCATCGCAGTAATCTCTCGACGTCAACAAAACTCCTCTCTAAAATTCCATTAGAGAAAAGGTTTCCTTGTAATTGTTAGTGTTTGGACTTATGCTGAAGCAGCTGTCAATACTTGAACCCACTTTAATGCTCGATCTGCATATTCTTTATTACATGCTTATTGCATATTACATCTACTGCAGATATTTTAATAAAGCATACTTTTCATGGGATTTTTTCCACACCTATGCCAAAGAACCATAAGAAATAAAAAGTTTCATCAGTTATGAGGTAAAATTTCTGAAGTTTCTGAGCACCTTGATTATATTGCACGTGTGCACGATAGTTGTTGTTTTTGATATTGTTATTAGACTACTTTTGTTGTCTGCTCAGAGGATTATTTTCATACATGCACAGCAGAGCTGTATATTTTCACATTTCATTAGTATTTTTTTACATTTGTAACCACTATATTTTGTACACAGAATATTTTTAGATTGCTTGATTTTTTTCACATTATATTTTACTTTTTTTTTGCTTTACATTGTTACGTGTATATTTTTTTCACACCATCGGTTTTTAGTATATTTTAGTACCTCTGTGAATAGATTCTGTGCTTTAATGTTTTATGTTCAGCATATGACTTGTGGTCATGATTGTGATTGTAGCTGCTTGAACAACATAATTACCTGTAAAAAAAAAAAATCAATAAAGTAACTATCTATAATAATCTTCAGAAACCTTTAGTCCTGTTGAAATCAGAACCACAAGCGTTTATACAACAGCAACAACTAGCAGTCAGGATGCAGTGCGGTTGGAGTTCATTCAGAGAAGTACATACATGCAGATTTGTTTATTTTGGTTTATTTAATTTGAAATCTTTGAATTAGATTTTTTTCCTATTTTTTGATTTGGGTACAATTTAGAGAATCCAGTTAGCCTAATGTTTCTGTTTTTTGTGTTGTGGGAGAAAACCCACGCCAACATGGAGAGAACACTAGTCCACAAAGAAACAGGTAGAGGTGTTTCTGTGAGAACTTCCTGCTGTTTTTTTTTTGTTTTCTGCTCTTTCTTCTCTTATTTCTCTGTCTTTTGCAGCTCTTTCTTCTCTTTTTTATCCTTTCGTGTTTTTTTGCTTTCTTTTCCTTCTGTAGCATTTTTTCAAGATGGGATTTCGTTTTAAAAAGAAACATTATAAAGTTCACAGTAGGTGATATTCTCAATTACTTTTTGGAACAAAATGCAATAGGAATAGATTTAAGTTTAGCCTGCTTTTGTCCATCTCTATCTTGAATCAACAAATGACCCAACGTTTCAAAAACTGTTCAGAAGTATGAGTGGTAACCGTCATTACTGTAAACTGCATTATGTGCCACCTTAATGTGCAGAGCGTTACAATTCAAAATGCATTTGAATGTCTGAAAAATTTAAATAGTGAACAACCAGCATAGGCAACATGAATAGATTTTATGTAACGGTTACCTGGGGTAAACTTTTTCTGAACTGCAAATGAAGCTAATGTAATAAACATTGATCTTTCATGGGTAAAATTACATTTTAGAGAATGTCCAAATGCATCACAAGACATGTTTCTCCTTATTGAAGAGCCTTCAGTGGAAGGAGTGTCCAGGAATGTTGCCATCATTTTAAATTCCCACACAGGAACTAATCAGACAGGTTACATATTAACACAGAGATGAAGACAGTCAAACACAAACACAGATATGCCTTTATGACATCTCAGTAGTTCCTCTGAGGCATGTGGAGATTAAATACCTAAAGGGCAAGTGATAAGCAGCAGTCATTCAATGTATGATGGACGTCTTGTAATGAATTCATGTGTACTAAAACCATTAGAAACAGTAATTAGTTTTATTTCTTTAAAACGCTGATCAACATTATTATGTTTGATGATTACCTGATTACAAACTGCCATGACAGTGAGTGATAGTGAGGTAATCAAATATTGTGAAACAGTTCTGACATCAAGATAATAAGTTTAACACTGGGTTTTTGGCAGGCAGCTGTGGTGTCTGTGCGACGAATAACATTTGATATTGGAGTATCATACTCGTTACATGTTAAATGACTGCATTATGTTGCTGTTAAATTAAAAGCAGTTGGTACTTCACTGTGAATTATGAGGGAAGTCGCCACGATCACCCCAAAGGGTTGTCCTGAACCCTTTGTGTTTTCTGTGGATAACAACCAAAAGATTTACAAGAACTGCACAAACTAGCCCAATAAGCCTGTTCACTGGGGACTAACCCTAAATTGGTAGTGGGACTTCAGGTTGAATAAATCCGTTCCCAGCACAGCTATAAAATCTCTTTCAGGCTTCAATGTGCCTTCAGGGATGTTCTGCTAATTGTTTCCGTGTCATGCATGGTCCTCGGTCTTCTGTGTTTATTATAAACGCCCTGGTGAGCAGAGATAAGAGATACCCCAATAATCAACATGGCTATAATGGCATTGTGGTGTTGGACTCCATTAAACCAGAGACTTCAGGCGTAATGTCTGATTAACCAGTTGAATAGCCTCAAGACTGGGCAGGAGCTGGAATGAGTAGAACCAAAATGACCTTTTTGTTGCCGGCCCTTTCAGCTTTTGTCAAAAATAAGAGCCAGTTAGTTGTCGTGACAAACAGCTCCCCATTAAGGGCCTGCAGTAAAATTGATTTCCCCCTCTCTGACACTTTCAGCACCTCATATCTCTCTGTCTTTGAGCAAAGGATAAAGTCAAGAGCTGTTTCACTCATTTGGTAGAGAGAAAACAGATGGAACAGGATAAGAAGTTAAGCTCATGCCAAATGTAAGCTTTATCCTTAGTCTAATGTAATGTAAACTACACTGTTTTATCTTCAAAAAATATTTACCTGTTTATGAGAGATTAGGAGGACACAAGCAGCTTTTGATACTTTTACTGTTTCAGTAAAATCCCTGTCTGATAGGCACACTAGAAACATCCCAACATCTTTTTTACTTTCTGTGGACTTAAAAGATTTGATGAATTCAGTTTGTTTACAATATCCATTATCTACTCTGTGCCAATAGCAGCACTAACAGGTGGTACACAGGAAAAACCTTTAATTCTGTCATTATTCTGTTTTACAGTCACACTGGAGTCTGTGATTGCGTTGGTAAGAGCCCTACAACCCCATTAGGGAAAGCTACATCATGTTGCTGGCTCTTATCCTCATCGTTTGCAGTGACATTAGCCTTGCTGTGTAGAAGCCTCATCTTGTCCTGACAATAATGCATTGCTGGATTTAACTTTGGCCTTAAGAAAAGACTAAAACAGGGCTGCAACTAAATATAGCACTGGCTGTTAAATGTTAAGTAAAAGTAAAAAAAGACAATGTTTAAAATTACATGAAGCTGAAAAAATGCACTTAACATTAGAAACTAGTGATTTGTTTGCTGGAATTAAAGAGATCAATTATCAAAATACAAATATTTGCAACTATTCAACAAATGACTACCTGTTTTGGCTCTAGACTACATCTCCGTCAAAACAATAAAACCTGAGTGATAACCGCTTATAAAAAACAGGACTTCACAGCCACAGAAATGGCATTTTGGCTTGCAGCATCATCTAAAAAGATGGGGTGCTCCATTCACAGTTTATTCTGCTTCTGCAGGTACGCTATGACCAAGTGGCTCTCTATAAAGGGCACTCCTCTTTTGCTCTTTCACAGCTGCAGCTTAACTGTTGCCACAAGCACTCTACAATACCAACAAGGCTAGTTCTTAAATGCTATCGACCCTCTGTGCATATGTGTGTTCAGAACCTCTAATCTTTTGTTGCAGATGGGTTACAACACTAACATTAAGTCAGATAGTAGAATTCAGGTGATTAGAAAGTCACGGATAGCCAGGAGCACATACAGTGCACATGGATTTTGATAAGAGGCAACTGTACATTTATCTGCTTCGTGCACATAAACTTTTAAGCATATAAAACACGGCAGCTACTCTTTTCCTGACTTGCAGATGAAAAGACTACTACACCTAATGGTGTGAATGAACAAGATGGGGCATTTAATGTAATGATCCACTGTGTTAAACCAGAAGTGTTAAATGAAGAATGCTTAAATAAAAATCTTAACCAACTGTGCAAAGACTTAATGGCTCCTACTTACTGATGGACTAAAGCAAAGACAGTAGTAGGGAAGAACAATATATTTGATCTACACTGTTAAACAGCAGAAACTACAGACATTGTGTCTTTGTGTCTTAGCAAGGTGTTGGGCCACCAGAACATCTTCAGTGCTTCTTGGCATTGATCCTCCATGTCTCTGGAGTGCTACTGGTGGGATGAACATCATTCTTCCAGAAGATATTCTTTCATTTGGTGTTTTAATGATGGTGGTAGAGAGCATGTTGGTCAAAAATCTCCCCCAGGAGTTCAATTAGACTGAGGTCTGATGACTGTAAAAGTCATAGCATATGATTCACATCATTTTCATCAAACCATTCAGAATTGTGATTTAATATTCTGAAGAGAGCCATCATGTAACCTCACCATTAGATCTTGTACAGCAAAAAAATTTGGGGGTTTTTGTAGGTCACGTGTCTTTACATTGAGTGAATTTCCTTTCTTTGAAGTTAAATTAATAACTGTCTCATTCACAATACCGATTTCAAATGAAAGCTTTATTCCCAAACCACCGCACTGAGATAACTTGATTGAGCGGTCAGGACTGAGTCTGAGTGTCGCAACTAGAGCAGAAACTGTTCACCGTTTAAACATTCTACCTCAGAAGAACAGTGGCAGTAATGTTCCTTCAGGCTACACAGCTCAGCCAAGTGCCAGGGAAAGTACCAAGAAGAATTAAAGTTAACTGCCTCATATGAGTCAAAGAAGTAAAATTAATTCACAGCTGGACAGAAGAATCTGACTGGAAAGAAGAGCCAATATTCTGCTGCATCTGCTGAAAGGCAACTCAGCTTGGAGGACAATTAAGTGACACCAGCTAAGTAGCATTTGCAGCTGTGGAAATTATGGCAGCAATAACCTAACTACATACTTCACTAAATATTGGAATTATAACATTTGCAAAGCAGCAAGAAAGAGAACTGTGACCTGCTCTCACTGAAGCCGTCACAATGACCCCAGAGTGCATTCTGAGATTAGCTACACTACAAATACAGCTAACTAAAAAGGTAGAACTACACTGCCCAGTCAAAAAAAAAGTCTCACACTCTAATATTTTGTTGGACTGCCTTTAGCTTTGAGTAGGGCACACATTCGCTGTGGCGTCGTTTCGATAAGCTTCTGCAACGTCACAGCATTTATTTCTGTTCAGAGATACATCAATTTTTCACCAAGATCTTATACTGATGATGGGAGAGTCGGACCGCTGCACAAAGTCTTCTCCAGAGCATCCTAAAGATTCTCAATGGGGCTGAGGTCTGGACTCTGTGGAGGACAATCCATCTCATGCTCCCTGATCCACTCATTCACAATGTGAGCCCCATGAATCCTGGCATCGTCATCCTGGAACATGTCCATGCCATCAGAGAAGAAAAACTCCATTGATGGAAAGACCTGGTCATTCAGTATCTTCAGGTAGTCAGCTGACCTCATTCTTTGGGAACATAATGTTGCTGAACCTGACCAACCCCAGATCATAACATTAACCCCCACAGGCTGGTAGGAACTAGCCATGATGAGTGCATCACTTCATCTGCCTCTCTTCTTACCCTGATGCCCCCATCACTTTGGAACAGGGTAAATCTGGACTCATCAGACCACATTTGTTCCTCGAAGATGATGGTTCACCACTATCCTCTAGGTCTTAATAATGCGTTGGACGATTCTTAACCTGATTTTAGTAGTTTCATAAATCTCCTCAGTTGTTTTCTTTACTTGATGCAGGCCAATATTTTGACTCTTCTGAAACAGATTAACATCCTTCCCATGACCACAGGATATGTCTTCCAACATGTTTGTTTAAGAAATGAGAAGCTCCTCACTGCATCAGCTAGGGTTAAATAAGTTGTTGCAGCTGAAACATATTCATCACTGCAGTAATTATCCAATGGAAGGCTCTTACCTATTTGCTTAGTTAAATCCAAGTGGCGACTTTTTTTTTGGCCAGGCAGTGTAGCTTGCTAGCCAAATGTGTCATGTTATATTTAAAATATCACGTAACAAATAGTCTATCTACATGAGATCAGTGATTAGAAAACTGTGTGGTGTGGAGCAGACTTTAGGATAGACACGTATAAATGCTCCTATATGCGACATTACACATGGTGGTAACTATTTATAGTGCCTATACCATTAATTCATCCCAAGTACCTATGAACCATCACTTTAGTTAAATCTCCATCATCATTATTAAACATCAGAGGGATCAATGGTTAATCTATACATTTCATATTGAAACAGGCTTTACAAAGTGCTTCACAATTCAGAATCCAATGAAAAGATCACTCACAGGGAAGTAATGGCTCAAATGTAAATGAAAAATCTATACACACAATTCACTAGCCATAGGCAATTTAAAATTCAATTTATAAATGTGAGTGATATTTAACTGAAAGTCCAAAGGAATAACACAATCAATGGAAAAGAAAACGGTGTAAAAATTGTTTTACTACAACATGAAAGTCCTCACTTTACATTTCAACGTCCCACCTCACAATTCCACCCATTGTTATCTCCTGAAATAAACTTGCAAATAAAAGTACGCAAGAGGTGTGCACGTTCTCATCACACATTGTTCATTCATAAACACTGGTGTATGTACATTATATCTATGTCCCAGTGACACATATAGCAGTGGATTTCTCAGCCCTTATGTAGGTACAGCTTCCCTGACAATTTCAGCGCATGACCAACAAAAAATGTGCTGGATATTTATCATCAATTACTCAATTACAAAGGTTCTTGCCAGTACCGACCAGTTAAAAATTGCCTTGGCCAGTCCCAATCCTGATGTAAATATTGGGCTTGGGCATCCCTGAACTGTTTCTTGGATGTATAATGCCAACTATTCAGGTAATCTGGAAAATATTAACCACACAAAAGTGTTCACACTGAAAATATGATGACATTAGACAAGGTAACTAATAAGTGACTGATTTGGTTGCAACTCCGTTAACATCCATCGATGGTTTGTTTTTGCAATGCACAGCTACCCTACAGCTTTGGCTGAATAGCATTATACAGATAACAAGCTCTAACTTAATTTTTTTAAGTAAAACAAAAAACCTGTAAGGTTACATTTTATTGTATGCTTATCCACTGACTTCTCTTTTTGTGTGTGTTTTACTTCAAAGTGAGTGGAGAAACTGCCTCTGACAGCTGAAAGGACAGTCTAGTGGGATCTGGCAGTGATGGAGAAGAAGTCATTGTGGGATGCAGGAATGGGGTGGCAGTTCAGCTTCTGAGGGACATCCCATACCTCATCTCCATACACTGTGCAGCATGTCGCCTGGAGCTGGGTTTGACTGAAGCTATTAAAGAAAATGTCAACATGGTCCAGCCTCAGAGTTCACTGAATCACTCATATGACCAGTACCCCGCCACTGCAAAGTCT
Source organism: Amphiprion ocellaris (assembly GCF_022539595.1). NCBI lineage: Eukaryota > Metazoa > Chordata > Actinopteri > Pomacentridae > Amphiprion > Amphiprion ocellaris. Next base: position 9,084,616 of record NC_072775.1, on the reverse strand, counting down.
CAGAGAGCTTCATCAGATTGCTGAGGCCCCAGAGGAGATAGTACTGAGGCCATTCAGCCACCGTGTTGCCCAGTGGCCACTATATCAGATCATGCAACAAAGGTGTATGCTATGTTTTCTAAAACTCTTTCAACAGCATTTATTAATTTGACAAAAATTGGTCCACAGTTGAAGTCTACAATGCAGTGAAAACCAATGCAGAACACAGAGGAGTGCAATTCCAGTTCCCAAGTAGAGTTCTAGGATTGGAGAGGAAATGAGCTAAAGCAATTGGTAAGAAAAATGTAGAGCTAGTTAGATTCACCCTGCAATTTAATGTTGTAATAGTGTAACTCTGTCATCTTGCTTTCATCCAAACTGATGCCATCTTCTTTCACTTAGAGGAGAGGCTCCGCCGGACTTTCTAAGAGACATACCAGTCAGTAATTTCAAAGCTTTTGATCCCTCATGCTGGCAAATGGCAGAGGTCAGCATCCAATGGCAATGCTAAATTCAGGAAGACTGATCAGGAGGATCTGAGGTCACTGACTGGACACTCCAGTGTCCTCCTGAGTAGGGAGGGCGTAAACACAAAGAATGTCATCTCGGACTTTCACAACCATAAGGTCTCTGCCCAGGGGAGAACAGCTGTTCCAATGAGGGACATGTTCTTAAATATTCTGAAGTCAAATGTGTGTACCACTGTAAAAATACGACACTTTGTTTAGAATTATGTGTAACAACTCCAAAGAACAGGGCAGAGATAAGAGTGCGGCAAATTCAGTATTAAATTGTGAGCAAGTAAACGAAAGTTGAAGCCATAACCAGTGCAAGCAAATTTAATTTTTTTTAAAAAAGCCTCTTTCTCAAACAATATAAATCAGTAATTGTAATGTTTGAAAGACTCAGATGTGAAGGAGAAAAACTTGTTATTATTATCTAAATACTGCTAAGACCTTTCTGGTTCTAGAATCTCAATACATCAGCAATAAAAAGGAAAGCTGCTGCTCTGTTTGAATACTTACGGTGGCTAGGATAAACTTAGCATTTCACTAAAGTCCTTGTACATTCAACCTGACACATGTAGTTAACTTTTGACAGTTGCCGGTTTCATGATGATTGATATGCTTGTGCATGTAAATAGCCACCTAAAACAGATGGAACAAAGAAAATGTGCTGCCATTCACTACATTGCTCTCATCAGAATTTAGCCAGGTTGCTTTGATAGAAATCCACAGCCAAGGCAACACATAAAGTCTCACACTGCTGAAATAGAGTACCTAATTTGTGAAGGTTAAATACTGTCAACGGGCTGCACAGTGGCTCAGTGATTAGCACTGCCTTGCAGCTAGAAGATTCTCAGGGATCTTTCTGCATGGAGTTTGTTCGCTCTCACTATGCATGTGCTGTGAGTTTTCTCCTGGCTTTTACTCCGGCTTCCTCCTACAGTCCAATGCTGAGGTTAATTGGTGATTCTAAATTGTCGAATGTGTGAATGTGAGTGTGTTTCTTTGTCTCTTTATGTAGCCCATTGATGACCTGTCCAGGATGTCCCCTGCCTTCACCCTAAGTCAGCGGGGATAGACTCCAGGCCCCCCGCATCCCTAATGAGGATTAACCAGTGTAGATAATGGATGGATGGATGGAAATGCTGTCAGCACCAAAGGTTTTCTGCTACAACCAAACCTAACAAAACAAAAATGTGATTGAACATTTTGTGTCTGCCGCTCCACCATTTTCCCATAATATAATCTTTTCGTATTATACATTCTCATCATTTCAGAGAGATGTGAAAGGTTCATGAGTACTTGGTCCTGCCAGTCAGTGTGAGAGAGAGTTCCCAGTAATAAAAACTCTGCCCAGCTTCAGAGACTTCTTTTTCTGTCTGTGAAGGGCCCACATTAGCAAGACTTCGATGCTGGATTGGCTATAGAGAGGCGCTGGGCCTGCAGCCAAAGATGGCGTTGTCCCAGATTTAACGCCATGGGAGTCAAGGCATTGAGCTAGAGACACAGAGGGAGTTGATGAATAGCATTTCATATGTGGCCCTGCAGCAGCTGGATGCATTCGATGACAGTTGCAGATGCCCTAAAGGTTTCACCCAGAGGATGTTTGCGCATTTATGCTGGTTACTGTGCCTAGAGCTGCAATATGTAGGTTTACTTGAACATTCGTTATAATCACTCTGCAGTGCCTGTTGTTATCTGAATGAATGTGAGACTAATTTGTTGAGATGAAAATGTTACATACTGCATGGCAGTGTTGTATCAACTGGACCTGCTCAGCATTTAAATACGTGCCCCAGAGCACGATTTGATGTTGATTGCTTATTTATATCATGCAGAGCAGCTGTGTGGAAGCAGCTGCATTTGTTATGTTCCTCCAGTCATTTATTTGGATTTTTCCTTGATTTTGTCACTTGTCTGTACATCATTGCATGATGAGTTACATTTTGGGCTTATATTGCCAATTTATCATATTTTGTCAAATAACTGTTTCAAACTTCAACCATCTTAAAAAAATCTGTCACTGAGAGCTACCACGATCAGTCAATATAATTAATGACACAGAAAATGTGTTGACATCAATATTTTTAACTGAGGCATGTTTTTTTTTTTTATTATAACAAACGTTTTTGTTTACTATCACTACATAATTGTTGCATCATGATGTCAGCTGTTTTTGGCTCCAGTCAGTGCTGCAGTTTGAGATAGTGGCAGTAGCAAAGTTTGACTCAGTTCAGTGTGAAAGAGCAGAAGAAGAAGAAATAACCTTTAATTATTTAAACATAACTCCATGAAATTCTTTTCTCCCACACATACCAGCTGATTAGGAAGTTGGGATCAGAGTGCAGGGTCAGCCATGAGGTGCCCCTGCAGCAGATTAAGAACCTTTTATGGGTTAAGAGCCCTTTCTACCTAGGCAGGACAATGTTTGACACTCACACACCACAATGGCAGAGCTGTAAATTGAGAGCAACTGCAGGTTCAGTGTCTGCACACTTCAGGATGCAGAGGGCCTTGCAATTAGTGAACACCCAGCTCTAGCTTGTGAACCATAGCTGCTCTTAAAGTTTCCATAGACCCAAAGCATTGGAAGTACTTCATATTCTTACAAACCAAAAACATGGTTTGTACACTGCTAAGAATTTCGACAGCATATCACAGCAACGCTTGCACAAGCAAAGAGCTATTCAGCATGAAGGGATATTACATCTGTTTGTTTCTATCCTGTCTCTGTGCTCACATATAGTGGGTTTTAAGACACCCTAATTCCCAATTAAATTGTTCTCATTTACATACTTTTCAGTTTATGCCGTCAGACATTCCCAAGAATATAAAAAAGTGACTGAAATGTGGCTCATTAGTGGTACATGTTAACTTCCAAGCTGCTGCTCTGTACCACTGAAGTACTGATACTATAACCTTGACCCATCAATTGCTGTGAATGCTGCTGTATTTTCCTATAGTTTCTTTTTACATTCAAAGCTACTACCAAAGTCAGAGAACAGTTACACAACAGGGAAAAAAGAAGTTGCTTTAGCTGCTCAGTGACTGTAAAATATCCACTGTGTCTGTATTGCACTACTGATAAATCAGTAACCTGTTTTTGGGGGCATTTTTTCATCTTTATGATATTGGAATTTCGAGTATAATTCTCCAGTTTTGCACCATAATATCTAAAATTGTGTTTACATTTCATACTGTGCTACATTATACAGTGACACACAGATTGTCAAAATAAAAAGAATTGAAATTAAATGGTCATTTTTGTTTTAATCGACGAGTCAGTAAAATTGTCAGAATAATTGATAGAAAAACAGTCGGTGGCTGTCATCGTAGTCATCTGTCCAGAACTCTTGCAGCATGTTCACATATTTCCCATGAAGACAACAAGGATAGAGCTACATAAAGACACATTTGGCAATGCACCAAACACATCTGTAACATCTGGGTAATCACAATACTCTTGCTGGTGTTACATCCATTTACGGTGTGTGCCAAACAAACTGGACAAATACTCTGCTGAACTATCTTTAAAAAAGTACAAGTAGTGAAGCACTGTCTCTCTGATACTCTCTGTTCCTGAGACCCAGGTGGGATAGTGTTTGTCTGACTCCTGCCAACCTCACCAGACTGAAGCAATTGTAATATCTGGCAGGCTGCCCTGTGACCTGTGGGCCCGGCCAGCACTGAGAAGATAAAGCACACTGTAAATGAGTGCAGACAGCACAGGGGATTCCACAGTTAATTGATTAATGAAGTCCACTACCACCTGAAACCATCCACCATGAATTTTCTCACGGACTTTCTGATGTACACTGTGGACCTTCAGGCAAGACTTCATCTCAGTAATATTCAACAACAATGGATTTAAATTTCCATTTCCTACTCTTCCTAATCAGAAGTACCCTTGCCGATGAAATTTGCAGGTTTCTTGTGTACTGTGTTATCATTTGATCAAAACCTGATCCTTTGTATTTGTGAGCACTTATCAGAGCCACCGTGCTGGTCATGAGAAATTTTGAAGAACGAAACTCTGGTCTGCCTTTGTAGGCCTCAAAATCAAAGCAGACTAAAGCTGCAACTAAGAGTTATTTCTACTGTTGATTAATCGTTCAACTATTTCCTCAATAATCTTTTTATTGTTTGGTCGATAAAATGTCAGAAGATGTTTAAAAAAAAAAAAAGTCCATCAGTGTTGCCCAAAGCTCAAAATAATGTGTTTAAATGACTTGTGTTGTCCACAACCCAAAGATTCTTAGTGTACTGTCAGGGGAGGAAAGAAACTAGAAATATTTAAATTTAAGGGGTTGGAATCAGAAAACTGACATTTTTTTCTTTAAAAAAAAAAATTGATATCAAAATAGTTGCCAGTTAATTAAATAGTTGACAACTAATTGATTGTCCTTGCGGCTCTAGGTTCAGACCACATGAAACAAAGTCAGAAAGTTGTAGGGAACTCAAAGTCCTCCTTGGTTGGCCAGACATTAATCTTCTGGAAAGGTTTAAATTAAGTAGTAAGAAGATAATGCTGTTTTCTATCCTTGCAAACAGGTCGCATTTAAAGTTGATGCATTTAAAGACACTTGCTCACCAAAAGGATCCAACTTAATCTCTACATAATCACAGCTATAGAGGCTAGAGGCATTAAAATCCCAAATTCACCATGATTCACTTTCAGCCAGATATCTCTTCTTAAAAATGAAAATGTGCAGCATGTATCGCACATATATTTTCTAGCAGATGCCTTGAAATTGCTTATGTGACCGAGAGTGTTGTCCTTGGAATACCATCTTTGTATTCTGCAGGTATATATGCTCAGTACAGGCTGCTTTTGGACACTGCACAGGTCAAGTGTTCAATAAGCCACCGACTGAGATTGGAAGGTGATAGGAAAAACCATGGTGTGTTGCTATAAATAAACACCTCACACCTCCTGTTCCACAGCTCCTCTCCAGCTGAGTGCCACTCTGTACCACCCAAGCTCTTGCTAAAAGGTTCCCAATTATTTTTTGTCACTAGCCGTGGGCCACTTCATTTTAAGTCTGCTGATCTTTTCCTTTTGGTCCTTGACTTCTGTGCCCTCTTTGACAGAAGGTTTTATCTCATTCAGAGGGAGGCCTGTTTATGTAGGCTTTTTTTCTACTCATGTCTGTTCATTTTGTGACAGAGTTTTGTATGTAGTGATAATCAATGGAAGGTCCGAGTACTCCTTCTATTAGGCACCTCGATCTGTCCTTGATGCTATTACAGAAAATCATTGCTATTGATACAAATGCAGCGCTACAGTAGAACATACATTTTAAAGGACCTTTACAGTGATGGCACACAGACAACATTTTGAGTCACTATTACGGTCTGAAATACCAACATGTTCTGATATGACATTTCTTTTGAAAAGATAATGGCTGCGGTGTGATATCTGGTGTTGTGGGTACCTCAGTGCTCTACTTGGTGACACTTTCTGACCTGGCTTTGTCAAGGTTAATTACTGTGTCCAACTTTAAAACTCAGGTGACAGTTCCATCCAAATGAGATTCATTAATACAATAAAATATTAACTGTGTGGGAATTCCTCTGCCGAAGCGACCCACAACTGCTGCCCACATTGTGATAAATTGCTGCAGGAGATGCTGGTAGGTGCCGGACTGTTAGATCTCATAGAAAAGCCCAAACCGATTATGAGGGATTGGATGATGCACGCACATCAGTGATCATTGAATACTATGTAGGCATGTGCATCGACACACACCTTCACAAACTGAGATTATTTCCACAGATTACTACTTTATGATTTTACTGGTTAATACTGTGTTTCCAGCCACACAAGTAGGACTGGTTTCTCTCTCTGCTGTTCCTCTATCTTCTAAAGTGCTCCTATGGCAATGCCTAAGTCTGTTGCTTTGTCATTTATCTTTTATACATTTTCCACCACATCTTTCATACACTCAAGGGGTCATTTTTCTTTTATGTCTTTTCATAGCTGGTGGGCGTAACCTGAGCCAGTTCTGGTTACTGCTACCACTGATAAGGACATATTCACTCTCCAGAGATGCCTTTTCAAATAGTTTCTTGTTGCCAAAAGCTTTTATTCAGAGGACATTAAAGCTTTCTAGTGCCTCTCTGTCATGTTTCAAGGCACTTATCTGGAGGCATTGAGCCACCACGATCTTTTCACATTTTTTGAATTCTGCTTTCTCGGAGCTACAGTAAGTGGCGTTTTTATGAAAAGAGTCGGCCACCTATCAGACCGAGTCACAGATCGAGCTTCAAGACAGGCTTTAAGTTCATGACAAGCCATAGACGCACAGTTTTCTAATGAAATTCAAGTTCTGGTTACACTGTGTACACTCCTCTGGTCACAAAAAATAATGAACTGAAGGGTGAAACACAAACTGTCTGCTGAACAGTTAGCACTCAATCGAGAAAAAGCTGGACTCTCAACATTAGATATTAAATCTTGGATCCTCTTTGTGGTATAAGAATTACAGTAAATTATGTAGATGCATGGTCAAGCGTTTTACTACTATTTTAAATGACTTTTCTGAATGTGACATTTTATTAGTTAATCACGTTTCAACTATAATCATTTAGACTTTAATTAAATTAAATCTATGGCACAGAGGGTTTTATTGTTAAGGGCAGAGTCAGTCATTCCCATGTGAGATTCAGATAGCTATGAATGAAGGACAAATACTGGAAACAATGAGTACTTGCAATCGGGAGTTACAGTTTGCTATTTTATCTTAAGAATATCAACTCCACCATTTTACAACATACGAGAGCCGTCTCAAGTTGCTGCTAAGTTAATGAAAACCTGACATTTGTCACTCCACTGCTGCTGGGTCACAATAGAAGCATTCAGCCGGCAAAATATAGTGGCTTTAATTGTGAAGTGCTAAGAAATACAACGTGTCACAATGAAATACAGTTTGTCGCTGAGGAAAGCGCTGACAGCAATCGTTTATCAAAACTGCATCTGCAAAACGAGATGTGTTAATTTTGTTGTATTTTTTGACGGACAACTTTAACAACAAACAGATACAGTAGTTGTTGCACCTGTTACGTTTCTGAAAGCAAACTTAGGTTTCCTGCTAAATTAAAATGTAATTAAATCGTTCTTGCTGATACTACAACTACATGTGTCACAACATCAGCTAGGACTAAATGTTCCTTATACTTTGTGCTAAACCAGTAGAAAAACCTGAGAACACTCGTGCAATTTAAGTCAGTCATTATCAGAAATGACATGAAGATAGTGTATGACTTGTGAAAAGAAAAGAGAAATTTCTTGTATTTTAGGCTGAATCGCCTTGTAATAATTTATGATAAAAACTGAACCATTACGGTTTCAGCCTGTCAGAATGCCACAGAGTCCATTCTGTGTCTTTCAACCCACACCAAACTTTTGACAAAACATCTGTCATTAGAGTGCTGCTGTGTGCTGTAGTTAGTTTGACAAGCTTGCGGCACACTTGAGCCCAATCATGAGGCTTTAATTGGAGCCATGGGATTCAGTAAGGAGGCCAAGTGGACAGTATCGGGTCATCCTTCCGACGAAGTCAAGAAGGACTATCTGCAAATAGATCCCACACCAAGGTCTCTGCTGAGAGGAAGCTCTTTACATCACTCATGCCTCTCACAGACACACACACACAGATGTAAAAATTGACAGTGACTCAAGAATTGGTATTTGCAAAATTTGTAAATGAAAATATATTATTTTTGTCACCAGTCTTTCCCCTGAAGTTGTCAGAAATCACTGCTTTAGATGAGACACAAGCTAAATTCCTAACTTCTTGAAAAGCTGCTCATCATTAGACCCTATAGTTTACATGCAGGGCACGGCTCATACTACCTCGGTGGCTGCAGTGCTGTTCGCAGGGGAGGAATTCTTATACCACAACACAGCAGCTCAAACAGGTGTGTGACCAAAAATGAGTTTGAAGAGAGTGAAATACAACAATTTAATGCTGCATTTACCAAGCTGAAACACAGTGATGTTATCAGCATGGGTTGTTTTCTACGTGCACAGTTTTCTATGAGCTAGAAGGAGACTGACTAAGCTAGTGAGGCAGAAGGAATACTACTTTCAACCACAATGGCTAACAAACTGTGCTGACTGCAGTGGCACCAAATCAGACTAAGGATCGTGAACTCACACAAATGCAACCATGTGAAATTTTTTGCTTTGGTTATATATACCATTTTGGTTGCAGTCTGCAGCCCTGATATCTATATCAAACTTTGGGTCCTGGCATTCATGTGGATGTTCTCTTGACACAATAGCAATCTCAAATAGTGGGGGCCTCCAGCAGAACAATGTGCTCTGCAACATGCAAGACGTTTTTCAACAATGGCTTGAGCAGCACGCACACAGTTTCCTCCTATAATTGTTATATTCTTTCATATTTCCAGAGGGCCTATAATAAATATATGGAATAACCAAAATGCATGATTGTTTATTGGGACAAAGCAATGTTTCTCAATGTCTTCACTGCATACATGTACATATACAGTATATACACAGGAGGTCCTCAGTTTATATTGTCCTCGACTTGCGTCATTCCGCCATTACGTTGGAACTGATTACGAGCCGGTCTTTGGTTTAACGTACAGCGTTTGGTTGTTACATTGGAACTGGTTCAGTGGAACTAGCTGGCAAGCAGAGCGGACGAATATATAGGTACGCGGCGAGGGGAGTGGATGAATACTTTATGTACAGTAGTCAAGTGGCGCTATAAGACGGTTTTTCATTTGCCCCCAAATTGAATTATGCTACATTCGCTAACTTCATTATGCCTCCCAAGTGCAACTCAGACCTACAGTTTATATTTTTGCCGGTATTTTCCTACCGTGATGTGTTTCAGTGTGAGCGAATGACACAATGAATATGTTTGTCCTTACTGTCGTTGTAGAAATCTGTAAAGTGATCGATATAGTGATGTACGTAATGGCTTTGATTATATTTGTGTGTGTGTGTCTGTGTATGTATACACACACCCACACACACACACAGACTATACTGAAACTGATGTGTTGTTCATTAGTGCTTTTTCTAACACTGAGCTTGTCTGACAATGATAGGTCAGGCATTTGAAGGCAGGCAAAATGGTAGAAACAAAATCAATTTAAAATGTAAAAGGAAAATATAGGAGTCAGCTTCCTTTGTGTGTGTGTCACAGTGATTTATGTTGAGGTTGCACTGTCTTTGTAATCATCCACAAGCACAGGCCAAACTCGGTATAGAATTTAATTACTCAGCCAGCAGCTGATAGGGATTAACTGAGGGAAAGTGACAAAAATGGAAGGTTATTACACCCGGCCATGTCAATTGTCACATCTGGTATTATAGAAATCCATGAGAAAATCCGAGACTGAGCTCCAATTAAACTTAGACAAAATGCGACTGTCCCACATCAGCCCTGATAAAGTGGATGAATGAATGGATGGGAGATCAATAGAGGGGAACAGGCAAGCATGGACAGGCAGAGGTGAATGGATGGGATAAATGCAACATCTACCATATTCCAGATACTTGAGTCATGTGTTAGAGCTCGTTGTACTGGGAGCAGGCTAAGAAATGAAACTGGAGATGAAGACTGTGAAAATAGAACAGCACTAAAGATAATTCATCACAAACTGAGAAAAGATTATGTTTTCACCCCTTGTCCAAACAAGATCAAATTAACTCAGCCTAGTGAAACTTCATCACAATAATTTATAGCCCCTCTGTACTTTATGAAGTCATGTTCATAAATAAGCAGCACTGTTCATGTACGTATTAGAATGTGTGGGACTGTTGTGTATCATATATTTCAATACATACAAATTCTTGTTTAGGTCATTGTTCAAGAAGACTGAGTGCTAAAACACCTCAAGTTTAAACATTAAATATAACAACATTGCTGTATGTAGTGTTTTTAAGAAGTATTAGGATGAAAGTTAAAATTTTATCATTAGCAAACCAGCATACTCCAGCAAACTTCAGAAAAATCAGAACCCAACCAATTTCAAGGTTCATGAAATTTAATTTCCAACAGTTCAGTTATTTGACAACACATAAAATTTGACATTTAGGTTGTCTGTGCCATAAACCTTATAATAAATAATGGGAAATATTCTGAGAAGTAATTGTACAAGCACTGAAGTCTGGCAGCACTTCCATGATTCACATATTAAATTTGGATTACCAAAGTTAAGAGTCGATAACAAATTTCCTTTTCTTGTATCAACAACAAAAGGTCAGATTCAAGCAAGATATTAGGTAGGTTTGAGAATGCGTCAGTCTATAGAGGCAGTACAAAGTTCCACAATTGTTATGTTTGCATTAAAAAAAATTTCTCTTAAATCAAACGATATCATTTGCTATTCATGCCGTATGTTCCAATAGATGCCTTCTACGCTTAATATCAAGATGAAATTAACCCATGTACCATGAAAGGGTCACTACCAGGGCTAAAACTAAAACTTCTGCACCAAGTCAATGATAAATTTGTGAATACAATACAATACAATGATTTTATTAATCCTCAAAGGGAAATTCAATTGTCTGGTCTCATCTGTTTACTTTTGAATTAAATAGTCTGATTGCTGATGGCAAGAAAGATTTTCTGAATCTTTCTGTCCTGCAGCGCAGGGATAGGAGCCGTCCACTGATGTTTTGTTGTTCACTGAGGCAGATGTGAAGTGGATGATCCAGGTTTGTGAAAATGGCCTCCATCTTTCTTAAATATGTGAATATGTGACTCTTGAATATGTGCTGGTGCTTATTTTTCTGTTATACCAGAGGCACTGAGGTTGTTACTGAAGATACGGGACAACAACATGTGCAATGTAGCTAGCAAGTGCAGCAACAGGAGGGCTGAAACTTTTGGGTGAAAAGAATTATCAAGTGTGGATAGCAATGGTCTGGCAGAGCATTTGGAATGAAAGGAGAAAAGCTAATTTAAGCAGCTGAATGACATATCTGCATCTGAACACAGATTTCAAGGTGAAGAAGTTACAGGTGTTACTTTACATTAACATGTCATCACACACTACAGATCCTGAAATATTACTGGTTTTGTAGGCTGCCCCTAAAAAGTTGATGCTTTGAAGCATCAAAGATCAGTCAGATTCTTTAAGTTGAGCAGTCATCTATCCTTGAGACATGTGCTGCATTTTTTAGATAACCAAGGATACAAGCTAAAAGCTGAGGTGGTGTGATATTTTTTCACAAATGAGGCTTTTCCCTTAAGGAAATGGTCTTGTAGTAAACTTTGTGTGCTGTAGATCCAGTGTTGTGGGACTTACATTGTCAGCACACATAGCTGGTGGATGTCGAGCCGAGCGATTAGTTACGGTAGTCAGCCATGACGCCTCTAAATAGATCTAAGTCTCAGTGTAACAGCTATTCAGATGTTGAGTATTGTGTTTGCTGCCCTAAAAGGACACAAATAAAGACAGGCTCATGCAATAGATTTGGTTAATATAGTTGAAATGCTGTGAATATATTCCAAACTGTATCATTTGCTTATTATTCATCAGTTGTTTGAAGTGAAATAAAAAAAATAGACTCAAACATCTTGATTTAAAAACAAATATATATGCTGCCTGAGTCATTATTCCAACAAATACATAGGGTAGCCTGACATTACATACCCACTGGTCACTTTAATAAATACACTTGTGAAATCTTGTGAAATCTAATGCATCCAACACGACAGCTCTGCAATAAATTTTACAGTTATGAAGCTTCGAAAGTTTTAAGTTAGGGGCCACTGTGCTCCTAGGAAAAAAAGTTAGTCTGCAGCCCTAGCCATTCCTTCTGGAAAGTGTCTTTATGGAAACAGCGTTATTTTTCAGCATGATGATGATCCCAAGCACACTGCTATTGCACTGAAAACAGCTGATACAACACTAACAATGATGGACTGACCTCCACAAAGTCCAGACCTGAATATTACAGAAGCTGTACGGGATTCTCTGGACTCAAAAACAAAAAAAAGACAGTCCACTCTGGAAAGTACAGAAGTAAGCTTTCTTTAATATACTACAACTACGAGATTATCCGGGAAAACATGAAGCTGGTTCACCCCAGGGAGTTCAAGATGTGCAAAGAGCAAGGGGAGGTCAAACCAAATATTGACTTATCTGTTGTTGCCTGTCATTAGTCATTTTGTTCTAATTGTTTTTGTGGTATTATTTGACCAATGTCTTCTTGTATCTTTATAAAGATACTGCAAAAGGCTTACATATGGTCACTTCAATGGTGCTAAAAGAACAATAATCTAATAGTAACTAAGACCTTTGCACAGGAATGTATGTCGACAAAAAAAGAATGAATGTTCAAATCAGTGAATCCAATTTGATTGATAAAAATCAGATTGAGATATGTGACACTATTGTTTGTGAATTTCTTTTTTAAGCTTTATGAACGTTAGCTCATAAAGTGCTCTCATAGGCTGCCATAAATAAATAAAAAAAACCACTTCATTTTGAAACACATTCATTTAATTGATTTATTTTTGGTGTAAATTCTGGTATTGAGAATTATAAAATTCAGTGCTAACATGACTTCTCTAGTCACTACTAATGCCAAACCCAGGGCAAATCAACAACAACTTCACACACTTTAAGAAATTGTTCTGCTTTTGCAAACAGGAGGGATGAACAAAGAGTGACTACAGTTTTCATGCTCATCTAGTGAGATCAAGAAGAGTAGTAAATTAATTTACTGTCGTGGCTCTGATGGATCATTGCACAGTGCTTCCAGCTACAGCAACACATTCCAGGATTGAACTGGATGGAATAGTCATGTCGAGGTATGCCATATTATCAGCCCACAGTATGGTGTCATGAGAGTCTGTGAGGTAAATCCCTGCAGGAATGTAAGAATATGCAGTGGAGCACTTAAAAGAAACGAAATCTTTCACTCAATAGCGTCTAGTGGATTTCACTTCAAGTCAGCGACTGAAGTAGTGGATATTTTCTTGTATATTTTAATTCCCTCCCTCTCACACATTTGCATGGCAATTCCATGAACATGCGTTCCATTTACAGGAGACTCAGTCCATAAATTTTGTGCCTGTATCACTCTGCTGTTGCTGTGTTGTTTGATTACTTCAAAGAGCTGAACAAAATGATATTAACATCCAGAAATCCTGTTCTCCTTTCACACGGTCCAACATCTTGAAATGAGAAGAAATTTTTTAAAAAATACATAGCAAAGCACATTTGTCTTTTATCTGGACAATAAGATACTAATGGTTAACTGTCCCTCCTCACAGGAGTCACCCACTGGATGGGATTAAAGCTGCACTCAGTGATTTTAAGTGCCCACCGCTCAACAACAAAATCAGTGAAGCGGGTGGGAAAGCACATTCATCTCCCTGTTTGTGGGAGAAACCACTGACACACTGTCACATTGTGCAAATCAATACATAGTGCCTCTGCATGAGGTGAAACAATTGTCAAGGTAAGAAACACTGTATACACTTCCAGATAATTTATGTGGGCCTGCCTCTGCATGGCTACCCTCCTGTTTGCTAAACCACCGATAAAACCACCAACAGGATATTAAGGCCTTAGAAGAAAGGTGGCATTTGAGACTAACACCACATGAATGGGCAACTGTCAATATTGTCTTTCCTGTACAATATTCTAAGTTAGTTCCTTCTTACAATAAGCAACAATTCTACATGTGAAAATGACTTATCATTGATCTAACAGTAATTAAATTCAGCAGCAATCACTGATGCAAGGGTTAAAGTCCCACAATAGATAGGTGTAGGATTTTGATTTTTAGTTCAGCTACACCTGTTGATGGCACCACGGTAGCAGGAAATGGATAAATTTTATGTGAACAGCCCCTATTACCTTTTAATTTTATTCCCTCAGTAACTGTGCTTACCGTCTTCTATCCACTTTATGATGCCAGTGACAGCAGTAAGGTTTGTGTTATCTCACTGCACAGAGACCATTCAGTGACATTAGTTCTGCATATCCCCATCATAGAAAAGCTTACACACAGCACCTAAGTGCTTTCTGTAGCACATTAAGCCAAATGAACATAAAAAGGCATTCAGGCAACATGTCAAAATGAATGTAAAAATAATGAAGCAACAGTTCCATGTGTTAATGAAGAAAAAAATTGTGAGGAGAGGACATTTGTGTAATTGGTATGTGACAGATATTCATTGTCAAGAAAATCAAACGGCAGAATGGATATTTTTCTGTACTGTCAACACAGAATGGTAATTAGTGAAGCAAGTGGGTAGCCATCGAAAAAGTAACTCTGACAGCAGATAGAACATGTATCTAGTGTCCAGTCAACCTGCATCTGAAGGACAACCGACACTCCTGATGGTCTGAGAGAGGAGTGGAAGAAGCCATTTGTGTTAAACCAGAACAGCCATCTCCAAAGAGAGGTATGCTTCTACAACCAAACCATTGTTGTAGGTGTACTACGTACTTATAATGCAGTCTTGAAATCTCTCCCCAGAAAGTTTCACCATAATTAGTAACTTCAGTGATCCCCATATGGCAGTTTCACAACCACTTTTATCTCTAGGCTCGTGAGTCTTAGGTTAGTAATGGGCTATTAGCCATGTGAGTAGGAAGTTACAACATATATATATATTTAGGAATCAGAACTAAAGAAGCCTCTTGGATGAGAGGTGAAACATCTTTAAAAGGCAAAAAGACGAGTCAAGTTGCCTTCTGCAGAATCTCTTCGGAAGTTATACACTACCGGTCAAAAGTTTGGAAACACCTTCTCATTTCATGGCTTTTCTTTATTTTCATGACTTTTTACATTGTAGATTCTCATTGAAGGCATCAAAACTATGTATGAACACATGTGGAATTATGTAGGAAAACAGGTTTCATATCATAGATTCTTCAAAATAGCCACCCTTTGCTGTGATTACTGCTTTGCACACTCTTCGCATTTTCTCCATGAGCTTCATGAGGTAGTCACCTGAAATGGTTTTCCAACCGTCTTGAAGGAGTTCCTAGAGATGCTGAGTACCTGTTGGCCCTTTTGCCTTCAATCTGTGGTCCATCTCATCCCAAACCATCTTAACTGGGTTTAGGTCAGGTGACTGTGGAGGCCAGGTCATCTGACGCAGTACTGCATCACTCTCCTTCTTGGTCAAATAGTCCTTACACAGCCTGGAGGTGTGTTTAGGGTCATTGTCCTGTTGAAAAATAAATGATGGTCCAACTAAACTCAAACCGGATAGGATGGCATGTCGCTACAGGATGCTGTGGTAGCCATGCTGGTTCAGTGTGCCTTCAGTTTTGAATAAATCCCCAACATTGTCACCAGCAAAGCACCCCCACACCATCATACCTCCTCCTCCATGCTTCACGGTGGGAACCACGCATGTAGAGACCATCCGTTCACCTTTTCTGCGTCGCACAAAGACACAGCGGGTGGAACCAAAGATCTCAAAATTGGACTCATCAGACCAAAGTGCAGATTTCCACTGGTCTAATGTCCATTCCTTGTGTTTCTTGGCCCAAACTAATCTCTTCTGCTTGTTGCTTTTCCTTAGTAGTGGTTTCTTAGCAGCTATTTTACCATAAAGGCCTGATTTGAGCAGTGTCCTCTGAACAGCTGACGTAGAGATGTATCTGCTACTAGAACTCTGCGTGGCATTGGTCTGGGCTCTCATCTGTTAACTTGCAATTTCTGAGGCTGGTGACTCAGATGAACTTATCCTCACCAGGAGAGGTGACTTTTGGTCTTCCTTTCCTGGGGTGGTCCTCATGTGAGCCAGTTTCATTGTAGCACTTGATGGTTTTCACTTGAGGATACATTCAAAGCTTTTGCAATTTTCCGGATTGACTGACCTTCAGTTCTTAAAGTAATGATGGACAGTCATTTCTTTTTACTTAGCTGATTGGCTCTTGCCATAATATGGATTCTAACAGTTGTCAAATAGGGCTGTCAACTGTGTACCAACCTGACTTCTGCACAACTGATGGTCCCAACCCCGTTAAGAAGGCAATAATTCCACAAATGAACCTTGACAAGGTACACCTGTGAAGTGAAAACCATTTCAGGTGGCTACCTCATGAAACTCCTCCAGAGAATGGCAAGAATGTGCAAAGCAGTAATCAAAGCAAAGGGTGGCTATTTTGAAGAATCTAAAATATGAAACATGTTTTGATTTATTTCACACTTTTTTGTTTACTATATAATTCCATATGTTCACTCATAGTCTTAATGCCTTCAGTGAGAATCTACTATTTAAATAGTAATGAAAATAAAGAAAAAACATTAAATGAGAAGGTGTGTCCAAACTTTTGATTGGTCGTGTATATAGTACTAAATGCAGAAAAAATGTGGCTGTTATACTATTGAGCAGTAAATTACACTTCTGACATTCTTGCATTCATGTCAATGTAGAATTTTAGTGCTGTACCAACCCTAACCTCCTGCCCTTCAGAGAATCATAATCATTAAAATACAAACGATACCAAATCCGACTAAGAAATAAAAATTAAGATTTCTTTTTATCGCGTTATATCGCCCTCTCTACGCTGTACCATAACTAAACTCTAATTTTCATTACAGAAATAAAAAATATGCCAACTAGTCAAAAAGGTATGACTATGAAGTGAAGTTTCTAACTGTAATCATGTCCAAGACATGTCCCCTAGCTTCTGAACAGTGAGTTTACAACCAACCAATACAATTAGCTTAATAAATTGAAGACAATCACATGACAGTTATAGTGCAGAGACAGTTATTACGGACCGAGCTGTGTCAGATCCAAGGAAGATGTTTGAGTGAGAGCTCCACAGAGCTACATAAAACACCACATCATTTATTTAATAACATTTCACAGTCTCACAATCTGCAGAAACCCTGTAATGGATGGAGTTACTGCAGAGAGAGTTAGGTCAACACTGTTCAATGACTGGTTTTTATGTGAGGAGTAAAATCTGAAAATTGATTCTGTCCTCTAGAGGTCCAGTGCAAGGACTCCTGGATGAGATTAACGTGGTCTTCTTATACTTTGATTTTTTTTAATGTTCACATTCTCTGTAAACTAAACTGGAGTCGTGAATACTGCTTTTTTTTAATGCCCAAACCACAGGACAAATTCCCCAAATGGCTTTTATAGCGAAAAAGAAAGGATTGTGTTTTATATTGTTCATCACAGTTCACTGCTCCAGTAATTCTACTGGATGGTGATGGGAGGAATGTTTACAATAGATGGCAATCTTCATGGCTTTTCCCTCATGCCCCGTGACCCTCAACCCTGTGTGATAACACTTCATCAATGGTCCGTCTCTTCCTCAGTACCTTCTCCACTCCTGTCTTCCATCCCTCTGCACTTACCACCAATCTCTAGTGAACTGTACTCCAGTATCAGCAATAAACTGGGCTATCCCAAATTACTGATTCTACCCAGACAGGTACAGTGGAGTGGAAGAAACACAGATTCAGTGGGAGTACCAGGAAGGGCAATCTCTGAGCCTGGAGAGGTGAAATTCCCAGGGAAAACAGATGGCATTCCATACTTCATTAATCACAAGCCAGGATGACAGCTAGACTAAATTGGAAAGGCAGCTATACTGAGTTAGTCTCCATCAGCCTCCCTCCTCTTTTTTTCTCCTTTTCTTTTATACGTCTTCCTCTGTCTTCATCAGTTCTACCTTTTCCCACCTCAGTCCCACTCCTCTCCATTTTCTTTGTCCTTCCCACACTCACTTTATCATTGCTTTTCTGCCACAGTATCCTCAATCATTATAACACTCTGATTTATGTGCTTTAGAATTGCACAATGGTCGCTACATTCCAGTGGAGTTTCTCTGTTCCTTAATGGTACAGGTTCACTGCAACAGTTTTTTTTTTATGTTCAGGGATAGTTAATAGTTCAGTTGTGCACTTGATATCACATGGCAATCAGTGTGGTGCAGCGCTGTCCTGAATTAATTATGCAGCAACTATCAGATGCCATGACAGTTTGGGCAGAGTAAGAGTCACTGCTTGTCCCAGCTGACCACTACAGAGGCTACAGTAGGCTAATTAATAGAAAATGATGGTTACTATATTTATATGGCAACACAGCAGGTGTTAGAAACTAAAAAAACTAAAAAATGTCAAAGAAAATGCTAGCAGTGTATAGAGGAAAGAGCAAATGTATAAATCTCAATATTGGGTTAATGGTTTGGAAGCTTACACATAGATTAACATTTCTATTTATTGCTTGTTTTTGCAAAACCACAATACAAGAAAGTGTCAATGCCAATAATTCTAACTGTAGCATTTCAGGCTCTTAAATGCTGCTAAGTATTTAAAAAACTGTCGTCTAAAACAAGTGCAACATATTCATACTGAATTTAAATCACCATTTGAAGCCAGCAGTGCAGCTGTAACTTTAAAAATGTTCTCTTTTTATAAAAACACAAAGGACAAAGCAGTCTTAGTTGGAAAAAATGTTATTGAATTGTCATTGGAGAAAAGTAAGCAGGGACTTGTGTTTATGTACACTGAAAGCGCCACGTGGTAGCCGGTCGATGGACCCTGAGCACTGCAAGAAGACAAGTCGAAGGTTCTGGCCTTGCAGGAAGGTTGATTAAGATGTGTTAAGATCAATAAAACCACACAATGTATGCACAGTTCTTGAAGGCTAACCTTGCTAGCTAAAGACGTCACACAAGCCAATATTTGGGTACCAATTCAATGCCAAATTTATGAAAACTCAGTGCTTGTTTTTCAGTAGCACTATAGAAGTCACTAATATAAGAGGTACTGAACAATAACAACAACATGTGGAAGAGCAACAAAAAGTACAGGTGTAGGAACAGGTTCACTGCTGCTTATGAAAAGAAAAAAGCACAGAAAGACCAACTCGGGCTCAGATACCCTCTGTCAGACATTTTTTGATAACCAGTATGCCATAGCACAGTCCCTCGTCTTAAAAACCTGTATGCTAAAATGTAATTTATGAGCGCAATGTCACGACTGGAGAGACAATGTCCTCTTGTCCAAGAAAACAGCACTTTTCTGCCAAACTGTTCCAGATCCCATTTTAATTTTAACATTTACAGCATGTACTTGTCTTTCCCTGCCTCTTTTCATTTCCCCTATTGACCCTTATCTGCAAAAAAGATGCACAGAGATCCAGCATGCACAAGTGCTGGCTGTTTGATGGATTAAATCAGGGCTTCTGGGAGACCCTTAAACCTGAGCTCCTTTATCATCCAGAGATCATTAGTCTTGAAGAGACCCAAGAAACCGCATAACCAAGAGTTGTTAGTGCTGGTCATGGTGGGGTTGATGTTGACAGCTGTAATGATACGTTTTGATACTGCACTCTCTCTCAAGACACCTACAAGGATGAAATCCTCAAATATTGCTGGCATGTGCTTTAGCTGCTGTTCGCAGACAATGAACAGGGAGGTATTATGTTTCACACCAAGACAAGATTTAAAACAGAGCCTGGCCCACACATTGAGCTCACAAGTATTATGAATTATGCATTTCATTTTGGAGCACAGTACAGCAATGCCAAAGATTTGAATTTGACTTCAAGAACATTGTTGTTGTTACATATCACATTCCGTATCACAATTCTTTAGGACAACTAAACTACACCTAGTCCAGCCCAGAAATCTTTAGATTTTCACCCAATAATTGTACAATTTTCAAGTTTTTAAAATTAATTTAAAAAGTGAGACACTGGCCACGTTTCCAATCATGCACTTTTTCTTCACTGCCATCACGAGTACATATTGTTCTGTACAGTATGCACACAATTGGGACATACTAGTTTGACATAATAATGTGCCTTGAATTTAACCTGTAGTAGTCTGTAATGCAAAGGAATCATCATCTGTCTGTGCAATCTCGCCAGTTCAAGCTTGATTATAATTGTGTATGACATTGATCTATATCTCACATGACGTACCAGTGAGAAGGATTGTGGGGTAGAATGGTCGTAAAAGCATGCTGTCTTGCATACTGCAAAATCTCTCCAGAAGCAGTGGGATATCTGGGTATTTCTGGCATATTACATTTGACTTACTATGTATTGGGGCGTACTTGATCTTTTTCTGACTTCCCGTGTTGTATGTTCACATAGATATAGACTCACACCCTCAGTGTTCTACTAAAAGGATTTAGTCAGGTGTTTAAGTTGCAATTTTAAATCAAAACTGTATTTGTATTTTCAGCAGTAGTAATAAAGGAGAAAAACCCCAAGAAAAAATAAGATCCCCAGCGTTGATGAAGCAGTCAGCTACTAGATTGCATGTTGCCAGTGCTTTGTTCAGTTTTGAAAGCTGACCAACCCTGGTCTCATAGTTCCTGCCTCCACTGTGTGACAAGGGCTCCCTTTGAACTGTGACAAACTGTGTTAAATCTGTGTCTTATCTGTCTGTCCGATACCCTCCTCTTCTTCACCTCTCCAGTAGCTCTTTTGGTGTCTAATCTGTCACACTCTTCTGCTCTCTCCCCGTTCTCTTCTACACTATCCTGTCCTGGTTTTAAAAAGGATGCAATCAGCATATTCCAACCAAAATCAACCCAAATCTCCAATTTTTGATTACTAACACATTACATGCCATTTTATGCATAGACTTAAGCAGTCATTTAAACACACCAACCAATATTAGAATATACGACAGCAAGCCATTAATGCAGTACTCCATCCCATAGGAAGGAAACAGTCATCAATACCGGACAGCCACACAACACAGGACCACTAATGGATGCCAGCTACAGGCCAGCATTCAATGCAGCAATCAATGTGCATCAATCAGCATTCTATTCCTATTTACTACTAAATGCAGTGAAATCTGTGGATTCAGTGTCCTCCCTGCCTGATCTGTCTGAACAGCCTCATCCCTTCTTCTGCTGTGCTCTTGCTGCTCTATCAAGTTTTCTTTCTCGCTTGTATTGTGTGTGTTAATAATCAAATGCAAAGGTGTGCCTTTGAAAAATTAGTTTTTCTAAAAAGGTGTGCATTGTGACCAAAAACATTCAAGAACCACTGAGCAAGATTAGCTAACTAAAGACCCCTGTCTTCTCTGTTAAACCTCTGTTCTAAGAGGTAAAGATTCACAGTCAACTGATTATGAATCAGTATTTTTTCAATTCTCTGTATAATTTTTAAACCAATTCCGGACGACATAAATTCATTCAAAATGAATTATTTCAGTATTTTTTTTAGATCTGTGTCTTTTCACAAAACATTGCTTCATTAACAGGGGCTCTATTTAAAAATAACACAATGTAGAGAATAATTTGGGCTAAAAAATATCTGTTTAGTTAAGAATTCAGTAACAATTCTTATTCTTATCTTGTATTGTGAAGCTTCTGATTGTTTTTTCTCCATTCTTCCATTTGTGATGAGCTACTATTTATATTCATGTCTCCTCTGTAGTCATGTCCCATATGCTGTGATACATCATTGCTCTCTGCTATCACGTGTAGAGAGACAGAAGATTTCTCTGAAACTCCAAATGCCTGTCAGCAGGAGAGGGGGAAGTGTGAAGCTCAGAACAACAGGGTTAAAGATTTTGTGGTGATCCCATAATGTATCAATTACCTGCTGACATGTCCTCTACATGCTGACGATGGATGAAGGAAGCATGTGCATGTGTCATCACTCTAAGGTCCTCTTAAGGTTACTGTGAGTTAATTAAGAAAGTAAATGGTTAATTACATGGTCTGTTTACCTCCGAAATGGGCAGTGATCCCCCACTATTGCTTTGAGACAATGGAAGCCCCCATCCCCTAAGACACCATCGAAAAAAAAAACAAATGGTAGCCCCCTTGAGCCCTGCATTACTCAAGTTAATGACAACTCAATATGTTAAACCCTTCCCAGTAAGTGTTAATCCGTCTAAAATTAGAGATTGACAAATGTCATTGTGTAACATCTGAAAGTTTGACTAATTTGGCTGCATTTTTTTAATATAATTCAAACCTGAATCTGATGACAGCCAAAGAAATGCGAGAAATCTGTGCTGCTGATGGTGGGGAAGCTGGTTCTGGTCAGGGCACCAGCAGCTCTCCTGCTGATAATGTTACACCTGCACCCCCCACCAAGCACAGCAGGACAGGCTTTGACCCTTTTTGGCTGTCAGAGAGGAAATATTCCTACTGGGTCTACAATGCCAGTATTCATAAGGTTAGGTGCAAAAGTAAATAAAACTTCATTCAACTCCATGCAATTTTAAAGCACTCAGACCACAACCAAACTCACAGCAACAGATACAGAGAACTGATTGAAAATATTTGTAAAAACTTTGTATGATAATTTAAAAATGTAATTAACAATTAGCACTAATGGAGAATGTCTCAGGATTTGGGGTTTTAGCAACATAGAATAAAACGGATTAAGTTGATTAACCTATGGGTTACTGTGAGTCAAATTCCAGAGTGGGTAAAAAAATACATCTTTTTATTTTATTGAAGTGCTAATCTTATTAATAAAAAGTGGTAAGGCTCCTTGATGCCAAAAATGTTTTTTTTTTTTTTGTGAAGCGGGTTATCAATCTCTGTGCTTCATGTCCACTGTCCTGACTTCATTTGAGCCCAGAATTGTCCTGAAGCATGAAGCCGTGGTGAGGGTTTGCAGTGCATTCATCCTTATGCTGGGTAACTGAGCACACGACAGCCCACTACACAAACTGTCCAACCTTGTTGTAACTCACTTAACTTTTGGGCTGCACCTACAATGACAGGCAAAATGTAATGCTGACAAGTGTGTAATGTTTCATCATTTCACAACAAATAACTTTAAGAATTCATCAAAACAAAAGCTAGATGAAACTAACAAATATTATACTACTATTTCCACCCTGTTTCCTATCTTCTTTCCTTTCCTCTGCTATGGTTTAAAGGCATTAACTATTTATCTTGAGTCACTTGACATTAAATATTTGACCAACTGCATCTGACTGAGGATCTATTGACATTAATCTCATGGGTTTATTTGCATAGTGAAACACCACAACATGGCTGTGGGCACATTTTGGCTTTAAGCCTTATGAAAAAGGAGAGTCCAAAAACACGGAAGAGGTGATTTGTCAGATTTATAGCAAAATACCACTAATCTAAAAATAACAAAGACTAACAGAGAAACAATAACTTGTATGACAATTAACAATCAACTAAAATGTCATTATCGTGACAGTCTTACTAATACATAAAGCTCTGCAACCTTTTTTCAGGTTGGCCAAACCAGCCACTATTGATCAAATTGTATAGTTGATGACATGCTAGAAAGCCCAGCAGGAACAGTCCATACTGACGCCACACAATCACAAGCAATTGACATTTAAACAGACAAGAGCACTTGTGGCTCTGTGTGAAAACATCTGGCAATCAATGTGATGCAGGCCTAATCAAAGTGTAAAGTTTCACTGACTAGTTGCATTTGAATATATGTCAGGGAAACTGAAACTTATAAAATTTTATCATATGGACATTATTAGATACTTGTACAAAAGGAAACACTCTTCTGGCAGTTCCTGGATTTCATAGTCAAGTGAGATCTATTTATAAAGCACATTTAAAACAAGTAGAGTTAAACTAAAGTGTTGCAGCAACTTTTAAGACATAAGCACAGTGACAAAAAGAGTTTTTCCAAGAGAGCCAAACTGTTCCACAGATTAGAACCAACAACTGTGAAGACTTGACCACCACTCTTCTTGTGTGTAGAAACATCTAAGAACATCTGGTTGGGTACACCCAGCTGAGGGGAGAGCAGATTCAACAACGGCAGCAATGAAGGATGTGCACGAAGGTAATCCTACACACTTGACTTTTGTACATGGAACTGACTGCAGCAATGATAGGGAGGTTAACTAGATTTCTTCTTTGAATATTTTCTTTCTCATTTAATTTTTTGTGTAATGGAAAGTGTTCAAGTAAACAAAATGGGGTTGCAAAACAACAATGTATCTATTCGGCTTCACATTGGCTGGCTCCATTCTGTAAGTACATTCAGAGGCCAACTAGAACAGCTGTTTTATCTGTCATTGACAAGCCAGAAAAGGACACATGATGCAGCTCAACATGAAACTGTATAAGACCTTCTGCGAAACATTGCTGGTGTACTGAGTTTTGGCAGAGGAAGTTGAGATCTGCAAATGACCTGGAGGGAGGGGATTGTACTTATTCCTTGCTAGATATCATTTCACTGCTGCCCTCCACCTGCAAGCAGATGTGCTCACACAGCTGGCAAGCCTATCTAAGCCCTTCCAAAAGCAGGGTGTCATATTCCTGGCAATCCAAGAGCAGGAAACTTTAATAAGCTTTATGCTTATTTTGTGAAACACAGTGTATCACAACAGATGATTTCATTTGAGTTAATTTGGTTCCTTTTCCAGGTTTCTGGCACAATGGCCTTAATGAAGGGCATAAAGGACTCTGGGGATCATCAATCTGTTGGCAGACAGCAGATCTGGCAATGACTTTGATCACAGGTATGACTATGTAGCATCAGGCTGATTTCTACATGTATCTTCAGTTTAGTTGCTGAGCAGTTTCATTTAGACTAATAGTTTATTGATATTTTTTTTCTCTCTCTCTCTGTGTTTGACCGTGTGATGGATGTGTGTGTGTGTGCATGTGCGTTTGAGTGTGTGCAAAAGTGTTTTCTCAGAGTGCTATTTGAGTGCTCCAGCCGATGCCTCACTGTTTCTCTTCATCTGTCTGTCTGTTCTGTTTACTCCTCAGACGTACATGTCAGAACATTAGATAACAATTTGCCCGACTGAATAGATGTCTGAAGTGAAAGTGAAAGTAGTCCTGAGCAGTGAAGCACTTGCCCTTTGGAACAGATTTAAGGAGCATGATTACCTGTTTCTAAAGTCTGAAGTCATTTCTGCTTCTAAATAACTGCATAGCACCTGGACTCAGTCAATCAACTTTCCTTTAAAGCCTCACAATGAATTCTGTCAATTTCACCACAGGCTGCAGTGACAGATGGCTAAAATCTCCTTCAATTGAGATGGATCTGCTAAGTATTCAGTGCCGTGATCACAGGCACTCAAGTTAAGGCCATTTACAGAGAAAAGAGTTGTCAGCTATAATTTTGTCCTGTCTGCTGAGGGAATCAAACCAATTACCTACACCGTGAGTTGGATTTCTGTCAGAAGAGAAAGACAGCTTGTTTACTGGCAGACCTATTCCTCCTTTTCTCTCTGCGATCTCTATTACAGCAACCATCAAACTTCACAAATTTCTCCATGTTGCATTTCAAATTTCCTTTAGCACCAGGCAGGCTCAATCCCGCTTTGCCTAACTTGGCTGCACTGAGTACGTTCATGACAAAATTATACACTACAATCGCCTAGACAATGAGAGTTGGGTATCAAGAGCTAGCTTCAATTTGGAACCAATCTAGCATCACGTCATTTGTTGCACAGGTGTGACAGCAGCCAACACTGGAAAGCTGGCTTAGGTTCACTAAAAAAATATAATGGCACAACAAAATCTGCACATACCTGCAGAAAAACTATTTTGTACAACTCCACAATCGCCTTTTGTGAATGAAACAGTCACAACATGCAAATACACAGAACTTAAAATTTGCCTACTGTAAAAGGAACAGTATGTCTTTGTAAAACATTACAAACATGACCAAGCCAAACAAAACCATGGTGATAATAGGGGCTAAATTTGAGATGACTAGTCTAACTTTGGCTGGACTCTCAATAACAATTTTGCAGCTGATAATGTTGCTGTTGTCTCCATGTTCTGTCCTACACCTGTGGAGGTTAGTTGCTGCTTTGGTTTGACTTCGGTGGTTTCAATCATTTTTTAATATCTATGCAGCAAGATTTGGCCAAACACTTTATACTTAAATTGTCCAGACCTGAGAAGCAGGTAATCGTGCTACTTAAATCCATCTGAAAGGCACTCAAGGTGCAGACTGACATAATGCCGCATATCTGCATTTCAACTATCACTTTTTCTGAGTGCATTGCATGATGGTAGAGTTGTCCCTCACAACTTGCAATTCAATGACACATTTATTACTCAAATTTCAATAAAGGGTGCAAAATAATTAGCTGAGAGTGCAATGCATGCTTACACACCCCGTAGAACCAGGCCCACTCCCACAGATGCAACGAACATTAACAGGAGCAATGTCTCACATTCAGGCACAAAACACAGATAAGCTGACATTTGTCTGTTATAATGAAGGTATACAAATTATATTTACCAAGTATTTTAATATATATTTTTCTCAGATACGCCTTCAGAAGACACCCACGTCCATTATACCCCCAGAGACCACATGTAGTACAGAAACTCCTTTCATTATAACCATGAAGGGGAAAATGAGCAACAGAGAGTGGATGAATGTCACCAAGCAGTGACAAGATTTGTGGTGAAAGGGTTACATCCCTTTGCCACAGCTACGTCACCTCCATTTTGGTAAGCAAAATCCATTATTGATATCTGGTTATTCACCGCAAAATCCGCAGAGCCTTCTCTGAAATTTTCCTGTGTCGCAGCGCATTAGAAACAGCTGACAGAATAATTAACATCACAGTCTACAGGAAGCTTTGATAAGGCCTACCCTGTGGTAGGTCTAGCATTATAACACGTGAGTAAAATTTCTCTGCAGGGAGATGATTAAGGCCCAAAATCCTGAAAAAACCCTGTGCAGTGGGCACCCCTGTAGCTCAACAGGTTGCACGGGTGACCCACAAACAGGGGCTACAGTCCCCGACACAGCGGCCATGGGTTCGAGTCTGACCCACGGCCATTTGTTCACAGTGAATGATGCATCGAACGTGGATGTACCAGAGAAAAAGCTGCACATCATTAAAATAGGCTGCTTCACACACACTTAATCTCTGGGCCCAAAGTCTGTGCAATATTTCCTCAGAGGAAAAACTGACAGCAAGATTTGGGATGTGATCATGTGCAATGTGTGGATTATATGTAGGCTTGCTTCAGCACGCTGCTCTTCTTCATATCAGGACTCGCTGGAACTCTCTTTCCTTCATGCTTGAGAGGTTCGTTGAGCAGTATCCTGCAATTCAAGCATCCTCATGGGATCGATGACTACGGACAACAATGGAGATGGACAGGTATGACAGCTTTTCAGCACAGTGATGTGTTGGGGTCCACAGAGGCTTAAAGAACATTTCATAATTTTATTTCTTAACATGGAAAATGTTTTCTGTCCAAAACACGCCTGCACAACTCACAGATGTGGACTTCAAAAAAGCAGAGGTCTTTGTCTAACTCATGGGAGACTTGCCCACATGCACACGGTCTCTCAACTGAGAAAGGTCCCACCTATGGCCAGAATTGTTCTAAAACTGCTTTGAAAAAATGGAGAGTGTTTTTTGCCAACCTTAAAGAAAACAGTCTGGTCTGATCTGCTACCAGGTAAAAGAACCATTTGAAAAATTGCATAGTTTTATCATTCTGTATTTCATCGAGTGTCTGCATCAGAGGCTTTCCTAATACAACCACACTGTAACATGGGTTTAAGCATAAACTGGAGGATGATGAGTCAACCTGTGACCGGTCCAAGGACAAATTACTGGCAGCAGCACATCCCACAGAAACAGCCAGTATTTACCATTAATGCAAATCGAACTTAGACTTCCACTTATCAAATATTCATCTTCTGCATCATGTCCAGCACAACTCCTTTGTCTAATTGCTTGCAGCCGACAGAGCATAGTGATTGTGGGAGAAATATGGGGACAGTACAGCCGGGTGAAGAGGAGAGAGTGGAGCAGTAAATGTATTATACTGCCAAAACCCGAGTGCGAATGAGATGATGATGGGGGGGGCATGCACACAACTCAAACAGGCACAAACGCATATTTTTGCAAAAGTTTTGAAAGCACTCCCATGCAGAATATCTCTCCTTCCGAAAGCGACATTGCAGACTGCGAGGAGAGAACCAGGCTCAGCATTTAATTACTATCACTGCTGTACTTCTCTCAAAACTGCAATCTGCCTGCTTCTCATTCGGTAATGAACATATAGAGTGAAACACAGAGGCTGACCACCCAGTTCAACTTTGCATGGTGCTGACAGGCTGTTTTGTGATGCTTTGATGCCATATGTCAGTCCAGTTTACCCATCATGAAGTACTGGCATGGTGATTCTATAAAGGCCTCCTGTCATCAATTCCCTGTTTCTGTTGCTAACATATCCAACAAGACATTCCTGAAGCTGAAAAAGAAACACCCCAAACCCTCATATATTCCTCATTCATTCTATCTTCATGTCATTTGTATTTATCACACATGCAGTAGTTCTTTGGAGCTGTAGTCCTGACTTTGGTCACGTTGTGAGTGCTTCAGGATTGTAAAGACAATTAAGTTAACACTTTTATTTGCATTACCACCTAACCTTTGCATTTTCAGCATTGTAGAGCAAAGAGGAGTATTCATCTTAAACAGTCAAGATGGGCCAGCATCCTCACCACTGTCACTAGATTACCGTTGGATGTGTTTCAATGTGTGTTGGCAATGAAGGAAAAAACACTGAAAAGGAAGCAATAAAACGCAGAGTGAGTGTAATCCGACATGTCCTACATAAAAAGCAGAATATAAAGTCGGAACATACCAGTCTGGCGTGTGTTATTGAACTGGGTTATTTTCTAACAGTGGTGTTATTTGTACATGATTTACTGAAGGTAAACACAGTGGACGTTTGCACATAATGGCACCACATTCCTCTGAAGTCAGAGGCAGCACATTTATCAACAAATGTGACCTGCTTCCTTCAGGGATTTCATGAACTGAACCAGAAAGTGTTCATGTTGAGTCTAAAGCAGTTGTGGACAACAGGTACTGTCAGGGTCACTTTTATAGATCGGTGCAGACTGATTTACTGATGCTCCTGCTTCAAACACAATAAACATCTTTTTATATTCTAATTAAAACATCTTCAGGCTGGGAAGAAATTAATTAAAATGGCTTATTTATTGTAAACATCACAATTTGCATTTGTTGATAAAATCACCAACGCGGCAGCAAATGTGCTAGAAACAGATGTTTATAGATGTCCACTCTCAGCAGTAAAAACAGCAAAAGAAAAAGTAACTATAAGAACACATTTTCATCAAAAATACCAGCACCTTGCTACTTTACTTAAATGAACCTCACAACTGTTTGCACCTCTCCTCCTAGCTGTGTATTGTGCACTCTGGGTTTGGCACCACAACACCACACATATGTGCAAAATGACTTTCAAGGTCAGGAATTCACCAAACAGTGTGAGCTCTTCTTGCACTGCCACACAAACAGGGTTCTGAGTCGGGGTGGCTGAAAGATCATATGAGGATGACTTGAATTAAGATCTACATTCTGAATAACAGTTCTCCCCACAGATTTAACCATGTGATCACATGATTAGTTGAGCATGTGTCTGCTGCCTAGATACAAAGCCTGTCAATTCAACTCAAGGCTAATGTCACAAATGTCTGCATCCTCTATTGGCTCTGACTTTACTCTCAAAGTTCTAACCAGAAATGGTGATTCATATCTCCTCCACTTCAAAACCTTTTCACTTTCCTCCCTTGAAGACAAGCTGGATTATCAAATGGGGTATTGCCATGTTTCTAGATGGTTTCTAGCTGCATAGATTTCCAGCAGAGTTAGCTTGTGAAATCAAAACACCCATGAAGGACACATGAGAACTGCCCTCTCTTAAGTTGTAACATTTCTGGACAAAAACAGTAACTCTGGCATGGTGCAAAAGGCATGTTAGTAATACTACTTTCAAATGTACAACACCAACTAACTGCACATATTGCAACAATGATAGTCTGAGCAAGAACAACATCATAAATACACTATCCTGTACATCAAGCTAAATTAACAATCACATTTATCAATGTACACACTAAAAACAATTTAAACACAGTACAATGACCCAGAAAAATAGCTTGAATACGGCCGAGAAAATCCAGATCATCTCCGACTTCTCCTCAAGTACCTGCTACATAACAAATCAATCAAGGGATTAAACCGAATGCCAACCAAGTGCTGTGCAAAAAAGTGATCATCTGCCCAAAATTCACAGCTGTCCAAAGGAGTAATTTATCCTTATGTTTCTGTATTACTTAAGCTGCTCTGCCCCTTTGATTATAACTAATTCAGTAGTTTTTACCAGCTGAAATAACTTCGAAAGGACCAATTCAAATCACATAGTGTAGTTCAAACATATATACCCTATGCATCAGAAACATTTTGTTTAGAAGAAACGTTTCAAGGTTTACAAACACACGTTTGTCATCACCAGTCATAAAGTGCAATTGCATTTTATGCCTGTTTAACCCAGATGAAAGCAGCTATAGGCATATAGAGACTCATTGCTTTCTGGCAGTAGTGGACAAAGCTCACATATTGAACTTAAGCATAAACAGAAATTGTCTACATTCACAGTCCGCACAGTGTCCAATATGGAGAACTGGAAGTACACGTTTGTCTGCTCGCTGCTGTTTTTTGTTTGTATACTGCCTTCTGTTGACAAAACAAGCTAACACCACAAGCATCATCCTAACTGTGTCATTACCAATCTTGACATAGTTTATACAGTTCTGTTATTACTCCGCCAAGGAACGCGGCAGAGTTATGTGACAATCGGCGTACGTTTTCTGTCTGTGCGCAACATTACTCAAAAACGAAATAATGGATTTGGATGAAATTTTCAGGGAAGTTCAAAAATGAAGCAACGACCACCTGATTAGATTCTGGCAGTGATGCGGCTTATAGTCTGGATCCACAGGTTTGTTAATGATTTCCGTATCATTGCGAGATAGCAGCACGCCGTCACTGTAACCATGACAACAAGTGAATACTACGTCAGCTGCATCCTGACGATCACATGATTGCGGTCCTATTACAATCCACCGCTGCAGACTTATTCATCGGAAATAATACAACTGAGCAGCCTTGACAGAGTACTGTATTATCTGAGTGCTTTTCTTTTTTGTTTAATGCCATAATCTGTATGATTCCTGTCCCACTCATAATTGTGTTTTCAGGAGAGCAGAAGACATTTTGTGTCTACTGGTCAAACAATTTAAACAATACTTGCGTATTCACAAACTCCCTTTGTTCTTGACTTGTGTGGAAAACCGCATAAGCCTCAAGTTATATGGTATAAACATATCTGGAAATTTCAATTAATGTGTTCATATAGTCATTCATGTTTTTTTCTGATTGTTTTGTTAGACTATTCATTCATTTAATCACTAATTTACTTCATTCATATTAACACATTTTTACCAGACCTACTCTTTGATACAGGCTTGGACAACAAAACTAGTCAAATGATGTGTGATGCTAATGAGGTTTCTTTGGGATGTCCTGTCCACCGAGTTACCTTCCTATCTGAACAGTGCACATCCAGCAAAACACAGGACAGTAAGGGGAGGTGCCTGCCAAGGGAACTGAGCAGAAAGTTAATGTACAGCCTTCACAACTGACAGCGACTGTTTGTAGAAGCAATCATGCCCATGCTGGCTGACAATTCTGTAAACCACCCACATGAATGCGCAGACGCACAGCAGCGTCAACACTTGTATTACTGCAGCCCCTCGTGCTATTCCATTCTATGTTTCCACTTTATCCTCCCCATTCACCAAGATAAAGAAGCCCAGGAAGACGTGGCTTGAAAGAATTAGACATCAGGGAAATCAATGTGCTGTCTCTAAGGTCCTGAGAAAAAGAGGTGTGTAGTTGCTGTAAGTGGGAGAAAGAAACCTTGTCATTTTCAGACATTTCATTAATTTCCCAAGTCCCTGAAGCTGAAGGCTCCGGGATTTAAAGGAAGGGCATTAGTGAGGAGGGAGTGGACTGAGGAACGGTGAGCAACTGCTCAGGTGAGATTTGTTTGATGCTTCATGCTGGGCACAAGTGTGTTATTTCAGCAGCATACAGTGTCTAATTCAGTAAAAAAACTTACCAGAAAAATCTCTCCCTGGTTGGGGAATAAAGTTAACTTAAAGAGTCAACAGCCAGTTTTCTACTGAAAAAGACAAAAAGCACATACTGTTTCAATACCAGCTTAGTACATGACATCATATTGAGAAAAGCTTTACTGAGATTCTGCCTACTGTTCACTACAGGACAATCACCTTAAAATGCTGTGAAAAGTACCAAACAAGCTGACAGACTGAACAATAGCAAAGCGTTTCATTTTGTTGTCTGGTTAACTCACAAATGTATTATTATTTAGTTTCAGTGGGATAAATTTACCATTATCAACACTGCTACTGATCACCATATTGTTGTTAATCTTATAATGTATCTTCATATGTGAAAAAGTTGCTTTTGTGATTCAATTATTACACTCTTTCAAATTGCATATTACTATTATTGCATATATTAGGGTTGTCCTAAGTAAATTATTTTGGCAGGACTGGGCTACTCTTTCAATCTTGTCTATTCCAATAACTGGGTCAGCCTCAGATATCCCCAAATTTGAAATATCAGGATAATTTGCATCTATTTTCCAAGAAAAGTTTTCTCACATGGATTAAAACAGCTTCCTCAAAGTGACTTGACATCAGATATTAGCTAAGCTAAGCTTGCTGGCTAGCAGTGTCTTGTTTTTTTAGCCCATTACTTAAAGCATTAAGGCAAGTTTTCATGCCTGTTGTCCTGTCCTGGTAAGCCAGTTTCTGACTGTATATTTGACACACTGTGTTTGACTCATCGCTCAATTTAAAATTTCCACACAGCTGAGGTTAATTACAATTACAATACAAGCGTGACGTTCAGGCACCCAAGTTAAGATGTACGCTACCGTTCAAAAGTTTGGGGTCACACAGACAATTTCATATTTTTCATGAAAACTCACACTTTTATTCATGTGCTAACATAATTGCACAAGGGTTTTCTAATCATCAATTAGCATATCAACATGATTAGCTAACACAATTTAGCATTAGAACACAAGAGTGATGGTTGCTGGAAATGGGCCTAGGTACCCCTATGTAGATATTCTATTAAAAATCAGCTGTGTCCAGCTAGAACAGTCATTTACCACATTAACAATGTCTAGACTGGATTTCTGATTCATGTAATGTCATCTTCATTGGAAAAAAAAATGCTTTTCTTTGAAAAATAAGGACATTTCTTAGTCACCCCAAACTTTTTAACAGTAGTGTATACGTATATGTATGTATATATATATATATGTCCATATTTTAGCAGTGCAATTAAAATGCATAAGTATAATAAAAGAACGTGCTGACAAAATATATTTTGCAATTCACCTTTACTGATAGCCTACATTTAGGCTACACAACAAAATTATTTGATACCTTTGTGACAAATGAATATCCAATACGATGAACATCTGGGTCTAGTTCTAATTTTTATACAAAACTTTCCTCTCATGATGCCTCCTCATGGCGTAGAGGTTGAAAGGTTGACCATGAAAATCTTTGGTCTTAATCCAGTCTCAAACAGGGTTGAGCAACTCGGGGAAAAAAATATCTAATTGCAATTTTTCTGAATTTGCATTTGCAATGTAATTTTTTCAAGGTTCAGTTCAATATTTACTGTACAGTCAATTTAAAACATGGAACTGAGCATTACCACATAAGATATCATCACACGTGTGACAGTCAAATGAAGAGAACAGTATGAATTTGTGATTATGCTTTTAACATCGCCTGAAATCTACTGAAATCAACTAATTGTTCAGCTCTAGTCTGGGATCACTGTTGATTCTGTCCCTGGTTTTCTGTCATCATCATCATCACTGTACTATCTCTATCTAAACTAATAATACAAAAGGAAAACTATTAGTCCTTCAGGTCTTCAAGTCGCTGGTGCAGTTTGAAATTTTAAGTTATGTTTTTTAGCTTCTTTGCCCTTAGTGACAACTAACAATGCAGATTCACCCTCCATCTGCAAGTATTTTGGCGAAACTTTTCCCTCAAACAACTTTCCCCTGAAGACACAAATGTTTGCTGTGAAAGTGAGGAAAAACGCTGCTGTTCAATGCTTTGTGTTCGCCTTTTCCTGCCAAGAGTACGTAGTGCTGCGTAGTCGTGTACTATTCAGGAGGCAAAACTATAATGTCATTTCATTATTCAAAAACACAAGCAGAAGGCATGTTTTTGGTGAACTGGCCCTTTAATTTTACAGCCATAGGAAATATCCCCACTGCCTAAATATGAATATACAGCTAAATGAAACTACTATTTTATTTTCTGTAATTATTTCCCCTTCACTAACATTGCACTCATGTAACTTGTGCTTGCACCTTGTATCCCCACTGACAATTTCCCTCTTCTTCACTAGACGTAGTGATTTAGGTATAAGGGCTGCAAATTAATTAGAGAGACTGATACTTTCACGTCTCATTGCGTCTCACATAATGACATAATTGAGGCTCCTGTCCACTAATTCTCTTTGATTAGACATTGCAAACAAGTGTGCTAATTCAGCATGTAGCAGTGTGAGGGAAATGCTGAAAATACAACCATGCTATATGGATGTGGATCGATAAGCCATTTACATACAGATCAATGTATAGTGATAAACATGGCCGTATTTTTCCTTCCACATTGCTGCAAATCATTTCCCCCTCACAAGGACCCATCATTATGCTGCCACAGTCGGGTTGTATAATCATGTTAGTATACTGCACTGCATTGCTACGTTTATTCATAGGGTACTTCACGCACATCATAAATAAGTGTTTTTATATGTTTTGTAATGTTGTTTATTATAATTAATCAATCATGTTAAGAGATTTAATTAAATCCTTGAGGTTTTGTTCTACAGATTTTAATCCGTACTGCAGGAGGTTAATTGTTTTCTCCGGTATCTCTTATCTAATCCAGCTTCATGGAGCACTCCCCTGTTTCCCTCTGGGAAGCTGAATGACTGCCACTGTGAATGTTATGAATGGACTGAGACATTGGATGTAAATAAAAGCTGTGCGCATGCCATACCCCTGTTCTATAACCCTGCAGAGTGGAGCGTGGATGCCTGCAGAGCTGAAATATGGAGCTGTCACAGCGAGGCACATAACAGCAGAGAGAGGACACTGTGACCCAGCCAGGGAGTGTGGTGGAGATGTGGCTGGACTGGTTTAGACTGCCTTATGCCTAATATTTCATTGCTACATCCCCACTCTGCATAAAAAGCAGTCTCTTGATCACCTGGAAGAATAAAGCACCACCGTGACTGAACAAACAAAGACAGGACTGCCACTTCAGACTACTCCATCAACAGGAGACCCGAGAAAGAATGTCTCAGTGCTCTTTAGCTGAGAAGTGAACTCTGGGAAGCGCAGTGTCAAAACATTGACTGCATCGCCTTCAATTGGTGACTTCTTCAAAGTTAATATAATAAGGTGTATAATAAGGTGTGCTCCTATAGCAAATAAACCTTAAGTTGAACTTGTCAATTATGCAGTGCGACTGCATGACCACACATTCAACTCTCTCCTCTTTCCAAAAGTCAGTGTGTGCTGGCACTTGCACACAATGTGGCAAGAGCCTAAAATATCTGCGGGGAGATAATGAGATTTGGCTACTTTAACAAAAAGTTTCGAATTGTCCTTATAAGAATGGGCTGTTGCTTCATATTCACCATGCAAAC
Source organism: Amphiprion ocellaris (assembly GCF_022539595.1). Lineage (NCBI taxonomy): Eukaryota > Metazoa > Chordata > Actinopteri > Pomacentridae > Amphiprion > Amphiprion ocellaris. The sequence goes on along the minus strand of NC_072775.1, from coordinate 9,048,563 downwards.
ATGAGAATGTTAGCAGTTTTCTAATTCTTGACAAAAAATGAATAAGTGTATTTCCCAAAACGTCTAACTATCTCCTGATATTTTTTTCCGAGATAATGGTTATTTGAGATGCATAAAATTTAAATTCATCATTATCTACAAGGCATATACCACATATCGCATTTACACCATAATCTACATCCTCAAATTACCAATTTTACTGTACAAGAAAAGCGTGCTTTGAGTTCGTTTTAGTGTGCACATTAGACCTGAAAGATTAACTGAATTAAAATTTATATCCAAATGTCGAACAACTTAATTAGTAAATCATAAAAGCTTTAATATGTTATGCAGTGTCTGTGACCCAGGGTTTAAACTATTCATGGCTTTACAAATTCATGTTGTCCTCTTTGTGGGACAGTTCCCACTTTGATGACATATCGTGGAAAAGCATCAAGTCCGTTACGCAGTGAATGTTGAATGAAGCTTGAATTTAAAACATTACATTGCAAAGTAAATTGCAAAATCCGTCAGAAAAACTGAAATTAGATATTTTCAACAAATTGTTCAGCTGTACTGTACACTGTCCTTTTTTAATGCATACATTGAATTCAGTTTTTATGTTCTTTGTTTTAAAGTATATGGATTACACTGGTCATAGCACACGGATTTGTAAAGAGAACAGGCTGCATTGACTGTTACAAATGTCAAAAAAAGGAAAAGGTCTCATCTCAACAACACCAAATGGAAAAAAAATAACATGCATATTGAAGAGCACAGATGAATCACGGCAAAAACCTTAATAAAGGTGGGTGATAACACGAACCAAAGGATGTTTTGCGCAGGTTTTGCATTTGTACAGGCAAAAAGCAGAGAGAATGCAAATGCAGTGGTCATTACGACAATTAGCTTGAAAAAAAATCTCCCCGTTTCCTTAATGGGTGCATCAAGACATGACTCACACACATAATGATGCCCATTTTCGAGTTTAGTATGCTTTCAACCAAGGGTTTACAACACAAGCCAGTGCCCTGGAAGGGATGTAAACGGATGACGAGAGGAACACCTCAAGTGTGCTTAATTCATCTCCTAATCAGAGTAATGGCTTAATCGATGTATTGAGCCACTGAAATCAGGTAATGGAACAGTCCTCTCCAGTGCAGCCAACACAGGGATTAATCAACGCTGAGGCCCAGTGAGTCAATGATACCGTTGGTGTGTGTTTGTGCTTGTGCGTGCTGAAACTGCCTACCTCTGCGATAGAGTGTGAATATCCATATGTCTCACTGCCCACTAACCTGTGACTGTTTGTGTGTTGAATGATTACTCTTACCAGGAATTGCAGAGGATGTTGAAATTTTATAATAGGAATTAAAGAAGGCAAGATTTATGGTGCAGATGGAGGTGTCAGCAGTGCTGCATGGCCAATAACGAGGCAAAGCCATCACTGTGTGTCTGTGTACATCTGTGCATATGTAGGGGTATACAGTACACGATTGTGTCAGCTGTGTGGCTGTGTGTGGAACAATGCATGCGAGAGTGTGTGTGTGTGTGAGGAATAGGTGGCAGCAGGGCACGTTGTGGCCATGCGATAACAGCGATGAATGGCCCCGCCAAGTATCTAATGAAGCATTAGTGACAGACTGAGGGAGGACACTCTTCGTCTCCTCTGCAGCCAATGCGCTCCTGCCCATTTTTCATCCACCGCATGGAGGGACTGGACTGAAGATAAAGGGATAAAAAGAGGTGTAGCGAGCGGTATGGAGGAGACGCTGATGACGAGCGCTCACCTTAAGGCAGTGGAACGTCAGCTCAGCAAAAGCATGAAAAGGCGGCATCTCATTTATTACATTCGTTAGCAAAGGAGCATTTGCTGAAAATGCAAAATCCAGAATGTCTCTATGAATCAGGGGTGACATTATTGGGTGTCGCCTGCATGGAGGCACCAGGGTTATTCAAAAAGCATGTGAGGATGCCACCAGCTTGTTGGTAGTAAGGCACCACCGAAAATAGGTCCGTTTAGACATACTGGACAAGTGGGGGAGGTGGGAGGGGAGAGTCCCTCCATTACTTCTTATCCTTCATTAGAACAAACTATTTGAAAAGAAGAGGGTCTTATATGCACCCAAATTTACATCCTGCTACATTTACACATATCACAGGAAGGTATGACGCATCTGCTACTACTGGAGACTCCTAACCTTTACAGTAAAACTGTGCTACAACGTTGCAACAGCTCAGCACCACAAATAGACAGACTGCAGGAGTCTCTGTGCCTTGTAAAAACTGTAACCAGAGGCTATTCATGTCCCTAACTAAATCTGTTTGTAGTGCTGACAGCAATCCCTATGGGAGCACTTGCTTTATTTATTCATTATTTTTACTTTATGCACAGTGGTTTCATTGTTTGATTTCTACCATCAGATTTTTCTCTCAATAAACTTACTCTCTGTGATGTCTAAATGCGGTTTTCTTATTGTGTAATGTGAGCTAAAATCAAATTCCTCTCAAGCATGCTGAAGTAATAATAAAGTATTGAATTTCTAATCTTGCACATCATTCAATTTCCCTATAGCATTATAAAATTACCAGAAGTCTAAAAACTGAATTTGGGAGGTATTTTAAAATAAGTTAGTTCAGTTAAACACTCCTTTTCCATTCTCAAATGAACACCCTGGGAAAAAGTGAGAGCAGAATTGTACACACTTGAGGGCCACTTAACTGGCACAACTCTGAAATCTAATTCAATTTAAACACAACAGCTCTGCCATAAATTCCACTTTTACAAAGCTTGTACATTCTCGGTTTTTGTGTTAAAAAAAATAAAAGATGATTCTACTTTATGTTTGCAAATGAGGTCACAGTGGGTTAGGTCTGCACCGAATTTAAAAGTGTTCCTAATATTTGTCCACACCAGAGGGGAAAAATATTAGGCTTAAATGTGATCTAGCCCAGTACACCACCACACTATGGCCTCTGTAATAAACATAAAGTAGAATTGCACAGGTTGCCTCACAGAAACAGGGTTCTGGGTTTGAACCTGCTGGTTGTCCAGGGCCTTTCTGCGTGGAGTTTAAATGGTTTCCCTGTGCCCGGTAGCTTCCATCAGTCCAGAGATATGATTGGTAGGTGACATGGTCGTAGCTGAATTTCAGTGTAAATGGTTGTTTGTGTCTTTGTGCTAGCCCTGCAATGTCAGCTGGCCAGTTGTATCCCTCCTGTTGCCCAGTGTCATCCCTTCTACAAGGTAAAGCAGGTATAATTAATTCACAGTTAATCTCACCATCGCGTTTTTGGCATAAACATGCACCAAAAACATGCAACTTTCACAAAGGTACAGTTTATGGTAGAGCGGTTGCATTGTATTGCATTAGATTTTACAGGTGTACCTAAAAATTCAGACTGTGAGTGTACATTTGCAATATAGCGGCCCTCTTGCAAATCAGTTTCTGCATCCTCACCCCAGTACGCCACATGACAAATATGCCAATCTAATTTATCTGATTGAACTTCCAGTTTTGACTGACGCTTTTATCATTCATACAGTCAAGTTAATCTCAGCAGATACAGCTCTAACTGGCCTCAGTATGCTATTTTTCACATTACTGGCGTACCTGTGTTTATTCATTTTTGGTTTTTTTACAAATGAAGAAATGACGATAGTAAAATAGTTGCTGTACTACAGTTTTTGTTTTTAAATCCCACACTTATCCTGCAACAGGTGCAAGTGGAGAGAGGCAATGCAACCGAGTCTAACAGTAGGAATCAGGTGCGTTGGTGGCATGGGTAAAAATTGTGATGAAAGCTAACCAAGGTAATTAGAAGAAAATGTGAATAATGAATTAAGTTTTCTGAAGAGATAAAATACAAAGAGAAGATTTTCCCTGCAAGCATTGTTTGGCAGAGTTAGTCCAATGAGACTGAAGTACATGGAACATGTTTGAAATATATTTGGTTTGTATTTCAACAAACTAGATATAATTCTAATGCTTTTATTTGCTGGCTTTTGGCATAACAGAACATAATATAATTAATTTAATGTCACAGCACAGTGTACAACAGAATTAGGCAGCAACACTGTTATTGTAAAAGATGAAAATATACCAGAACAACAGTAGGTACAAGTGTAACTGATGAAAAGAGTGGCATAACTTACTGTTGAAAGACTATGACTATTGTTGTTCTATAAAAACAGTAGTGTAAGTGATGTTGCACTTCTATGTATTGCACATTGCTGAGCATGAACCAAAAAGAAATGGTTTAAAGTAGTTCAAAGAGTACACACAAGGTGCAGTCGTATGTAAACATATGTACAGGTTCAGTATATGAAAAGAAAGTGCACATGGGAAGAAGGTGCACAGAGAAGAAAGTGTTCAAATTTAGAAATGTCCAGATTCTGCATGCAACAGTAAGTGAATTGCTGACAGACACTTAGGTCCAGTTAGTGGAAGTGTTTAACATTAGCATAATAATGTATACAATTTCCAATCCATACAGAGGAGGCATACTTTAAAAATACTGGAATTATAAGGCATCTTTGAGTAAACTTCGAGTATCAATTGAGTATCTGTCTGTCAGGCCGAGTGTCCTGGTTTTGGTAATCAAAATATGTTCACCCTAGTATTAGCACCACATTCATTTAAGAAGTTTTTACATGCACATAAAAGATTTGACTGCATGTATGAAATACATGGTTTACATTTTATGTATAATATACTAAAATACCCTATATGGAGTACTTTTAATAAAGTTAAACTGGTAACTACTTTCAAAAAGCAAGTCAAAACATATCATCTTCAAGAAGCAGCTGTTACTCCGTAAACTCCAGTCTCTAGACATATTACACAAACCCAACACTTCAATACAACAGTACAACACCCAAAATAATCATTTTAAAACGGCACAGCAGGACTTTTTTCCATGTAAACCACATTTCGTGGAAAAGTTTTTGTGTTTTTTAACGTGTGAGTGTCGCCACCTACCAGTTTCTGAAGCGGAAGACTCGTCAATGTAAACACATAACAACCATCATGGCGGCCGAGTGACGAGAAGTCCGACATATTAATTCCATTTTTCGGTCGTCCTCGGTTGTTCCTCCTCTTGTACAATCGTTTCAAGTCCAGTTTCACACTAGTTAGCTGTCCGTGATAACTTTGAAGGGACGCTTCTCACTAAAGGACCATATATCCCTCCTAGCTGCTAGCTAACTAGCAACCGTACTTATAACCAACTGACAACATTAGCAGCGCTTAAACTCCAAACTCTCGCGATTTTTTCAGTTGAACATACGTCGTATATATTTTTAGAGCGTCCTTCCACGGTTTTTAACCCACCACTGACAGCTGTCCTCCTCGTGAAGTTGGTTCAAACTTTCCAGCTCGTTAATTGCTGGAAGTTGAAATTCACCTGGTTTCCTCTGGCGGACGTGGAAAATGACCAACTACTGATTGTCTTTGACCTGCATCTGTCCTCCAGGGGGCGCTGTTTCACCGAGCTGCAGGAACTCAAGGATTTGAGAGGTATGACAGTTTTAACACTGCATCTTAAACCAAATAACTTTACTGATGACAGTGAAAGTCACTTGTCTCTAGGAAATTTTTTAAAAAATAGATGTATATATAATTGTCGGTTTCTCCTGCACTTCTCTGAAAATATGTGCTCTGGAACAATATACAGACAACTTGATTCAGTTCTACAATTACTACTATATACAGAAGAAAAACAAAGAATTAAGAAGAATCAGACAAAGACTCCATCTCAAGCACAATATGATATGTATATTTGGGTCAGTTTTTGTATTCCTTGAAAGGATACTCATTATAAAGCTTAACTGTCCCAATTTGCCATGTGTCCCATCAGTGCTCAACTCCCTATTAGAGAGATACAAAAACTCAGGGAAATTGTCAGTTTCACCACCTCCAACATCCACAAATAGTCAAACCCATACTGATTTTGTGTCATCTCCCGTACTGCAGGGAAAACATGTTATTTTGCTGTATAGCGTGAACAGAGAGATGCAAACTTGTTGGTAATAACATAGATTTTGAATTACATTAATAATAATTTGTTATTCTCAGGCAACAAGTAAACATTGTAAACATTTCTCAATAGTATCTTGTTTAATATGTGCAGGAAGAAGTGCTTGATCATCAAAGGAAGGCTTACTTTCACCTGGAAAAAGGAGCGAGTGTCATTTTAACCATGACAAGCCAGATATGAGCACATTGTAAACTATATCAACACTGCACATTTGTCCACTTCTTTTCCATCTTTGTCAGTAACAACTGAGGAATGCATCCACATGTCTGACTCACCTTGCTTTGCTTTTTTTATTCTAAAAGCATAACTGAATCTTATTTTCACCTGCATTTCTTGACTCCATCCCTGTGGTTGCAGTAAATCCTGGGACATGCATTTTATTTTCTGATTGCCAGCTCCTGCCTACAACAACGTTAAGACCACCTGCTCCTGAGAAATTTGCTCTGTGGGATCCCGGTCTCAATACACAACACAGTTTCAAGGTTGAAATGCTCCACTATGGCTGATTATATGCGTCTTCCAGCACGTAAGAAAACACCATATGGACATGTCAACAAGGTAATAAAACTTAATTTTCACTGGATGCATCCATGACACCATCATGTTTGTGCATACGGTCGTCTGTCCCTGAAAAGTTTTTCATTCCCCTTTTACCTTGACTGTACCTATTTAATAACTTTCTGTATCTTTCAGGCTGAATTGGCAGCAATTGCTACAATTTAATTCAAACTATCAGAAAGTACTTAGAAAGTATCTTTAAAATGAATTAAAAGCGCTCATTTGCTCTCTTGATCGCCCATAACTTTCCCGTGGCAGATCATTTGTGAAAAAGTAGTTTTAGCAAAAATGTTCTTCTCCTGAGTGCAAACAGGTCATCACTTCACATAAGCAGCTTTTTCACTAAAGAGCTACTGCTGTGATTTGCAGCCACACTGGCAAAAAAAGAAAAAAACACCTGACTTGTTGCTCAGTTTAATTCTTTTAAGTAATTTCAGTAAGGGCAGCAGTCTGAGAGAAAAAGCAAAAAGATGAGAAAAGGTCATAGCATATATTAGATAGAAAGATATGAGTGTATACCTGACAGAAAGTGAGTGACATGATAGCCACTTTTGAAAATGTCACCTTTCAAGAGCTCAGGGTGTTGGTTGTGCTTTAGAGACACTCCCCTCCTCACAATTCAATCCACATTAGTCTCCACGAAGCGACTGCTCCTCAGCACAAATGACCTTTGGATTTGTCAAAGAAGTTGGTGAGAGGCTGGTTGGAAGAAACAACAGATTTGAGGTATTCTTTTGTTGTCAATAGAACACAGGATCTTGTTTCTGCCTATATGATCTTTATGCTATTTACAACCTCATGGTGTCCACTGTTAACCGCTGACCGTCTAGTCAGCTGAACCAGATCATGAACTTGACAGTTTCCAGTTGTTCAAATCTAAGCAGTTCACTCCCTTGTGTATCAGTTAAACCTCAAGCGCATTGATTTTAGTTTTTTTCAGAGCCTGTGTGGTTAGATGGATTTATTGGCGATTGAGTGGAAACATGGATGGACTGTGTGTGCTGTCACCTTTTCCAACAACCCCCTTATTCTCTGCCTGCTCCTCCTTCTCCTCAGCTTCTCCTCTAGAATGTGGCTGAAATGAGTAACGGCCGACTGTTTCTGCTAGATCGACATATGTTACCAAGCCATCCATTATGCCGCTGACAGCTCTCCGATGCTTCCTCTGGAGGAAGATCCTCACTTACCCACGTGTGCGCACACTCAACCGCAAACTCCCACAAAACCTCTTAAAATCTCCCATCAGCCACTTTGAGTTTCCTTACCGCAGCATTAAGCTGGCAGGGTTGGGACCCGGGGAGAGGAGAGAGCTGGATGGGAAGCCGCAAAAAGGGCGACTTAAGCTGAAGTTATAGCGTTTTCTCCGTTCAATGCTGGCAGGGAATCAAATGGGAGCTGCACACTGTCCTCTATCTGTGATGACTGAATGGCAAGTCTCAGTGTTTCGGCTTAGATGACAGCAGAATTTCCACACATCAGCACACTACGGCCCGCCAATCCCTTTGTCAGAAACCTCAGTATCAGTGTGGCTGCAGAGCAGTTTTTTACTCTCAGGAAGTTATATTATGTCAGTTTTTTTTTAACCTTACATCCTCACGAACTATCTCAGCAACATCTAGCAAGAAAGGCTTTCACTCCTCTTGACTCTGATTTCTCTCTCCCTTTCACTTGAAGAGAATCTGCAGGCTTTCTTTTCTTCATTGTTTCAGTCTCTCCCTGCCAGCAACTGTGACAAGGGAGAGGTATTTCAGTTCAATAGCCATGAATTCAGTGCTTTCCCAACCTCCCTCTGTTTTAATTCTGTTTTTCCCTCTCTTTAAAGCATATTATATCATATGTTCCACTGCCCAGAGAAACCCAAGCAAATATATCTGCTCTGCACTGACCTTTAAACGTCTGCAACTCTCAAGTCATTCATCAAATTCACCATCTTTCATGTGCAAGGTGAGACTGCAGGTGCAGAAGAAAAGCAAAGTATCTCCAAGTGGTCATTCGCACAAACTCAGTTCAATTAATCATAACTTTTGGACTGGGAAAAAAATACAGGCCACAAACATTTCTTGCACAGATTTACATTATTATGCTTAATTGCAATGAAAAAGACAAACGCATCCCAAAGATCAATCAGTTTATGGTGGAGCTTTCAAATTTCAGTTTGTACTGGAGAGATCAAGAACTAAAAACATTGAAATATATGGTCAATTAAAAATTTGCAACTTGGTGGATGTGTTTACTTGCACATTAAATGGCTGTTGTCACTGTGGATCATTCCCGTACATATGGGCCTGAGGAGATCTCTTTCATCTTCTAGTAGGCTCAGGAGCAATGTTCCCTGTAATTTTTCCTGAGTGTGAGCAAACACACAAACTCCCTGAGCGTCCCTCGGATCACTGTGAGCAACATCAGACGTGTGCACTGTGGTCACACCAGCATCACATCCATTCAAGTTACATGGTTTATTAAAAGAATCAAATTACAGCATTTACATTTCTGTTAAAACACTTTGTCAACAGGAGCCAGTTGAAGGCTGCAGTGATTTTAGTGACACTACAATGTATAAGAGTGAAGTTATTGAATATTTGTCTCTCTTTACTGTTGCAGTGGTTTTACAAATTGCAGACGGACCCTGTTCACTCCATAGACACCAATGTTATTCCTGTAGCTTGAAAGACAGCTACTTTTGATAAAACTGGGCTTGTAGCACATTGTCTGCCTTGCAACAATGGGAAAGAGGCACCGTTTATGTTTTGACAACCTATATCTAATGAGTTATTGATGCTGGAAGTCCGAATCTGTGAATATCTTTCCAACTTTACTGAACTTGGGGCCACTACCACCTAAGGAGTGATATATTTAATTTTGAAAGAAGCATTTAGCCATACTTAAAGCTTTAAGTGCTTTATTAACACGGAACTAAAAATTTTGTATTGTTTTATTATCACAGGTTCTGTCTGAAAAGAGGTGGCATCATTTTAAACAGTGAAATCAAACTAACAATATGTAATGACCAACCAGTGAGTAATACTGGATTCTGCAAAAACATAAACAACTTTTTTTTTTAAAAAAATCTAAATCTTATCTTAACACAGTTAATGTATTAACTTATTTTTGTGTGTATGCATGTATTTATTGATTTATTTAGTACTGTTAACATATCAGAGTTCTGAGTGAGTTTTTCTTAATATAGGCAAAGGCCATTTATTGCTTACATATAGGCTCTTAAATGTTTATTAAAAACTAAAAAGCATTTAAAAAAAAACAACTTAGGCATTTATTGAGTCACTAAAATACTGTAGAGTACAGACCACATCAGCATGATTATAAGCATCCTCTGGTAAATTAACAACCAGATACTGATGTCTCTCACCATATGGACTTCAGGAGATGACTGGGGGATGATAAACTGTGACCTACTGGTTGGGTTCTCTCTGTTCTCATGTTTCTTACATGTTTGTCCCCTGACAGCCGGGTCGTAATGTTTTTTGAGCAACACACCATACTATGACGTTTTTACAATGAGGGTTCTACTATGGAACCAGTTTGACATGTTCAGGTGTTCTTTGTGTGAAAACTCAGAGATTTCAGGTATCAGAAGGTGGTTTTCAACTTTCTTTGTTAACTTTCTGCTTCAACTTTAAACTAAATTTCCTTCACTAAGCCAGCCCTCTGGACTTCCAGGAAGCTGTGTTCCTATTGGCTGTCCAGGTGGCTGCGTTCCTATTGGCTGTCCAGGTGGCTGCTAGGTGTTATCAGGAACACCTGAGAAGCTCAGTGTCTTCCTGCTTTATTTAGCTGCAGACAAACATTTCCTCTGCTTCTCTTCACCACTGAACTGGGTTTGGCTTCATTGCTTTAGTTTGTTCTTTAGGCGTTGGCTTGCAGCTTCCAGCAGTAAAATCGACTTTAATGTGTTTCTTGGTGTGTTTTAGGGCTTTGTACTGGATAGTTGTCTTGGTAAATGAGGTTCTTTAGCCACAGTTAGTACATGGTGCTAATTTGTGCAGTGATTAGTGGATTTGGTACAGCTGAGTTGTGTCTTTATCTTGGCTGTAGTGAGTCTTTAGAGGTTTTTGGTCAGACACATTCTGTATTCTTGTGAACCAAGGTTGGTTGTCCAGAAGGTAAGAGTTCTTGTCCTGATTCTCTGTTCTCAGAGCTTCTCTGGTAGGCTGCAGGAGACTTTAGCGTTTGGGTTGTGCTAGTTTGGTTTTTGTATGGTTTCATTTGGACGACTATCTTGAGGCCCCTCCATGTGGTTTAGTGAGGTTTTCTGCAACAGTTCTACATAGCAACCTGCAGCAGAAGAGACTTTGAGAGTTTTTAGGAAGTTCTGGAGACCAGACTTTAGAGCAGCAGAAACATTTGTCAGCAGTTTGAGCAGCAGAAGGTGAGCTTCAGAGTAGAAATGAGACAGAAACCTTCTTGACCCGTGTGGTGAGGTCCTGTACCAAGAGTTTGAGCAGGTTGTGAAGAGTCTGTAGTTCTTTGGTCTGAAAGCACAAGAAGAGTCGACTCATTAAAGGAGAAAACAGGAGATATTGTTGGTTCTTCTGTCGCTCTGCAGTTTCCTTAGACTGAATGTCAAGTTTATATTTTAAATGATTTCCCATGTGAGCCCAAGAGTACTTCAATAAACTCCCTCCATCCCCTGCACACAACATATTTTATTACCATGTTAAATCTTTTTTTTTTTATTATTATAAATGTTTTTGAGTTTTAATCATAGTTTTTTCTCTTTGCTTGTTTAGTTTTGTCATCTGTGTAAAAGGTGCTAAACAAATAAAGTTGAATTGATAAACTGAATAACTGACTAACTCATGATTGTGACAACAGAAGTATTTTCATTGTGATTTAAGGGTTTATTTCATTTTTAAGGTTGGGGTTATAATATTGACAGAAAAAGAAGATTAAAGAAATAAACTACATAACAAAAAGCAATTAAATCAAACAAAAAAATTAATACAATAAAACTTTTAAAAAGTTTTATTATTAAAAAGATTTAAGAAATTTAAGATGTAATTTTCTAATAAAATATTTAATTTTTTTAATTAAATGTTTTGTCTTTTTAAGGTTTAATAATCTAATTAAATCTTTTGCATTTTTTAAAATGCTTAATATTCTTCTTGTTTAATTATATTTTTGTGTAATAGAGTTAAACATTAAATACAATTAAATTATATGTACATATACCACCTTTTAATGTTTAGTTTTCTTTTTAAATGCTTCATTGTATTTTCTGTTTATTTCCTATTTGAAGTTTTATTGTCTTTAAGATGTAATTTTCTAATTAAACATTTAATTGTGTAATTAAATGTTTTGTGTTTTTAAAGGTTTAATGATCCAATTGAATGTTTTGCGTTTTTTAAAATGTTTAATGTTCTTCTTGTTTAATTGTATTTTTTAAATGTTTAATTCTGGAAAATATTTTATCTGTAATTTTGAATATTTGTATTTTTAAAATTATGTTTAATTTCATAAGGACATGTATTGTATCATGTTGAATGATCTCATTTAATATTTTGTCTGTTTAATAGAGTTAAACATTAAATTACATTAAATTATATTAAACAGACAAAATATTAAATGAGATCATTCAACATGATACAATACATGTCCTTATGAAATTAAACATAATTTTAAAAATACAAATATTCAAAATTACAGATAAAATATTTTCCAGAATTAAACATTTAAAAAATACAATTAAACAAGAAGAACATTAAACATTTTAAAAAACGCAAAACATTCAATTGGATCATTAAACCTTTAAAAACACAAAACACGGGTACCTGTATAGCTCAACGGGTTAAGCAGGTGACCCATGTACAGGGGCTGGTTCCTGACGCAGCGGCCCGGGTTCGATTCCCACTTATGGCCCTTTGCTGCATGTCTTCTCCCGACTCTTCTCTCCTGTTTTCTGTCTGTCTCTCACTATGGCTATCGAATAAAAAGCTGAAAAAGGCCAAAAGAAGAAAGACAATACATTTAATTTAAAAATTAAACATTTAATTAGAAAATTACATCTTAAAGACAATAAAACTTCAAATAGGAATTACACAGAAAATACAATGAAGCATTTAAAAAGAAAATTAAACATTAAAAGGTGGTAAAACATTTAAAAAGAAAAACCTTAAAGATTTAATCGAAACATTAAATATTGGGAAAGAAAAAGAAACTCAAACAAGCCGATAAAACATTTGAAAAAACAATTAAACATTAAAAAGACAAAACATTTGGAAATCAAATCAGACATTAGAAAAGAATAAAAGGTGAGAAAAGAGCAAAACTAAACATTTAAGAAGAATCAAACTAAAGATAAAACCTTTGAAAGGGCACCAGTTAAACTTTAGAAGATGAAATTAAACAGAGGAGACAATAAAACGATCAAAAAGAGCAAAAACAGATAAAGATCTTAAAGTGTTTTCTAGTCTGAAATGAAAACATCAAGTTGTTTCTTCAAACATTTCCTCTTTCTATGTTCTTGGTTTGATTGTGGACAGATTTACTCAGAACTCATTTCAGAAAACTGCTTTCCAGATAAAGTATAGTAGTAGTTGAAGGCATTGATCAAACTAACGTTACCTTCTGATCTCCACAAACTTTATTGTTCAGTGAAGAGAATCAAAGTTTGTTGAGGATTTCTAAAAAACCCACAGGTGAAGGTCTGAGAAGAACTCAGATGGATGGTCTAAATGTGAAATCAAGACTCATGGTCACAAGTTTTAAGGCTTCTGTTAACCAGAAAGTTCAAACTAACAGAGAAGTACTGAGAAACTTTTAAAATTTCAGTCCTCAGACTGTCTGAAGGTTCAAACTAACAGAAAACTACTCAGGAACTTAGAAGATTTCAGTCCTCAGACTGTCTGTCTCAATCGTACGACGTAGTGTGTAATTGTATGCAGCACAGTGAGCCGGCATACTTGTTGTTTCCGTTTTCACGCCGTCTACATCAACAGAATGCACTGAAACTTTGCCCCCACTAGCTTAGCCTCGCTGTAGCACGCAGCTCAAAGGGGCGTGTCCTATCTACTCATTCATATCTATGAGAACAACAGTGGCTGCACATAAGGACGCCTGACGTTGATTAGCTGCGTAAATACCATTATATACAGTCTATGGTAAATACGTATGTGAATCGCATCATTGGCTGCAGCAGCCAGTCACTGGTCACTCACTGACTCACACTGAAAAATAGCACAGAATGAATTGTTACGTGTTTATTTTATTTACAATTTAGGTTGGATTTTTTTTTTTTGTGCGCAGCGCAGATTTTCTGTGCGCGGAGACTGTGTCAGCAGTGCGCAATTGCACACGCGTGCAGCTTAGAGGGAACAGTGCTCAGGAGCCTGTTTTCGCCTCATTTATTGGCAGTGCAGCTGTGATTTTGCACTTACAAATAGGAAACAAAAACCCATGTTAAAAAGCTGGAGGCGTTGATGGTGATGAAAATCTGTTGACTTTCACCAGAGAGATTTGAATTCATGCCCTGTCACGGAACATTAATATAGTTAGATTTTTTCTTTTAAGTCTCCTTTACCTGCTGGACCTTATGGGAATGATCTGCATTGGGCTGATAACATCTAAATTGGGTGACATTTTACAACATTTCTATATTATACTAACAGAAAATATATATTTCTTAAAAAATTAAGGGTGAGCTGGCCAGTCGGTCGGTCAGTATGCTCTCATCCGACCAACTTTTCAATAGTTGAACAATGTCCAGAAAAGCGCCACATCAATAGCCTTCCAGGAATAATTCATTATTTCTGAGAATGGGAAGAATAGACCTTTTGTGAACGCATATTTTCAGAACTTTGAACTCACCCTAACTAATCTAGACTACTAGGTTGATTTTATTTAACGTTTACTGAACATTTACTTGTTGTTGGCTCCAATTTAATTGGCACCTTATCAAGGAAGTTGTGCATTTTCTTAAATAGTTGGTCAATAAGTAAGTTGTAAACTTTGGCAACAACAGTTTGTATCTCATAGCTTAACAACCGACATGACAGATCATGAAAAAACAGTACAGTAATTCTCTGTGCTATTTTCCTCAGTAGTTGTGCTGGGATCATGAGATGATGCAGTTCTATTCTCAGAAATCCTATGATCAGGTGCATGCTGGTCTGCTCGGAAACTCTCGTCTTTTCAGTATAAAATAATCAGGTTAAAATAATTTCATAAGCCGAAAATAGAAGCTTTTTATCTTTATTTATAATTCATTTAGACCAATGGGGTTAGCAGGTAGAGTATGCTCATAACATGCATTTTTTTTCAACCAGTCAAATGATTGAAAAGTAGGCCAGTTCCTGTCAAGCAAGATTGTTTTAGATTGAATACAGCCTTACTGGCAATACTGTTGTTTCAGTTTCTTTCAAGGTCCCCTACATAGCTTTTCCCTGCCTTTCAGTCCTATGACCTGGTCTTCATCAGCAGAAGGCCTCCTGCTCAGTTGTCATTGAGTTTTGACAGAATTTTTAAAAGTACCATAGATGAAATTATAACAGTGGCGGTCCACAGATCCAGAGCTCTATGACTAACTCTATCTGTTGATGAAAACAGCTGAATATGGATGAAAGTTGTAACAAAAAGCAAACCAGAGAACCTTGAGTTAGGAACTTTTTTGTCAAAGTCAAGAATGAAATTTGAGCATAACCACAAAGAAGTATTTCAAGTCAACTCAGGATTTAATTTGGTTATTTATCACATAATCATCTAATACACAAATGGTAAAATGAATCTGACTCCTACAGTAAGTATGTAAAATGGTTATACTGACCTAAACTGAGGTGTGAAGCTGAACAACCAGGAAAAAGAGAAACATGTTCTGTAAAGTAGAGTTTGCATTAAAACCATGTTTACTGGACCTTTCACTCCCTTATCTTCAGGAAAGCAGTGGGCTGGAAAAATCATCATGACATAATCACAAATTAGTCCTAATGTGAGGCACATTTTGTTCTTTTTATTCAGGTATAACACTCAAATCAGCTGGAAAAACATGAGCACTATTGCTTAAAAGCCAACACAAGCATCTCTGGGATACGTCATCGTATTTGACAACTAAACAAAAGGAAACTGTGATTACTAACCAACTGCGCCATGATAATAGTTCAGAATCCTTCTTGATGTGAAACACTCAACTCTGAGACAGTGAAATAACAGTAAAACAGAGGGGAGTGAAATGTCTGGATTGATGTTATTGTAAGACTTTGACAAAACTAAATTAAGGATTCATGTTGAGATGAATTATGCAGCTCCAGCGATTTTCAAAGCTGTGTGGAAATTGCTTTTCTTTGCTGTAAAATATGAATGGGAGCGTGGCAAAGAACACTTTTCCCTTCCAGCCTTCTTTCCGTCAGCGTTTGGGAGACACCTGCTGTGTCATCGCTGCCTCCTTCTTACTTCTGCCATTTCCTGTGGCCTTTCAGCAGAAATCCTGCAGGTAAAGTCAGAACTTCAGCGATCACCAGTTGTGCATGTTAATCGAGAAACTCTTCTCGGGTGACTAACCTCATTGTTTAAAACAGCTCTATTGTCAGGCTTTCTTGAGTGAAAGAGTTGATGTGTTACTCATCATTCTTGCTTCAAAGCAGGAGGCAAAGCAACACAGTTTTACTGCAGAGAGTTGATGGTGAATAATATTAATAAAAGCCTTCTCTATTGTAGTTCTCCCATCGGCTGTTTGTCACTGCTTAATCTGCTCCTGAGGCTTTGGCTCTTTTACTGTAACTCTTTGTTTTGCTGTGAATATTCGTTATTCATTGAGCTGGTCTGTTCCAACCTGATGGCTTTCTTTCCATTCAAATTCCATAACCGTTCCCTTGTTTTCCTTTGCGCTAATCTGCAGGAGGAGTGATTTTCTTGTGGAGGCTGTTTACTCTTGAAGTGGATGCTGTGGTAAAACTGCAGTGGGAAGATTTGCATCTGTCTACCATCCAGAGGAATGTTCGATGACACAAGTTCAACAAAACCAGACTTTCTTTGAGTTAGCTGGCTGAACAAAATCTGAAGCCCCAGTCTGAGACAATGGGTACCATGACGGTGGTTCTCAATTTTCTTTGTTAACTCAGGTTTTCTTTATCAGGCTGTGCTCCCTTTGAATTAAGAGAACCTCATGGAACTCTGGGGATGTTTGAGGAACTCTGCTTACTTGTTTGGTAACTTTAACAGTTCATTTCAGTTCAGAAGAGAGATGGCTGGAGGAGCCTTTAAAAACTCAGAAAGGGTTTCAATATGTGGCCCTAATTGACACTTTACACCTGCATTTACACTGGGTTTTATTCATTCTATTTTAAAACTTTTTTGGCGTTAATATATTCACCTCTTTTGAACAATATCTGAGATATCGATAAAACTTTTAGTGAATGATTTTGCTTAACTGGCCAAATAGTGATCTTGTCTGACTGTTGACAGTAACGCCTAGCATCATGTTTGTCTATTGTAAAAAATCTGTTTAGGAACACGTAAGTATTGCCTTCCTTGGACTCCATTAAACAGTTCTATGAAGAACCTTCTTGCAAGGATTCCTCAAAGAACCTGTTTTACCTCAATATGCTCCTCCACGGTGGCAATAGTAAGAAACCCCAAAACATTCTTCAAATCTCATCTACTAGTGAAGGATCCTCTCAAGACCGTTTTATTTCTTTTACATTTAAATCTTTGTTATATCGTAATTGTGTGCATTGAAGTATTTAATCATGTATATAATATAACCAGGTTGGTTTGTTAACCCTTTGATGCGCAGCATGGGTCAGGAGATACCCATTTTCCATTAGATTTGGGTCACTTTTGACCCATTTTGTGCATCAAAGGTTAATGAGAAAAGACTAACAAGGCAGACAATGTTATAATGCTTCATTTTAGTCCACTATAAACAATATATGTTAGGTCAGAGTTTTATTGACAACAGTGTTGGCGATATTACCAAATCCAAGTTTTAGAGAGCCAACGTCCCCATTTGCCTAAATGTAAAAATAAAAACACATTTTTTTTCCTGATGTTTGGGGTTAAAAAAATCACACCATAATATTAATTACTATATACACTAGCTTAAAATGCAACCCCGAACCTAACAAAACAACCATTAGCAACCTTGGAGTTCCCCAAGATACTGTTTCAACAGCAAAAGGTTTCCACAATGTTCCTCTACTTTGAAGAATGGTGCGCTCGCCCATTAAACGGGGCATTTGACTCTTATTAAAATTAAAATTAAAGTGAAATTATTGTTGCTGATTGAATATTCTCTGTGATGAATACTGCTACTACCACTGTTCCCTCTAAGCTGCGCGCGTGCGCAATTGCGCACTGCTGACACGGTCTCCGCGCACAGAAAATCTGCGCTGCGCACAAAAAAAAATCCAACCTAAATTCAAAATAAAATAAACACGTAACAATTCATTCTGCGCTATTTTTCAATGTGAGTCAGTGAGTGACCGGTGACTGGCTGCTGCAGCCAATGATGCGATTCACATACGTATTTACCATAGACTGTATATAATGGTATTTGTGGTGTTAGCTGTTTTATTGTGAAAGGCCCAACAGGAAGTGCCCGTTGTTATGTGCTGGAGCTTGTGTTGTAATGTGAATGGCTTTGAACCAGACGCATAAAAAAAGTGTTCCGAAGCTCTACAAATGTGTCGCTTGATTACCTATACCTAACAACACGACATGGTGTCAGAAGCGGAGCGGCAGGAAGAGCGCCAGGGTGAGAAAAGGAGCAGTTCTGGGAGCGAAAAAGTGACTTTTCTTTTCGGGACTGAAAGATGTCGCAAGGAGAAGCGGGAGCTAGCGCGGAAGCGGTGCGGCCTCGCTCGCCCCAGCAACAGGTAAACAGCAGAGATAATTCCAATCCACCCCCGAACGCCACATTCACTATTCAGCCTCCCGAGCCGTTTGATTTCGCTAAGCCACAACAATGGGAAAAGTGGATACGGAGATTTGAACGATTCAGACAAGCTAGCAACTTGCATCTTAGCTCAGAGGCTAACCAAGTAAACACGCTCATCTACTGTATGGGGGATGAAGCGGACGACATTCTTCGAGGTCAAGCTTTATCAGAAGTGCAGAGACATCAGTACCAAGCAGTAAGAGACACCTTAGACACATACTTTGTGCCAAGGAAAAACATAATCTACGAGAGAGCCCGGTTTAACCAGAGAGTGCAGCAAGTTGATGAAACTGTTGACTCCTTTGTCACCGCGCTTTATGCTTTGGCTGTAAACTGCAACTATGGAGCTCTGCACGATGAAATGATAAGAGATCGTCTCGTCGTAGGACTCAGGGACACCAGCTTAGCTGAGAGACTGCAAATGGACAAGGATTTGATGCTGTGAGTTTCCAGAGAGGCCATGGCAAAAAGTTGGAGCAGATCTTTTTACATTGAACAACAGCAGCTATGTTCTTCTTGTGGACTACTACTCAAGATTCGTGGAGATAGCAAAACTGACTCCCACAAGATCAGAGGACGTTATAGTACACCTAAAGTCAATCTTTTCCAGACACGGCATTCCTGAGATTTTCTGCATCGACAATGGACCTCAGTTCTCAAGCCAGCAGTTTAAAGATTTTGCCGCAACCTACGGATTCACACACATAACCAGCAGTCCAAGGTTTGCACGGAGCAATGGTGAGGCTGAGTGTCATGTCCAAACTGAGAAAAGACTTTTGAAGAAATCAAAAGACCCATATCTCGCACTTTTAGCGTACAGAGCGACCCCATTGGCTAATGGCTATAGCCCAGCTCAGTTACTAATGGGACGGAGAATTCGCACGCCAATACCGCAGCTTCCTTCATTGCTCGATCCCAGCCTGCCAAACAAGACTTCAGTGGAGACAAGAGAGAGAGAGAGGAGGATGAAGGACAGTACAGCATTCAACAGGAGACATTGCGTGAGAGACCTTCCTCAACCTTCTCCAGGACAACCAGTGTGGATCACGGATACAAAGTGTGAAGGGACTGTAATCTCATCTCACTCCACACCACGTTCATATGTAGTGGAGAGCCCTTCAGGAGCCATCAGGAGAAACAGGCATCACCTCCAACCATTGCCTGAAAGCACATCAGAAATTCAAATGCCAAGTACACCTGTAAGACCACCAGAGGGCGTCTTACCCACACCCAAAAGTTCTGAGACTACATCTCAGACCCCAAAGACAGCAACAACAGGTGCTGTCAAAATAAAGTTTGGCCGAGTTGTTGTGAAACCTCAAAGACTGGACTTGTAACAAAAGAAAGGTTAACTAAAAGGGAAAAGCTCGGAGACAGACAGAGGAAAAAAAATGTTTTTCAGATTGCAGCAAAATGTTTATTTTTAGTCTGCATTGTTTTCAAGAAAGGGGGATGTAGTGTTAGCTGTTTTATTGTGAAAGGCCCAACAGGAAGTGCCCGTTGTTATGTGCCGGAGCTTGTGTTGTAATGTGAATGGCTTTGAACCAGACGCATAAAAAAGTGTTCTGAAGCTCTACAAATGTGTCGCTTGATTACCTATGCCTAACAACACGACAGTATTTACGCAGCTAATCAATGTCAGGCGTCCTTATGTGCAGCCATCGTTGTTCTCATAGACATGAATGAGTAGATAGGACACGCCCCTTTGAGCTGCGTGCTACAGCGAGGCTAAGCTAGTGGGGGCAAAGTTTCAGTGCATTCCGTTGATGTAGACAGCGTGAAAACGGAAACAACAAGTATGCCGGCTCACTGTGCTGCATACAGTTACACACTACGTCGTACGATTGAGACAAGGAAACTTGGAATGACTTTTCATAGGTAAGAATAGTTTTTGGCTCTTTTTCCAGTATTAAATCTTGTTGAGAGCTTCCAGTCTATCAGAGCTAACTAGTTAGCCACTAGCAAAACACTAAGGCGAGCTAGCAGCTTGACAAGCAAATACCAGACGATTAATAGTAGCTGTAGTATAGTTGTACAAGCAGTAGTAGTAATACTAAAAGTACAAGCAGCAGTAGTATAAAATAGCTGTTAGAGTCATAGAAGTCGTATCAGCATTTGTAATAGTATTACAAGTTGTAGTAGCAGTGCCAGTATCAGCAGCAGCAGTTACTACTAGTAGTAGTAGTCACATTGCTATTACTACCACCAATACTACCAATAGTAGTTACAAAGCCTAACTCATATATATCCAGATTACCATCTATGTTCTTCCTCCAAACCCATTTTATGATTGGGATTACAGGCAGTTCTTTAGGACTGCTCTCAAATAATTGAAATGTTACTAAACAAGGTTATACTTATCAAATTAAATAGCTCTGGTCTCCAGTATATTGGCGAATTCGGTTCTTTGTACTTAATTTATTAGCATGATTTCTTTTTAATATGTTGTGTACAGACTTAATTGCTTCTCTGTCTACTTTTCTTACTCCATGTAGGTTTCCCAGAGACTATGGGTTGAGAGAGGAATTGGAAGTTTGTCGGCTTAGACCTGGTGTCATTCCATCAGTGTTTAACTTCCCGGCTCATCTTGGAAGAGTACGTGCCAGAAAGACTACAACCAAGCAGCCTTGAGATCTTAGGCAGCGTCTCCCTGAGGTGGGTGTCAACGGTGTTCACGGTCAGGTCTGTGGAAATCCTGTCAAAAAACAAAACAGAAAAAAATCTAGATTATAAATCAACATGTAACCAAAGCATTCTGTGTATAACGCCATAGTATAGGATGTAGTTCAGAAAATGTCAAAGTATAGTATACTTTACTCAAGAATAACATAGTATGGCCTGTACTTCATAGTACAGCATGTTGGCAAGAAAAAAACAAAAACAAAACATAGATTATTATGTGGTTCAAAAAGCGCAAAATGATAGGATGTTGCCTAAAATTCTCATGTATGATATGTGGTTCAAAAAATGTCATAGTGCAATATATTGTCAAAATAGTATGTTATTCAAGAAAACATCAGAGTATAATATGTCGTCTAAAAAATGCCATAGAATAATATTTAATTGCACAAGTAAAAGTATAGTAAGTTTTAAAACTGTTCAAATTCTTATAATATGTAGCTAAAAAACAAAAAACAAAAAAAGGTCAGTAATATGTCAATTAAAAAAGCCTATAGCATAGCGTGTCGCCTAACAAACATCATAGTATAGCATGTCGCTCTAAAAACGTCACAGTATAGCCTTTAGTCCACAGCTGTCAGTAGGTGAGGAGCAACACAAAAACAGTCCAAACGCTGGTTTCCAGAGGGTTAAACAAGAATTTATTTGAAAGAGTAAGTTTACAACAACACAACATGTGAGGGGGTTAAAAACAAATGGGTGTTAGTGAAATAAAAATAAATAAACAGAATTAAAACTGAACTTCATGTTGACATTGATGGGCATTCCAACCAGGAACAAAGTAAAAGATAATCAATACGAAAAAAAAACTCTTCCTGTTCACCTCTTCAAGCCCAAAAACACACTGCAGTAGCACCCTAAACTAAAACTACCAATGGGTTTCCTGTTTCCTTTCTGAACAATTCAAAGGTCCCTCTCTATCTCCCCACACATTCACCAACCACTGGAACACATCTCCAAAGTTCTGCCGGGCCAGCTCAGCTTCCCCTCAGAAGAAGTTCCACCACCTGCCAGATGAAGGAGCCTTTTGAGAGGCAGCTGGCATCGTGATTGGACTGTACTTTGGTCTGTTCCAATCCAGCTTCAGCTCCAGAGACGGCAGGCGGGACGAGTCAACGGAGGCCGGGTGGACGAAGGCATGAAGCTGAGTACAATCCAGAAAACAACAGAGGAGGAGTGCAGCGACCAGAACACAGAGTAGCATCGTATGTCTCTTAGAAAACATCATAGTATCGCCTTTGGGATGAAAAAACACCATCACATACATCGTATATTGTACAAATAACAAGTCAAAGGAAAGAGACATCAACTGTAGAATTGTAGTAATTGTGGGCTGACTGATTTACTGATTATCAGTATTTTATTTTTTACTGATTTATGGTAATAAATCAATTTAAAAATGGTGCTACTTTGGCTCTGAACCTTTATCTACCTGTGGTCGCTCTGTCTTCTGGAGTGATTTGATTGGTTATCCGTCACGAATAAAACTCCTTTAACTTAACATCTGTAAACAAAACAAAAACGTATCAACAAAGTTTTCTGTTAGAGTTTGTGTTCTTCTAAGTTTAACTCCAAGATTTTAAATATTTTCATTTGCTGCAAATGAATATCTACTCCAAATGTCTCACTAATAATCATTATCAGCCTTAAAAACCCACAAACACCCCTCTATACTCCACCACACTTAGTACAGTCTGGTTCCCCCTTCTATAAATCTGCTTGGAATCATCCACTTCCTGTTTGTCAAAGTGGCCTTCTACCTGGACAGGTTTTGTCGGAGCTCATGCAACAAACATTTTGGGTAACTGCACTTTAATATGGATGGATGACACTGAATTAGAGTCTGTTTTAATGAGACTGAGTTAAGATGTGTAGCTCTGTCATTAAATAGTAAATTATTTCTCAGAATTCACAGAGAAAAGTCTGAAATGTTTGCTAGGTTAGCGTCCCACATGTTCTTTGGCTCAGCTAAAGCTAACTCTCGCCAACTTCTGGATCTCTTGAGTTGCTTGTTGTTAAATTATCTTGCTGGAGGTGCTGAAGCTCAGAAAGTCTGAGATGTTTGTTCAAAATAAGCTCATTCTCAAGTCTTCTCTGAACTGTCCTCTTTTGTTTGAACTTTCCCTAAACTTAGGAGTTAATGACAGAGCAGCACATCCAGACTCAGTCTCATTTATGTAGAGATTAAACTCCAGTGTCATTCATTGATGTTAAAGTGCAGTTTTTCAAATGTTTGTTGCACATGCTCCCGACCAAACCAGTCCAAGTGGAAGACGATGTGAAGAGAAAGCTCCAGAGGATGAATATCACATATCACACATTTACGTTGGAAATTAATGTCCTTTAATTAGACATTGTCATGCAAAAGTTGGATTTCCCTTTAATGATGTTCAAATCTTTGTTGAGTGTTTTGTTGATGTTGGTTTCTAAATGTTTTTTGACACTCGGCCCCAAAGATTAAAACCTTGTACTGCTCACAAGCTGCAACAATTCACATATTATCGACTATCTTTCTGACTAAACTAAGATAAAAAGTGAAAAACTGTCTGATTCCTGCATCATGAATGTAAATCTTTTTGGTTTTTATGACAGTAAACTGAATATATTTGGGCTTGACATTATATAAACCAAAACAAGAAATGAATTACTGGAGAAAGTAATCAACAGATTCATGGACAAAGAAAATGTGTTTTCTAACATATATGGCTGAATTACTCCAACATTACAAGATACATACAATTTTAATACAATTTTATTTATATAACGCCAATTACAGGTCAAATTGTCTCAAGACTTTATTTTTATATTTTTTTGTCATATTTAAAATATGACAAAGTAAGAAATTTAAACCTCTTGACTAATCCAATTTATTATTTAGTTTTTAAGAGACTAATTGACAATTCAAACTTTCTTCACTAAAACTAATAAACATGAGGTCAAATAGAAGGAAGAGTTTTAAATACTGCAGTCCCACGACGACAAGAATAAAGTTTGTCAACAAAAACAAAATCTGCTGGTGGATTCCATTAAAATCCTAATAAATGATTAAAAAAAGTGTGATACTAAAGATTTGTGGTGCTAAAAATGTTAAAGTAAAGATATCAAATTGAACATCTGGATGGAGGTTGAAATAAGTTGACCTCCCTTCATTTTTCTGGAGCCAACTCCATGGATTTTATGGATGGTGGTTAAAGACCTGCTCTTCTAGTCGTCATCCTTCTAGTCACTGTAAAAAGTCAGTCCATCCTGGCCGACTTCAACACCTCTTCATGACAAGTTGTTCTGCCTCCGACCTCGTGGAAACTCAAGAAACTCGGGAAAACCTGTCGAGACTCGAGGAACTCATCGAGACTCGAAGAACTCGTCGGGCGGGGGAAGGTGTGGGGGGTGGTGGGGGGAGGTGGGGGAGTAGAGGGGGGAGGCCGCCACCCACCTCCCCGCCTACTCTCCGCCCTGACTCCACCCAGACTCCGCCTTGGCTCTGCCCATGTGGTCACTTGGAAACTACAATGCCAAAGGGACGACGAATTTATTTCTTTTCATCTGATCTGTAGCTCAGTGAGTTAAGGATTTGCCTGTGGAGCAACAGGTCGCTGGTTCAAGACCAGACACTTCTTAAATTTTCTCAAAATCCTGACAAAGACAAAGAAAGAAAGAGGCCAGTGGCGGGTCTTGAACCTGCGACCTTCCAGTTGGTAGTCTTCTTCTTATCCCCCTGAGCTACTCGCTCAGATGCTAATTCTTCTTTTTTTTGCGCATTTATCATCTATGTTTTTGTCGTTTTCGAGTTTTTTTTTAACTCAAGTCTCGACTCGACCGTTTTTCTCAGGAGGTTGGACTTCAGCCTTTGTGCTGGAGGGTGGAACCCTCAGTTCCAAGACTTTCCAAAGCCTCCACACCTCCCGAGTCCTCAGGACCTGAGCTTTCACAGTCTGAGGGCTGAAATTTTCTAAGTCCCACAGTAGTTCTCTGTTAGTTTGAACCTTCAGACAGTCTGAGGACTGAAATTTTCTAAGTCCCACAGTACTTCTCTGTTAGTTTGAACCTTCAGACAGTCCAAGGACTGATATCTTCTAAGTTCCTGAGTAGTTCTCTGTTAATTTGAACCTTCAGACAGTCTGAGGGCTGAAATTTTCTAAGTCCCACAGTAGTTCTCTGTTAGATTTAACTTTCAGACAGTCCAATGACTGATATCTTCTAAGTTCCTGAGTACTTCTCTGTTAGTTTGAACCTTTCCACAGTCTGAGGACTGAAATCTTAAAAGTTTCTCAGTACTTCTCTGTTAGTTTGAACATTTAGACAGTCTGAGGACTGAAATTTTAAAAGTTTCTCAGTACATCTCTGTTACTTTGAACTTTCTAGTTAACAGAAGCCTTAAAACTTGTGACCATGAGTCTTGATTTCACATTTATACCATCCATCTGAGTTCTTCTCAGACCTTCACCTGTGGGTTTTTTAGAAATCCTTAACAAACTTTGATTCTCTTCACTGAACAGTAAAGTTTGTGGAGATCAGAAGGTAACATTAGTTTGATCGATGCCTTCAACCTCTAGTAGACTTTATCTGGAAAGCAGTTGTCTGAAATGAGTTCTTAGTAAATCTGTCCACAACCAAACCAAGAACATAGAAAGAGGAAATGTTTGAAGAAACAACTTGATGTTTTCATTTCAGACTAGAAAACGCTTTAAGAACTTTATCTGTTTTTGCTCTTTTTGATCGTTTTATTGTCTCCTCTGTTTAATTTGATCTTCTAAAGTTTAACTGGTGCCTTTTCAAAGGTTTTATCTTTAGTTTGATTCTACTTAAATGTTTAGTTTCGCTCTTTTCTCACCTTTTATTCTGTTCTAATGTCTGATCTGATTTCGAAATGTTTTGTCTTTTTAATGTTTAATTGTTGTTTTTTCAAATGTTTTATCCTCTTGTTTGAAAATTTTCCTTTTCTTTCCTAATGTTATTATTTCATATAATATTTAATGTTATATTAAATCTTTAAGGTTTTTCTTTTTAAATGTTTTACCACCTTTTAATGTTTAATTTTCCTTTTTAATGCTTCATTGTATTTTCTGTTTAATTTCTATTTAAAGTTTTATTGTCTTTAAGATTTAATTTTCTAATTAAACATTTAATTTTTTAATTAAATGGTTTGACTTTTAAAGATTTAATAATCTAATTAAATGTTTTATATGTTTCTAAATGTGTAATATTCTTGTTTAATTGTATTTTTTAAATGTTTAATTATCTAAAATATTTCATCTTTGTTTAATATTTTTGTTTAAAAAATGTTTGTTTAATTTCATAATTACATGCTTTATATCTTCTGTTTAATTATCTAATTAAATATTTTGTCTAATATAATTTAATTGTATTTAATGTTTAATTTTCTTTTTAAAAGTTTTATTAAATTAAATGTTTTTTTCCTTTGATTTAATTGCTTTTTTACTGTAGTTTATTTCTTTAATCTCTCTTTTCTGTCAAGATTTTAACCCCAACCTTAAAAATTAAACAAACCATTCACAATGAAAATACTTCTGTTGTCACAATCAAGAGTTAGTCATTTATTCAGTTTATCAATTCAACTTTATTTGTTTAGCACCTTTCACACAGATGACAAAACTAAACAAGCAAAGAGAAAAAACTATGCTAAAACTATGATTAAAACTCAAAAAAAAAAAAAATGTAACCGTAATAAAATATGTGTCTTGGGGATGGAGGGAGTTTATTGAAGTCTTCTTGGGCTCACATGGGAAATCATTTAAAATATAAACTTGATATTCAGTCTAAGGAAACTGGAAACTGCAGAGCGACAGAAGAACCAACAATATCTCCTGTTTTCTCCTTTAAAGAGTCGACTCTTCTTGTGCTTTCACACCAAAGAACTACAGACTCTTCACAACCTGCTCAAACTCTTGGTACAGGACCTCACCACACGGGTCAAGAAGGTTTCCGTCTCATTTCTACTCTGAAGCTCACCTTCTCTGCTCAAACTGCTGACAAATGTTTCTGCTGCTCTAAAGTCTGGTCTCCAGAACTTCCTAAAAACTCTCAAAGTCTCTTCTGCTGCAGGTTGCTATGTAGAACTGTTCCAGAAAACCTCACTAAACCACATGGAGGGGCCTCAAGATAGTCGTCCAAATGAAACCATACAAAAACCAAACTAGTACAACCCAAACGCTAAAGTCTCCTGCAGCCTACCAGAGAACCTCTGAGAACAGAGAATCAGGACAAGAACTCTTACCTTCTGGACAACCAACGCTGGTTCACAAACAAGAATACAGAATGTGTCTGACCAAAAACCTCTGAAGACTCACTACAGCCAAGATAAAGACACAACTCAGCTGTACCAAATCCACTAATCACTGCACACATTAGCACCATGTGCTAACTGTGGCTAAAGAACCACCTTTACCAAGACAACTATCCAGTACAAAGCCCTAAAACACACCAAGAAACACATTAAAGACGATTTTACTGCTGGGAGCTGCAAGCCAACGCCTAAAGAACAAACTGAAGCAACGGAGCCAAACCCGGTTCAGTGAATGAAGAGACACAGAGGAAATGTTTGTCTGCAGCTAAATAAAGCAGGAAGACACTGAGCTGCTCAGGTGTTCCTGATAACACCAAGCTGCCACCTGGACAGCCAATAGGAACACAGCTTCCTGGAAGTCCAGAGGGCTGGCTTAGTGAAGGAAATTTAGTTTAAAGTTGAAGCAGAAAGTTAATAAAGAAAGTTGAAAACCACCTTCTGATCCCTGAAATCTCTGAGTTTTCACACAAAGAACACCTGAACATGTCAAACTGGTTTCATAGCAGAACCATCATTGTAAAAACGTCATAGTATGGTGTGTTGCTCAAAAAACATTAGGACCTGGCTGTCAGGGGACAAACATGTAAGAAACATGAGAACAGAGAGAACCCAACCAGTAGGTCACAGTTTATCATCATCTAATCATCTCCTGAAGTCCATATGGTGAGAGACATCAGTATCTGGTTGTTCATTTACCAGAGGATGCTTATAATCATGCTGATGTGGTCTGTACTCTACAGTATTTTAGTGACTCAATAAATGCTTAAGTTGTTTTCTTTAAAATGCTTTTTAGTTTTTAATAAACATTTAAGAGCCTATATGTAATCAATAAATGGCCTTTGCCTATCTTAAGAAAAATTCACTCAGAACTCTGATATGTTAACAGTACTAAATAAATCAATAAATACATGCATACACACAAAAATAAGTTAATACATTAACTGTGTTAAGATTTAGATTTTAAAAAAAGTTGTTTATGTTTTTGCAGAATCCAGTATCGCTCACTGGTTGGTCATTACATTTTATTAGTTTGATTTCACTGTTTAAAATGATGCCACCTCTTTTCAGACAGAACCTGTGATAATAAAACAATACAACATTTTTAGTTCCATTTTAATAAAGCACTTAAAACTTTAAATATGGCTAAATGCTTTTTTCAAAATTAAATATATCACTCCTTAGGTGGTAGTGGCCCCAAGTTCAGTAAAGTTGGAAAGATATTCACAGATTTGGACTTCCAGCATCAATAACTCATTAGATATAGGTTGTCAAAACATAAACGGTGCCTCTTTCCCATTGTTGCAAGGCAGACAATGTGCTACAAGCCCAGTTTTATCAAAAGTAGCTGTCTTTCATGCTACAGGAATAACATTGGTGTCTATGGAGTGAACAGGGTCCGTCTGTTGGCGAAGACGCCAACATCTCTGGTTCACATCATCTCTCTCCCCCTCACTCGCTGTCATCTTTCCACTCACTGTCAGTCTGTAATAAAGGAATAAAAATGCCTCCCAAAGATGCTTTAAAAGTCAGCTTCCTCAAGAGCTGTGCTGCTTTTACTTGACTGTCTCCTCTCCAGATTGCAGTTGTAATTGTGATAGGATGCTCAGATGCAAGTCGTAGCCCGATAGCCACGTTCACAGACCAGCAGCGAAAGGGCACATTTTCATCTCCAAAATACTTTCAATTCACGCAGATGCATCTTCACCCGAGTCCTGAGCACAACTGCATGTGTGTGCATTTGTATAAAATTTTGCGAAAAAGGTTGTGTATTCAACACACCCTGGGTGCCCCTGAGGTCGAAGTTATTATCAGTTCTATCTCGTCTGGACATACTGTACCGTGTGTTACCTTCAGTGTTGGTTAAAGCAGGTGAAGGTTTCAATCCACACTTCTTTTCCAACTCTAAATACATTGAAAGGTTAAAAAAAAACTTCTTCTTAGGTGTCTTGCGTAATCGCGTTGATGACCATGTCGTTCCACTTTTCTCTGTCATACGTTGCATGTATACTTCTGGTTGGACTAGCATAGATTTTCTTGGCATCTTACAGCAGTGGTTTGCCATTGCCTTGTGCTGTCTATATACCCATAGATGGAGCTATTTAAGTCATAGCTGGCACCCTTTCACGTCCTACCACTCCGGGTCAGAATGGACCTGAGAACAATGACAATTAAGTGTTTGTTCCACATTCCCCAAAGCCCGCAGGTGAGCCTTGTAACCAGATGCAGTTTAACGTCATGCCGAGGACAAACAAAAGCCAAGACAAAAAAAATTATACAATATAAACAGCATCCTGATCTAAACTTGAAGAATCAGTACACACTTGTTATTTGTGAACACTGTAGACACATATAACAGTCAGAGGCAGCATGAGGTAAAAATAGATTTACTGAGAGGGAAACTGTACCAGACTTGCATCATGTCAAACTTGCTAGAGTTTTTATTTTGAAGTGTCCAAGTTGTGCAAAAAAACTGAAAAAACAACAGTGAACAAGAGCATTAGGAGCAGTGATGAGTCAGTGGAGCGGATGTGAATCATATTCACTTAGTGGCACTTTAAATACAATCACATTTTAAAGATAAGTGATGACATGAATAGGAATAGCTTACATTTATGCATATCAGGTTTAC
This sequence comes from Amphiprion ocellaris, assembly GCF_022539595.1. Taxonomy (NCBI): domain Eukaryota; kingdom Metazoa; phylum Chordata; class Actinopteri; family Pomacentridae; genus Amphiprion; species Amphiprion ocellaris. Next base: position 9,018,488 of record NC_072775.1, on the reverse strand, counting down.
AGCGAGCCATGGGTCTGGAGTTCAGTGCTGCTGTGGAGGTTTGGGAACCACAGATTGTCTGCAGGTATCGCTGCAGCTAGAATGATGGTTCTCGGTAAAAAGCTGTCTGGGTTTGTATTGTTTCTTAGAAGAAATGTTTTCTTTTTGGAAAAGGTGGTTAACAAGATGTGCAGGTTCAACAATAATCCTTCCTCGCCCTTCTTTCACCCTGATGACCACCTGCTTGTTCAGTGTCTGGCAGAAACAGACGATGGAGAACGACTGTTTTCTACGAGAAAAGACCAACATTTTAGAAGTGCAATGTGAAACTTTAAAGTAATCTCTCTTAGCGTCATTTAAATGATGCATCAGTCAATTCAGCGCATCACAGATTTGACTTAGAGCCACAGAGGTGTCTGTTGTAATAACTGCAGGGATTCTCGTGCTGGTTTTGATAGACAGAACTTTGGCAGCAGCTTAGAGTAACAAAAGCACAGAAGACAGTAATCACACTTGTACAGGGAGATCATTATTTGCTGAGCTCGCTCAATTATTTGCAGGATTTCTTTAAAAGCCAAGGCCTGTGAGTCTCCATTTATCTTTTATTTTGAGATACGCGCTGTGCTCCTGACTGGGGCCTCGAACTCATGAACACACAAAGTTGGAAGAAAAAGAAGGAAGAAGGACGTTTCTGTTTAGCTTTTCTTGAGAGTGGTGCATTAACCCACTAGTGGTGCCCTGGGGCAAAAATCAGTTCAGCCCGCTGCCTGTGCATTGTCTATGTACTCTGTCACACTGAAATAATCCTCCAATACAGTTCATGCAGGAGAATACACATGGCAGCTTAATTATATCTTGCCTGGAAGGTGTAAAGCCGACCAGTCGTCCCGTGTTGGAAAACTACCTGCCTCAAGGTTTGCTGTGTGTGAAATAGTTTGTGGTAATTTGATTAGACACAGTTATTCTGGAATGTAAACTACACAAGCACAATGTCCATCAATGTTCAATTACTTATTTCAGTCCTGAAGGAAGCCTATCTATCTCCAGCTCCTCGTGAGATAAGCAAGAGTTTTCCCAAGACAGGTGCGACATCCATAGTCTCTCTCCAACATGTTTTGGGTCTTAAGGAGGCTACCAATACCACCTTAGTTGACTCCTTTTAGTGAAAAGGAGCAGGAGTTTCATTCCAAGCTCCCAAACTCATTTCCAGGCCATTATCTAAGCACACTGACAGCCGTTGAGGTCTGAAACTTAAATCGGCCAATAAACTGAGAACTTTTCATGCTCAGCTTCTTCTTCAGCACAACAGTTTGGTAAAACATTAGTATTACTGTGGTCTCTTCAGAAACCCAACTATTGATCTTAAATTCTGTATCATCCTAACTCACAAACAAGACCTCAGTGTACCTGAACTCTCATTTGAAGGAATGACTCTCATAAAGCAAAGACAACAACCTACTGCTCTTCAGACACACCATCCCAGGTCCCATCTTTTACATTAAAAATCTGTATGAAAATAATGGAAATTATCTGTAAAATAATTAGATTTTTTTGTGGACTTAATTACAGCAAAACTGTAATTTTATGGAATCGCATTGTACAAGAAAAAGCACGACAATTTGTAAAAATACAGATTTTTGATGTGGACATTTGTTTATTTTAAGACTCTTCTGTAATTAAACAAATTACAAAAAAAATCTGTAAAATATCAGTCAAGTTTTTAAACCATTTTTCATACAACAATAGACATGATTTTTCATTCAAATAACAGCAACTATGTGCAAAATAACAATTTTTACTGATTAAAATGTGTAATTGAATGGGCAAACATTGTAAAATAATAAATCTATAATTTTAACAAGACTGGGGAAATCTGTGGGAAAAAACATTAAACTGTTCAAAAAGTATTATCGTTCAAAACATCAAAAAAAAACTAAAAAAAAAACTTCAGTACATAGTCTTCTTACTCAAAACAGTAACTGAGTCAAGATATAATTGAGGGACTTTTGAACTTCATAGGTTATATCTTGCATACATTTTTATTAAAAGTAAAAAGAGAAAAAAAAAAAAAAATATATATATATATATATATATATATAAGAACTTCAATTTCAATTTTAGTCAATTCTATATATAATATTTAGAAGAATCTTTCTGTAAAAACGCCTTGTGGTGTTTGGTTATAGTCGGCCATGTTGATTTTAGGCCTAAAACAGCAAAAATGTCAACTATGATACCCGTCAACTATGTTACAAAAGTCCTGCAATTATATATTGATCCAACTGCTCAAACACACTGAAGACATGAGACCATGACCATCTCCATACACGGCAATGTGATTACTATTTGATCATCCTCATAAAAAAAAGTATGAACCCACTTTATTGGACTCTCTCCACAGCATGGTTCCCCCTTAAATCCAAAAAGACCTGGTGACAAGGCACATTTTTACTGACAATATCCTCAACTTCTGGGCTTATGTCTGACTTTAGCTCTAAAGAGGTATAAAGACTGGATTTTTGGTATTACAAAATCAAGATTCGGCCCCAGGTTTTGGTGGAAATGCAGGACCCTTGACCTCAACCTTTGACCTCTCAGTTGAATTTTAATCAGCGTTGCTATGAAACATCGTACCAAAACACCTGACCTGGAGCAGCCGCCTCCCTCCGGTAATCCAGGGCCATGATAGGTGTCCACTTTTTCTGCTTGGCATTCCACTCTGTGTTCTAGCAGAGTTCCTGTCAGGGCATCAAAAAAACTTCAACTTTAGCATCATTTTCAGTATTCAGTCTATGTTTCCTGGTGATGCCTGAGGCTGGATGGTTCCGGTGACCATCAATGTAATCATGAAGGTGTTGGAGCTCTTTAATTTCTCCTCTATCTGACCCTGGATGAACCACCCCGACCCTGTATCATATTTAATACCTATTGCTCATCTGTTAGATCTAAGTCTTGTCTTTGATCAGGTTTATGTGTCTCTTTGTCACCTCCTCCGCCATGCTCAGCGTGATTCTAATTGACAGTATTGAAGAGCAGTTACATGAAAGCGAAATGTTGTAATGCAGGAGGGACAAATGGAAGCTGCAGCAACAATGTGTGTCCTTGGAGAGCTGGGGAGTGTGTTGGTAATATAACCTGCATCACAAACACCCCTGTGTGGGTCTGACAGGTGAGACGTGAGATTAATGGTGTCTTTTTGCTCTCACAGAAAGTCACTGAAGGCTGCTGTGATTGGCAAAAGATTCAAGGTCATGCAGTCCTTTTATATGTCAAAGGTTGAGGCAATAGATGTAGAATAACCATAAAATCCATTCTGCATCAACTTTGAGCATCGGCCGCTGTAAATGTGCAACAGATTTCAGTCATCAGAGGTCAACAAAGTGCTAAAACTGCACCGTATGAGTCAATCTACATAGATACATTAATAAAAGACAGAAATAGGCCAGGAGGATGACGCAGTGGCGCAGCAATAAGCTTTGACATCTCAGCCCCCGCTGTGTTCTCCAGTATGGAGTTTGCATGATCTCCTATTCAGAATTCCTTAGCGTGCTCGGCTTCACTTTCCTCACAAGATGAATAGACAGCCTTGAAATTACCCATCGGTCTGTCTACCTGTATTAGTCCTGTGATGGATCCGTGGCCCGTCCTGGGAGTTATTTTGCTTCCTGCCCGTTGTGTGCTTATATAGGCTCCACTACGTCCCTGCAGAGGCATCAGACGGTAAAGAAAATGAACGCTAAAGAACTACTTTCATGTTTGGTGTTTGATATTTATAGCTTCATTGTGGGTTACACTTGGTTTCTGCAGAATTTAGGGCCTTGGAGAATTGCGTACTAGATGGCAGACCAGATGATAGACAAACATGCATACATACACTGCAAATAAATCATCTGGTAATAAGGGTGCCAAAAAAAAAAATTTTAAAAACTATGGAATGCTGCAAAGTTCAAAAACTAAAAGAACAGAAAAAAAAACAAACAAAAAAAAACTCAAGGAAAAACAATAATTGTAAACAGCTGCACAATAATTCGATTTTCAATGGATTTTTAATGCGGTAAAATGGTGTAATGTTACAGTCACACATTATGAAAGAATAAATTATTACTTGTCAAAATACAGATTTTTGACGTGGACATTAAATACAGTTTGGTCTTTTTTTTTTTTTTTTTTTACAGATAACATGTCATTTTTACTAGATATTCTCTATAATTTAAACAAAAAACTAACAGTTAATATCCATAATATACATCTATTTTAATGTATTTAAATATAGCAAAACATTTTAATTTTACAGTAACACAAAATGCAGATTTTTGATATGGAGATTATGTTTTTTTCCCATTCAAGATGTAAATTTCTACAATTGTACAAGATTTATCTGTAATTTAACAGCACTGAAATATTATGAATAATGTCTGTTTAATATCTGTTTAACTGAAAAATTATCATTTTCAGTTTAAACACAATAAAGACAGTGTATAATGTTACAATCAAACAATGTAAAAATACAGATTTTTGATGTGGACATTTGTTTATTTTAAGACTCTTCTGTAATTAAACAAATTACAAAAAAAATCTGTAAAATATCAGTCAAGTTTTTAAACCATTTTTCATACAACAATAGACATGATTTTTCATTCAAATAACAGCAACTATGTGCAAAATAACAATTTTTACTGATTAAAATGTGTAATTGAATGGGCAAACATTGTAAAATAATAAATCTATAATTTTAACAAGACTGGGGAAATCTGTGGGAAAAAACATTAAACTGTTCAAAAAGTATTATCGTTCAAAACATCAAAAAAAAACTAAAAAAAAAACTTCAGTACATAGTCTTCTTACTCAAAACAGTAACTGAGTCAAGATATAATTGAGGGACTTTTGAACTTCATAGGTTATATCTTGCATACATTTTTATTAAAAGTAAAAAGAGAAAAAAAAAAAAAAAAAATATATATATATATATAAGAACTTCAATTTCAATTTTAGTCAATTCTATATATAATATTTAGAAGAATCTTTCTGTAAAAACGCCTTGTGGTGTTTGGTTATAGTCGGCCATGTTGATTTTAGGCCTAAAACAGCAAAAATGTCAACTATGATACCCGTCAACTATGTTACAAAAGTCCTGCAATTATATATTGATCCAACTGCTCAAACACACTGAAGACATGAGACCATGACCATCTCCATACACGGCAATGTGATTACTATTTGATCATCCTCATAAAAAAAAGTATGAACCCACTTTATTGGACTCTCTCCACAGCATGGTTCCCCCTTAAATCCAAAAAGACCTGGTGACAAGGCACATTTTTACTGACAATATCCTCAACTTCTGGGCTTATGTCTGACTTTAGCTCTAAAGAGGTATAAAGACTGGATTTTTGGTATTACAAAATCAAGATTCGGCCCCAGGTTTTGGTGGAAATGCAGGACCCTTGACCTCAACCTTTGACCTCTCAGTTGAATTTTAATCAGCGTTGCTATGAAACATCGTACCAAAACACCTGACCTGGAGCAGCCGCCTCCCTCCGGTAATCCAGGGCCATGATAGGTGTCCACTTTTTCTGCTTGGCATTCCACTCTGTGTTCTAGCAGAGTTCCTGTCAGGGCATCAAAAAAACTTCAACTTTAGCATCATTTTCAGTATTCAGTCTATGTTTCCTGGTGATGCCTGAGGCTGGATGGTTCCGGTGACCATCAATGTAATCATGAAGGTGTTGGAGCTCTTTAATTTCTCCTCTATCTGACCCTGGATGAACCACCCCGACCCTGTATCATATTTAATACCTATTGCTCATCTGTTAGATCTAAGTCTTGTCTTTGATCAGGTTTATGTGTCTCTTTGTCACCTCCTCCGCCATGCTCAGCGTGATTCTAATTGACAGTATTGAAGAGCAGTTACATGAAAGCGAAATGTTGTAATGCAGGAGGGACAAATGGAAGCTGCAGCAACAATGTGTGTCCTTGGAGAGCTGGGGAGTGTGTTGGTAATATAACCTGCATCACAAACACCCCTGTGTGGGTCTGACAGGTGAGACGTGAGATTAATGGTGTCTTTTTGCTCTCACAGAAAGTCACTGAAGGCTGCTGTGATTGGCAAAAGATTCAAGGTCATGCAGTCCTTTTATATGTCAAAGGTTGAGGCAATAGATGTAGAATAACCATAAAATCCATTCTGCATCAACTTTGAGCATCGGCCGCTGTAAATGTGCAACAGATTTCAGTCATCAGAGGTCAACAAAGTGCTAAAACTGCACCGTATGAGTCAATCTACATAGATACATTAATAAAAGACAGAAATAGGCCAGGAGGATGACGCAGTGGCGCAGCAATAAGCTTTGACATCTCAGCCCCCGCTGTGTTCTCCAGTATGGAGTTTGCATGATCTCCTATTCAGAATTCCTTAGCGTGCTCGGCTTCACTTTCCTCACAAGATGAATAGACAGCCTTGAAATTACCCATCGGTCTGTCTACCTGTATTAGTCCTGTGATGGATCCGTGGCCCGTCCTGGGAGTTATTTTGCTTCCTGCCCGTTGTGTGCTTATATAGGCTCCACTACGTCCCTGCAGAGGCATCAGACGGTAAAGAAAATGAACGCTAAAGAACTACTTTCATGTTTGGTGTTTGATATTTATAGCTTCATTGTGGGTTACACTTGGTTTCTGCAGAATTTAGGGCCTTGGAGAATTGCGTACTAGATGGCAGACCAGATACACTGCAAATAAATCATCTGGTAATAAGGGTGCCAAAAAAAAAAATTTTAAAAACTATGGAATGCTGCAAAGTTCAAAAACTAAAAGAACAGAAAAAAAAACAAACAAAAAAAAACTCAAGGAAAAACAATAATTGTAAACAGCTGCACAATAATTCGATTTTCAATGGATTTTTAATGCGGTAAAATGGTGTAATGTTACAGTCACACATTATGAAAGAATAAATTATTACTTGTCAAAATACAGATTTTTGACGTGGACATTAAATACAGTTTGGTCTTTTTTTTTTTTTTTTTTTACAGATAACATGTCATTTTTACTAGATATTCTCTATAATTTAAACAAAAAACTAACAGTTAATATCCATAATATACATCTATTTTAATGTATTTAAATATAGCAAAACATTTTAATTTTACAGTAACACAAAATGCAGATTTTTGATATGGAGATTATGTTTTTTTCCCATTCAAGATGTAAATTTCTACAATTGTACAAGATTTATCTGTAATTTAACAGCACTGAAATATAATGAATAATGTCTGTTTAATATCTGTTTAACTGAAAAATTATCATTTTCAGTTTAAACACAATAAAGACAGTGTATAATGTTACAATCAAACAATGTTAAAGATAAAATTACCATTTGTAAATACGACTAATTATTATTTTATTTATTATTATAGTTTATTATTTATTAAATTTTTTTAGTTAACATGTACATTAATACTTTTTTCCTTGGATTTACAAGTTGTTATCTATAATTTATCAGTACAGGGTAAATCTGTAAAATAACAGTATAATTACGGTTAAAAATTGTTTAAAAAATCTTTTACAGTGCACAAAGACGTAACAGAAGTCACGACTTACATTTGATATCCAAAGGTTCTTTAAGATAAAATTCGCTGTTCCATGCATGCATGTTTAATCTGTGTTGATTCATTGCTGCATCAGTCTGGATGAAAGTCTGAGAGCATCCTCATCCTTAGATTGAACTCTAAATCGAGCACTGCTCATTGTCTGTCTGATTGTATCCTCGCTATTTTTCCTTTTTCCATTTCTATAACAAGTTCAGGTCATCGTGACCTGAAAATGTTTTAGTTTCTGACTCCAAACTGCTTTTTTTTTTTTTTTTTAAATTGAAACACTGGCCCTGTGCCCTTCAAAACCCAGCAGAAGTGAGAGGAGCTGAAAGTCCGTCTGAATCACCAGCCGGCTCCCATCAGATGCCCTCCAAACACCGCCGTGCCAGGAGAGAATTGGCTGTTCGTAAAGGCCGCTCTGGATGTGTGAAGCTCATAGATCCTGCAGCTGATCAGCACATAGGTGTCAGGGGGAGGCAGTTTTCTGGGATTTACACAGCAAACAGATTTGATGAGTGCAATGACATTGGATGTTTAGTTTTTATTCAGTTGCCTAGCAACAGCAGCACAGACAGGACAAAGAGGATTTTAGAATGTTGGAATGTGACATCACAGAGGATGTCAGAAGGTTTTTAAATAGGGCACAACGGAAAGACAGAAATCACTTGAGAGCAAGCAAAGAAACTCGCATCGCCTGATAGAGATCAGCAGTCGACAAGCCACAAGCTACGAGCAAGAACCATGTCATACAGACACAACGCAAGCAGACACCATGGAGGTTTCAATAGCCCTCCTGGACGTGAGAATATACCTTCAGACCTCAGTGGGATGCAGCAATCCTTGGACGCCTCCATCCGTCGCATTAAAGAGCTGCTCGGTGAGAAGAGGCGCTTCATTCAGCAAGCTGAGGCCGACAGCTACCGGATCAGCCAACTAGAGGCCCTTCTGGAAAAGAGCCAGAAGAGATGTAAAGAGCTGGAGATGGAAAAAATCCAGAACAACACCAACCAGCTGAAGGAGGACGATTCTTCCAACAGCGAGTCCATGTCATGGGGAGACATCATGGACTTTAAAGATGAGCTGATGCAGAAAGACGAGGAGATCCACAGACTGTCTGAACTGCTGAAAGACAATGGAAAAGTCCAGACAGAAGATGTTGCAGAAGAGACTGAAAGACTGAGAGAGCAGAATAAAAAGCTTCAGGAGGAAAATGAACTGCTGAAGAAAGAGAAGCTGGATCTGGAGTTGAACCTGAGGAGCATGCACACAAACAAGATGCTCACAGAGACGAGACTCAGACAACAGAAGAAGAAACTGGAGGCGCAGAACATGAAGCTTGAGACCAAAAATAAAGAGCTGCTGGACACCAACAAAAAATTGGCTCTGAGTGAAACTGTGGTAGAACACAGACTAACCAGGCTGAGAGAGGAGAAGCAGCTCCAAGACCAAAGTAAAGAAGAAGAAATCCAGAGGCTGAACCACATCAACAACTCTCTGTCTGTGACGGTCTCCACCATCCAAGGTCAGATGCTGGTTCAGGAGACCCAACACCAGCAGAGAGAGGAAGAGAGGAAGAATCAGCTAAGTCATCTGCAAAAGCTTCAAGAGGAGATGGAACTGGAAAAACGAGACATGGAGGAGACGATTAAACAGTTTGTAGAGAAAGAGGAAGAATACGTCAGAGAAGAAGAAAAAAAGAAGAAGAAAAAGAGTTTCTGGCGCAGTTTTTTCCCAAAGAAAAAACACGAGATGAAGGTGAAGGAGGCTGCTGGATGTTCAATCTAATTTCATCTGCCTTCCCCTTCTCCTCACCCTTCTTCCTATATATATATATATTTATATATATATAAAAATCTAAAAAAAATAAAGAACAAAAAAAACATACAATTTCTGCATGTGTAGATGAGGCTACGTCCCTGAAGAATGTTGCATTTCAGGGTTTTCAGGTCTTGAAAATTTCTCAAAATGAGCTGAAGTGAAATTATTTTCAGGTGATGCAGCTTGTAAATGATCAAATAGTGGAGTTTTCAAAAGGTTTAAGTTGAATTTTTCACATTTTATTCCTTTTATGAAGCTTAACAGGTTGAAATCTCAGACTTTTTTTTTTTACCACTTTTAATATTGTGTTTTGTGTGTAGCAGCTGTATTTTATGTTGTTGTTTCCTTCTAAAAGACGTTTTCTTGTATTCATAAAGCTTTCCAGTAACATCTACACAGAGTACTTTGTGAAGTTCTACTGTTTTCATGGTGTAGTTAAATGATGGATTCTTCTAAATAAAGGTGTCTTTACACTACAATCACTGAGACACATTCACTGAACTCAGGTGATCTTAATTTCACTAAATGTGTGACTTTTAGCACAAACTGAGTTGAATTTGTCACTTTAAAGGGTTGAATACTTATGGAATCACTTATTTTATGTTTCTAATGAATTTACATTATTCTATAGAAATTCATTTTCATGTCAACATGAAAGAGTCTTTTTTTTCTGTCAGTTCATGTTAACGCTGTTGCCACAATTTCATGCCATGTCATATGATACAAAACAGCTGAAAATCCACCAAAGTCTGTTGTTATGTTGTTTTTCTGTTTACTTTGCCTCATGAACAAATATCCACTGGCATTTCATTTGATCACAAATAATGAATGTTCTTCTGTGCCTTCGTAGATATCTTTGATAAATAAAACAACAAAAAGAAGCTTTCTGGCTTTTCTTTGTGCTATTATTTGTGAAAGTCTGAAAACAGAGATGAGTGTCTGGATGCAAACTTGCTCTAACTACACAAGATCAACATCAAGGCCAACTTAAAGCTGCTTTTTCACTTTTTAATATTAAGACTAAATGAGCATTCTGCATGTTATCTGAAAGGAATCACTTATAGTCAGCGGAGAAAAATACATGAATACAATTACTTAAGCATAATTTTGACTTCCCAATGTAATGATACTTCATACTTCCACTTCATTAAATTTCAGAGCAAAACATTTTACTATATCTCTACTCCATTACATTTACCTGACAACTTTAGTTACCTTTTGAAGTCAGATTAAGAACCAATGGATACTTGAACAAGCTCCTAAAACACTGTCAAAGATTAAACCAGTGGTCTCCAACCTTCTTGGTTTCTGACATCTTACAAAAAGAATTGCATAGTTGGGGGTCACAGTTCAAATATCTGAGTTGCTAAAGCTCATTTTGTGCAAAATTCAGACCATTTGGAGCATCAACATCTCAGAACAAAACAAACACGTCGGTCACATTTCTCACCTCCCTTCAACTAGGAAGATTGTGTAAACAAGAACCAACAAAAAAATTTATCAAGCCTCAACCGTTAGCTCATGCTAGCATTGTAAAACACACTGAATGGTCAGAGTCAAATTAAGTAATGTTATCTTCACTTCACCTGTGTCCATCTCTGCTCTGTTCTGTGTGTTTCTGTTCCTATGATACATCAGATTGGAGCAAATTCATATGTGGAAACAGACTCACAAAACTAAAGCAGAACAGACACAAGGGAAGGAGGAGAAACAAGGAGAGACTAAAAACAGCACTACAGACTACACAGAGCTGAAGTGAAATGAATGCATTAAGGTTAGGTAAACTGACAGCTCTGTCACCATTGGTGTGTGAATGAGCGAATGAGAAACACTGTAAAACACTTTGAGTACCACTAACTTAGAAAGGCATGATGTACACTTCCGTTCAATCGTTTGGGGTCACTTAAAAATGACCTTATTTTTGAAGGAAAAACATTTTTTTTCAAATGAAGATAACATTAATCAGAAATATAATGGTAAATAACTATTCTGGCTGGAAACGGCTGATTTTTAATGGAATATCTCCATAGGGGTACAGAGGAACATTTCCAGCAACCATCACTCCTGTGTTCTAATGCTACATTGTGTTAGCTAATGGTGTTGAAAGGCTAACTGATGCTTAGAAAACCCTTGCACAATTATGTTAGCACATGGATAAAAATGTGAGTTTTCATGAAAAACATGAAATTGCTTGGGTGATCCCAAAACTGACACTTTTACTTCAATACTTTTGCTAAATTTTGCAGTTAAAAATTGCGGATTTTTATGTACTTTATGCAGAACTTTTACTTGTAACAGAGTTTTTTTTTTACATTCCTGTGTTGGTACTTTAACTTTCGTAAGGGATCTGAATAATTCCACCACTTCCTTTAGTGACAAGTCCAGAATGCATAAACAGCTAACTTGCAGATTTAGGGAGCTTTTCTAGATTATTTTAGCTTGACCAGAATCAAAGATATAAATCATTTTCTCAAGAGCCTTTAAAGGCCTAAGCAGATGTAAAAGTAAATGCTGGCATGCCTTTAAGTATTATGGCCTGACATATAAAACAATAAGAACACAATGACAACAAAAGAATATCATTAATCTCATCTGAATGTGTGACTAATCAATCTGCCTATTTTCACCTATAAAGTAAAAGTAGAGTGAACAGTGGACTTGCTTTGCTCTCCATCAGATCCTGAGGAGAATATCTGACTCTCTTGATTCTAAATGCCTCAGTATATTATTTTATCAGCTCGGTGACAACATTAAGTAGATATTACACCACAACGTATCACTGTTTTAATAAAAGAAATACCCTTTTTGGATAAAAACAACCACAGTAAAAGCTCAGTGTGCACTATGATTGCGGTGCCAGATTGGTGATTTGAGCAGCAGAAGCTGAGCTCAGAATAAAACCAATAATCCTGTAAAGCATGAATTTTGTTGATATAGTGATTCCAGGCAGCATCTATGTGCTTGAACATTTGATGATTTCATCGTTTGACATTTTTTTCAGGGTGACAGTAGCATCGGTCATTGCCTTCCAACACAATAGGGCTGACAGCAGCCTCTTGTGTGAAACAGATGGGTGCATGTGAACTCCAGAAATAGCTCCATCATTTTCATGTAGCTTCATGAAGAACAATGGAAGTAGGTTCACCATGCTGAGCCCTTAAAGTAGATCCTGGAGTTTCTTTTCTGAAGTCTTCTTTTCTGATCCTTTAAACCAAGTCTCCAACGACTAATTCTATTTTTATTAATACTACAATTAATACTGATTTAATCAGTCAAAGTAAATCGACGGAGGATATTGTCTAGGATGAGCCATGGCTGCATTGTCATGTCAGGAATGATGCAAATATCAAAAAATGCTGGATTTTGTACCTTTATGAGGGTCAAATGTAGCCCCTCGTATCAAATGAAAACATACTTAAATTGTGCTTTCAAACCAAAGTGCCTCATGCTTTAAAATGAGAAAATCGATGTTACTTATTACCTCAGTATATTTGCCAACATTGCTTTATATTGTTTTATTCTCACTTTATTTTAGGAATGTGTCGTACATTTATCATACTGCCTTCGACTTTTTAGGCACCACATTTCTCGTTATTTTTTTCTGAGCAATATCTGACACAAGAATGTCCTTCTTTCCTTCTTATCCTTCTTTTTAATAAAGTTTTACCTCGTCTCATCTGAAAATGTTTTTGTTTCATGAAAAGTGGAAAACTGTTCTCATCTATGGATGTGGAGACCTTAATACAGTACATCCAATCAGATCTTGCCACAGTGCTCCGTCATAAGCAGAGATTCTTCTTCTAAGCTCTTATGTCAACTTTATGGAAGTGCAGGAAAAATTTCTCTAAGGAGGCAAAGTGCATCGTTTCATAGTTAATCATTTCATCACATGGCCTCAACTCAATGCATTTAGGCATGTAGACGTGGTCAAGACAACTTGATGAAGTTCAAACCAACACCCACTGTCCAGTTGGGAAGTCCAGTGACACCCAAGCTTCAGCTTCCTCATAGACAGCTTTACATTTTCTCCTAGCATTTGCTGATATTGGACTGAATCCATCTTACCTTCCAACCGCTGCAGGTTTCCAGTGCCAGAAAATGCAAAGCAGCCCCAGAGCATCACCAGACCACCATCATACATCACTGCAGGGTGTTCTGTTCAGCATATACCTCATTCTTCCTCCTCCAGACATACCGCTGATCCATAGGCCCAAAAAGTTCCAGTTTTGTTTCATCGCTTCCCAAAACTGCTGTGGCTTATTTCTATGGTTTCAAACGTATTGAAGGTGACTTTTCTTGTGCTTTTGGGTCAGTAGTGGTTTCCGTCCTGGAGTTCGGGCATGGAGATCTTCATCGTTTAGTTATGTGCTTTACTGTAGACACTGAAACCTCAATTCCTGCTGCCACCACGTCTTGCTGCAGGTCTTTTGCAGCACCTCGAGGGTTTTGGCCACCTGCCTCGACAGACATCTGGTGGCAGCTGTTGATAGCTTCTTCTTTCTGCCACATCCAGGTAGTGTAGACACTATTCCTTTAACTTTGAATTTGTGAACTTTGCTTCCAACAGTATCTCTAGGAACATTCAGTGTCTTTGCTATCTTTTTGTATCTTTTTCCTTGTTTGTGCAAGGAATTGAGCTCCTCTCTAAAAATTTTTGAGACATTTCTCTTACCTTAACACATTTCTAACATGCAATCAAATGTCACTATGCCAAGCCAGTCTCAGGTATTTGTGTTCTATCTCAAGCACATCTAATGAAAGTGCTCTACAGTGCTCTTATGTAGGATTCCATTCACGGGATTGAATCATTTTGAGACAGAAGTGGTCATTTAAGGGGGCACGTTGTTTTGAATTTGGAGAAACCACCTGTAATATTAGTTGTGTTGAATTATAGAAATAAATATCAAAAACAACTGAAAGTTTGTATATATATATATATATATATATATATATATATATATATATATATATATATACACACACATATTGGCCTACAAACAGCCAGGGACAGTTCCTCTTTTGGCCAGTGTAATCTAAACTTTTGTAGACTGTAATTCTTGTTTGTACTGTCCCCTGTGATGAGGAAGGATTTTTTTGAAGGCACTGAAAATGCTCCGTCCTAATTTGGTAATTTCTGCTGTGTTTTCACTGAGGTAATTAGAGCTGAGCTGGACCCTGTCATGCTGGGATGACAACAACACAGTTTATCCTAGATGAGGCTCCCAAATGACACACAAGAAAACAGTTTCCACCACTTTAGCAATAATGACATCAGGGAAGAGAACTTTCCATCTATGGGGACACTTGTTATATGTATCATAATCTGGTTGAATTTCCACACAAGTCACAAAAGTTTTAACGCCAGCAGTGAATCATCCCTCCAGAAGAGTTCCAGAGACTTTGGAGAATCAATGCCAAAGAGAAATGAAGCTGTTTTGGTGGCATGTGGAGGCCCAACACTTATAATATACTTCATGCTGTTTTTGTCCTTTAATTTGTCACACATCTGTACTTGTAGATAGCAAGATATGGTGTTCTGCTGTAAAATGTCATGATAAAATCTACACTTACACTATAACATATAAGTCAGTGCCAAATCAGACATAATAATGGAAATATGGAGCAGAGTTTATGAAGTTCTGTAAAATAGTTTGGTTGGATTTAAATCATTTCCTCTGTTGTCAGACCTGAGAATTTTTGTATTTTCACCATATCATCTAGAAAACCATTTTAAGGCTTCAACATCTCCAGAAATACAGCTTCCACAGCCATTAAATCTGGTGAGGACACAGACACAATTAATTGCAGCAAATCCAAACGATCAAATGGCTCCAGCAGAGGCCAATTTTCTAATTACTGCCAGCTGAAAATAGAAAGAACGTGCAACATTTTCAAACAAGGGTGGTATTAGGACCCTAGAGATTTACATGTCAGTGTATTTATTTGGATGAATACATATTTCCAAGTAAAACTGTCATCTTTAGTGGGCATTTTTACCAACTTTTGAGGCCTCTAATATCAGTTGAATTGTCTGCCAAGGTTCCAGTTTTTTGCTATTTTAACATGCCAAAATGGTTAAATTGGTCCGACCACAAACACTGGTGTGCGTAGAGATCTATATATTGATGTTATCTGTGTAAAGTTATGTTCCCATACCTACTGTACATTGACATGAACAGTGAACAAAGAAATGGATGATAATTCAACACAAATCACAAAAAATCTAATCATGTTTTATGTTGTTCCTCTACAACAAGAGAAAGTAAAGCAAAAGAGCCATTATGTCTTAATGGTGGCATTTCATTTATTTGCAGAAATGTTTTTGTTGTTTTTCATTGGTCCTAATGTCAAGTTTGTGTAACCCACTTCTGAGTATGTACACATTGTTACCTAGGTTCGTAGGAGCTAGGAGTAATAGCAATAACCACTGGACACAGGTATATGTTGTTATTGTGAACTTTTAGTGTTAGAAACTATTTAAACAGTACACAACATCATTACAATATAATACCTATGAGCCCAATAAACTGAGAAAAAAACATAAAATGTCCATTTGAAGTTATTCCTGTGGAACTGGTTCGTTGTTGATCCAATCAAAGTTCAAGTCAAGAAGTCAAGGGAGTAGTCAAAGTCAAGGAAAAGTATCCAAGTAGACTCTCGTTGGTGTTGGTCAGTGGGACTGATACAATCTTACCACAGAATCCGCTGGATGGTGTGGTGGAGACTCAAAGCTCGACTGGGAGGCTCGCCATCAACTGGATCGCTGGTCAGCCTTGTTGGACACATGGACTGGAGCTTCACATTTTCCAGGCATCAAATAAGACCTGACCTGTATTTACAAAACAGGTCTATAGTCCGGGTTCTAATGCAATGTCATCCAAAGAGATTCAGCCAAAGTGTTGTACAACATTAAAATGCATCTTCTCTGTTAGGAAAACAACATACTATAGTCTACAAGTTGATGGCCATAGTTATTTTCATAATAAATGCTGCCAAATAGTGTCAGAATATACCATTTTAACCAATTGTAATTACAATAAAGCGCAATTGTATGGTCACATTTTACCAATGAATTCACTTATTTATAAAGGACACATTACCCTTTAAGGTAAAGTGAGTAACTTGTATTCTTCCACATGTGTTGTCTCCCTTTTATCCCTTTTGAGCATAGGATTTGAGATTTTTAATGAAATAAATGAATTACATTGTTTTTAATTAACAAATTTAACAAATTACAGCTTTGCTGCTTTTATCCATCTTAATTGACTTAAAATTACATTTACCTTTCTGCTGAGTATGGTTTTAACCTTCAGTCACATACAGCAAAGGTGACTCAGCACTTCAGTGTAAAAGTATCACAATATGTTTATTTTAGCAGTACTGGATGGATTAATATGAATTTTCAAGTCAAACCATCAAATAAATGCTTTTTAGTATTGCATTCTTCAAAAACAACATAAAATGTGTAACACACTGTAGCATTGTGGCTAACATGGTCCCCTCGTGTTATTTCCACAGACACTCATTAGTAAACAAGCAGAAGCTAGCTTACCAAGAAGGCGGTGTTCATTTGGAGAGGGCAGGACAATCAAAAGTGCGTCTTCGGCGGTTCTCCAACCTCTAAAATGGAATTTCAATCAGTTTATATCATCGACTAAGTAATTTCTTGGTTTTCGTGCAAGGCGAGCAGGTTTTCATACCTTTTTCTCTCGTTTTCAACTCTCGCGGCAGAAACAGAAGCAGCGTTCAGTCCGTGAATTAGCGATGTTAAGCCATGTCGAATATTTTAGCGCACTACTTCCTGTCTCACCCAAAATAAAGTTCCAGTTTCAAAATAAAACCCACAGCACTTATAAGTGTAAGGGGGAAACAACTAATGATCAGAAATGAATGAAAATGGTTATTTAACCCTTCTTTAGGCGGGTTACATTTGTACCATCTTATATAGACATACATAGAAGATAACATGTGCTATTGACACCAACAGATATCATCAGATGGAGGCCTCTCGAACATCGCAGTCTGTGTATTTGACGGCAAGTGGTGGCTGGATTCACCGCTGACAAGGATGAAGAGGATGTGAAGGTGAAGTTTATGCAACCAAGTGATCCAACTGCGTCATTTGAGTGGCTGTCTGCGCTGGTTAAACTCTGACAGACACCAAGACAGAGAAAAGAGACACCCGGTGTGTGTTCAGAGCGCTCACGAGGATGCTGGAGATATTTCTAAGGTCAGTTGATTGAAGGCCTTGAAAATCAATGTGAGGTGGTTAAATTTCCCCTGGGTGACGCGCGGGAGTGCTGCTCATCAAGTAACTAACAACCACAGGGCCCGAATGAATACGGCAGCATTACTGGGAGAAAATGAGAGCTGCTCCGACTGTGCACAGCGGCTGAATGTGAACCAATAATGAGTGCACGGAGGGAAAGTGTGAACCGAATTCACGTCTCTCGCCTGCAGGGTTCGGAAGGTCCAGCGATGGAGGTGAAAGGGATGCAGAGGGAAGCAAATGAAGGTCAAGAGGGAGTGAATCCCAAATTCGGAGAGAAAATGGTGCTTAATTCACACATTTCTGCACAAAAATGAGCGATGGTTGTGAGTCAGCTTGTGTTCAGCTCAACCACAGCAGATCTCCAATCGTCCACCTACTGTTTCTCTCTCTCTGATCGACTCCCTCTTCTCTGCTCTCCCTCCTTTTCCTTCCCCTGTCTGGTCTGTACTGGATAAATGAAAGCCCATCAAGAAGATATCAAGATAAACATAAAAGTAGTCTGAGGTTGACAAGAAAATAAGAGTCATCCATCAAAGGCCTTGGCTACTTACACAATGTGTCAGAAGAACCCATGGGTTCTCAACACGCTGCCTGGCTCACTTTAATTCAGGACACTGAGCCGGATCACCACATCAGGGAGCCGGACAACAAGCCAGAGAGGAAGAGAAAAGAAGAAGCCTTAAATGTGGAGGGGTTTTATTCTGTTAACATTGTTCTGTTGAGCAGCTTGAAGAACGTCTTCATCTTCATATCACATCTCTGAAATCTGCACCATTCTTCTTTCTCCAGGTTTCCCCCCCGACACGTCTGACGTCGGAGTTTGATCCTTTTTTAGAAGAAAAAAAACATTTTGCTCGCTCTTGTGAATGAAAGTCACCGGCCGGCATCATTTCTCATCGATTCATTTGTCACAGATAAGCCGGTGTTTATACAGTTTTGTCCTCGGTGCTAATGTACGCCGCCATCCTGATAAATGCAACACAAGTGAAGCCTTGTCCTACGACTTAATCTCACTTCTTTTTTTTACCTGGTTATAAATCATTCTTTGTACAGGATAAGCATGAAGTGGTTCATACTCCTGCAGAAGGAATATCTCCTACTACTAAAAAAGACACAGAAATCCCACAATTCAATTCAAGAGCAATGACACAAATCAATTAGGAGTAATGAGGGATTAGCGTGAATTAGCTTCGGCTACCTGTGAAGTCAGTATGATATGTAGAGGTCATTAAAAGGAGATGACTTTGCCCCGAGCACCACAAAGATGCAATTTATGAATCATTTCCTTCACGTCAATACTTCATTATAAGGGAGTGTTAACAGGATCAGCATTAAGTAGCTTCAGTAAGCAGAGATGAGCTCCTGTTCCTGATTAGTCAGAGGGAGTAAAGTGCAGCTTCTGTACTTCTGCACTCAGCTGCTATATTTTGAATGAAGAGAAATGGCTTCATCTGCATGGTGCTGTCACCAGTGTTTCTAGGAAACAAATTACATCTGGCTGTGAATTAAAGTGGATTGTTTTTATGCAGACTATATACAGCGAAAAAAACCTTCAAATTTAGGAAAAATGTGATATAAAATCAGGCATCTTTTTCAGAAAAAAATAAATAAAACTGCACATTTACTGGTAGTGTTTAGAGTTTAATTAACAGAACAGTTTCCTGTTTCACAGTCATTTGAAACCAAATCCCCATCAGAGTTACTTTATTGCTCAGCATTTCAGGTTTCCATTCCTGTTCAAGCTGTTTAAATGTCGCTTTTCTAATGAACACAGTGCTTCCAAATGTGGTTGTGTGGCATTTTGTGACACACACATACAGCGCTGTGAAAAAGTATTTTCCCCCTTACAAATATCTTCTATTTTTCCACGTTTGTCATATTTAAATATTTCAGATCATTAAACTATTTTTATATAAAACAAAGAACACCCAAGAATACACAAAAAGCAATTGTCACGTCCAGCGCCTCCTACCCTGTGTGTGTTTTAACTATATGTTGGTGACTATGCAAATAAGGCTGTGTGATCCCCACTCCCTGGTTGGACCACGACGGCAGAGGCGTGACTGCAACCAGGAGTCCTGCGATTGGTGCAGCGCTCACCAGGCTGACCGACCGAAAACTGGCAACTCTTTTAAAAGTGTTGGCAGTTCAACTGAACGGGGCAGCTGACTTCTAGCGTACCATTGTGTGTGATCTGTGTGGTTGAGGCAAGATAGACTGTGTGGTAGGAATTGGGCCAGGATTAGTGTTAAAAACTGATACAGCAACATTTCATTTCATTACAGGTAGTTTTCTTTCGTCTAGTTTTCACCAGGGTTAGGGGTGCTGACTCCCACAGAAGCGTGCGCTGATGAAACAGGAGGCAGAATATCTGCTACAACATGGTTTAGCCGTGCATAGTTCCAGCCCTTGGAGCTCGCCGTGTCTTTTAGAGGCTAAATCCGATGGTTCCCCTCGTTTTATCACTGACTTTAGAAAAGTAAACGCTGTCACAGTCCCTGATTCATATCCATTACCAAGGATGGAGGACTGTGTGGATAATCTTGGCACAGCAAAGTTTGTTAGTAAACTGGATTTGCTTAAAGGCTATTGGCAGGTGCCGCTAACAGACCGCGCTTCCGCTATCTCTGCCTTTGTAACTCCAGATCACTTTCTCCAGTACACCGTGATGGCTTTTGGCATGTGCAACGCTCCCGCCACGTTCCAACGCCTTGTGAACACCGTTCTTGCAGGGGTGCCAAACTGTAACGCGTACCTGGATGACTTGATCGTGTATTCCTCTACGTGGGAGGAGCACATGCAGATCCTTGACCAGGTTTTCGTTCGGCTCGCTGACGCGTCGCTCACACTGAATCTGGCCAAATGTGAATTTGGCAAGGCCACGGTCTCATACTTGGGGAGACAGGTGGGCCAAGGTCAGGTGCGACCCCTAGAGGCGAAAATCTCTGCCATTACTGGCTATCCGGTGCCTTCCACCCGTAGAGCCCTACGCCGTTTCCTCGGCATGGCAGGTTATTACAGGTGTTTCTGCCGTAATTTCTCCACTGACGTTCGTCCGCTGACAAACTTGCTCAGCACCAAAGTTGATTTTGTGTGGTCCCACGAGTGTCAGCATGCCTTCGAAAGTGTAAAGTCTCTTCTTTGCCATGCCCCTGTCCTCTCCAGGCCGTTTAAGCTGGAGGTTGACGCCAGGTGCAGGTGGGAGCAGGTGCAGTCCTGCTACAGGAGGATGCTGCTGGAGTTGATCGCCCACTCAGTTATTTTTCCCGTAAATTCCTTAAGCACCAGCTATCATATTCCACCATAGAGAAGGAGACCCTTGCATTGTTGTTATCATTGCAGCACTTCGAAGTTTATATTGGTTCAAGTCACTGTCCTGTCGTGGTAATGACCGATCATAATCCACTTGTTTTTCTTTCCCGCATGTACAATCACAACCAACACCTCATGCGCTGGGCGTTGATTGTGCAAGAATATAACTTTGAGATCCGTCATAAAAAGGGGACTGAAAATGTGTTGGCATTTGCCCTGTCCAGGGTGTGGTAAGTATAGGTGACAGTGATATTAGAATAGAAACATACTGAGTGATGATGAATCTTAATAAAAATCGATACGATTTTTATCTTAAGGGGAGTGGTGTAACGGCCAGCGCCTCCTACCCTGTGTGTGTGTTTTAACTATATGTTGTGACTATGCAAATAGGGCTGTGTGATCCCCACTCCCTGGTTGGACCACGACGGCAGAGGCGTGACTGCAACCAGGAGTCCAGTGATTGGTGCGGCGCTCACCAGGCTGACCAACCGAAAACTGGCAACTCTTTTAAAAGTGTTGGCAGTTCAACTGAACGAGGCAGCTGACTTCTAGCGTACCATTGTGTGTGATCTGTGTGGTTGAGGCAAGATAGACTGTGTGGTAGGAATTGGGCCAGGATTAGTGTTAAAAACTGATACAGCAACATTTCATTTCACTACAGGTAGTTTTCTTTTGTCTAGTTTTCACCAGGGTTAGGGGTGCTGACTCCCATGTAGTTTTGTTTTGTGCCAGTTCCCAGGTAGTGAGCCTTTTTGTTTAATTTTTCTTTTGTCCACAGTGACTGTATTGTAGTGTAGTGTTAAGTTCTCCTTATGAGAACTCTTCTTGTGTTTTGCTGTTTTCTGCTTCTTCATTTATTTTAGAAAAAATGGTGTAAAGTCCTACTTTGCTCTATGTGAAAAAGTATCAATCGACCCAACTGGTAGTCATTTGAAATCCAAATGCCAGATGACCAAATTAATTTGGCATTTGGGTTCAGTATCACCAGCTACACCCACATATGATGATGTAAAGCTCAAACGCAAGTGTTCTGAGTGAGAACAAAATGAAGTCCAGACTTGAATCCAATTCAGATGCTGTGGCAAGATCTTCAAAAGGCAGTTCATGGCCGAAAACCATTTAATGTGGCTGAATTAAAACTATTCTGCAGAGAAGAGTGGACCAAAATTCTTCCATGGTAATGTAAAAGACTGATCACAAGCTGGAACAAACATTTAACTGCTGTTGTTGCTGCCAAGGGACCAACCAGTTATTTGGTTTAGAGGGTCAATTACTTCTTTAAATCTTTAACCCCTTGACGCCTATTGTCGCGAATTCGCAACATACCACTTTCATTCAGACTGCAGTCGAGATAGCGTATCTATTCCCCCAATACCGGCTTGTGCATATTCAATACGTACCTTGGAACCTTTTGCAAGCACTGGTTTCTCGTAGGACCTGTCGGAGCGGGACTGGATTATTATATATTGGTTATTATTGTTATCTATCTGTTCTATGTGTCATAGATAAATCAACAATCTCCACTTATTTTAGCACCAGCTGGAAAGCAAAAACACGCAAAAAAAAGTTTTTTTTATTTAATTGTAAATAAATTCAGGTGTCAAGGGGTTAATACATTTATTTATTTAACTAATTAAAAAACTCCATTTTGTGTTTTGTGGTGTCTTTTTCCAATATTAAAATTTGTTATAATAATCTGGAACATTTAAGTGTGAGAAATAAGCCAAAATAAAAGACATCAGGAATGGTAATACCTTCTTGCAGCACTGTATTTGGACAGGAGCTGCACAGT
Organism: Amphiprion ocellaris; assembly: GCF_022539595.1. NCBI lineage: Eukaryota > Metazoa > Chordata > Actinopteri > Pomacentridae > Amphiprion > Amphiprion ocellaris. Next base: position 8,995,729 of record NC_072775.1, on the reverse strand, counting down.
GGCTTGGTGGTTAGCACTGTTGCCTTGCAGCTA